>NC_134477.1:24620936-24943436 GCF_964194025.1 Convolutriloba macropyga
GAACATTTTCACAGCTTCAGCATCTCCCAGAAAAAGCTCAATCTCAGACATAAAGCCAAATGACTTTTATGACGAGAATTACAAGACTGAAATTCTTCTTTATGGCAAGGGGTAGTGTGGTGCCCATCTCCAAATGGAGCATTGACATCTGACATCGTAACAAAGCATATTAGAAGTACTACATATAAACACTCTTAAACTATATGGTATTATATCTATTCTATAAACTGTTGTGTATCAATCTATAGCGGAGCTATATAGCATTGATGAACCTCTGTGTTAGTTATCAAATGTTCATGTGATAGTTGAAAGTGTTAACGTAGTGTTAACAGGTAGCTGTCTGAGTTGACTCCAAGTGGGAACGCAGACCATTGACAAAAACGCAGTATTGCCTTTTATGTGATTGTTACAAAGTTGATAAAACTCCCCGTGGAATTTCCGATTTATCGTTATTGTTTTCTATCACTCACCACATGGCGCAGTCAGCCTCTCTAAAATCTCCATTAGGATTTCCATTATTTTGGGATTCGGGAGCAAATCCAGAAGAAGAATGGGCGCAGTGCTTTTCTACCTTCAAACTAGCCGTAATGGCAAAAGAAGATTTAAAGGTAGATAAACTACTGAGGACAAAGACAATCCCAGCCGATCTATTTTATCCAGCAATGCCGTCACTAGAAGATCCAAGACCAAATGAATCAGAAGAGGAAGCAAGGAAAAGAGACATAAGAAACAAAAGGGGAAAACGAATGCAAAACAATTGAATTCCGAGGCCCTTACGTAGACAGATACCCGTGGGATGAAGCAGACACAAAAGTAAAAAGCTTACTTCATTTATCAATTGGACAAAAAGGACCGAGAATATATCACCAAAACAACCCACACACAGAAATCGACACATGCAGCACCTAAGAATTCGCCCACGAACTATTATCCACCATTTAAAAAAAATAAATCTGGTTGATTTAAAGACAACAGAACGATTTCGTCTACATTATATTGTGTTACTCATTGATACATCTCTTCTTGAAATCTCATCGTCTTTTCCTCTAACAACATAAAGTTACAAATCATTATCGCTCATGGGCCAGCTTCATCGGTATCTAATCTACCACGCTTTGGAAAGGAAGTTTTCTCTGTGAAGGATGTGTTAACTTTTTCGGCTCTAATTTTTTTGATGTGAGATTGGTTCTGGAACTAGATGTATCTGCTCATTAGATATTTGCCAATTCAGTGACAAAGTTCAATAATTAAATCTCAGGACTTTTGAAAATCGAAAAATTCCTGCTTGGAGCTAATGCCCAATATGACATTATGACGTTTTAAAACAATGATATGATATTTATATATATATATATATATATATATATATATATATATGTATGTATATATATATATTTTTATATATATATATATATATATATATATATATATATATATGGATTGCTCATTTACCACGAAGCAGTAAAATCCACAATTGTCACTCCAGTTGCGATCGCCTCATCGAAATCCTTTCTAGTGTTCATAAATGGAGGCATCTGAAACACACGTTTAGTATTTGAAACACTCCTAAACAAGTTGTTACACATTTAAAGATAATTTCAATCGCTCACCTCTAAAAATTTCCACCTTTCGATGTGTAGATCCCTACTATGCAAGTTTATATGTAAATTGGAACGGTCTCTCAGATCACGCAAGATGAGATCTTGGAAAAAAGTTTTAGATTTTGCAATAAATATTAAAGAAAAAAACTAAGCACTATCTTTCAACGAGAATCATGCAAAATACTACAAGATTGCGATTAGTGCATCTAGCAAGAACGTTTTAAACTCTGACAAAACAGATATTATGTACATTATTTACAATATATAATCTTGCTTTATAAATATATCATCTGGCTATACAGTACTTTTAGCTACATCTGGCTCACAAACGTAAAAGATCCAGAGATGCAGAAATATTTTCCACAAATTTCTCAAAACGTAGCAACGTGGAACGGAATTTTTGTCGACCCCAATTCTTTATAATATTTATGAAGTCATGGAAAGATACCACAATGGCTTCGGTTGGAAAAAAAATGAAAACATTTTTAACAAAAAACGTTGAATGATTTATTTCTCTCACATGAAAAAATCCTTTGAATAGTAACGTTGGAGCTTTTAAAAGTTTTTTTTATTTTTAGGAAGAAAACAATCGGAAGAAAACTTTATTATGTGATTCTTTAAGAAAATTGATAGATGTTTAGTATTTTGCTTGAACGATTTGAAGTATTTTTTGCTTCAAGTATATTTAACCATATTCTATAACCATGTTCTACTAAGTAGAAAAAAAGCAAAGAGTCATTTGTAAGCATAGTGAAAGCACGATTATTTATCATTTATTAGATAATAAGATTTTGCAAAATAAACAAAAATTTCAAAGCATGCACTGCCAATTTTGTTATTTAGCAATGAGCACAGAGCCAGCACTTTCCTGATAATACACATCATTGTGGTAACTGTTATATCTAGCTGGCATTGCAACAACAAGATTACAATCTATCAACAAAACGACGCTCATAACTTAACTGAATAACTGATTATCAAAAACACGTTTTCTAATTTAGACGCCCATATTTTTTGTTTAATTTTTTCAGCTTTTCAAACAGTGCCAGAATTTATTTTCATGCTTAAAATGAACCAAGTGTCTATACATCGAAATAATTTTTTGCTACAACATCAAATGCTGAAATGTTTTATTGGTTGAACTTAAATTGAACGCCAGTTACTCTTTGTAAAATATTTTGTTTCGAAGTGCTTATTAAAATAAAAATTGTATCCAATATTATTATATCGAAACACATTTTAAAACTGCCACCAGCAATTGTTATATAATTTATTTTCTCTACTTATTATCTGAATCATTTTTCTATTCGTAGCTTTTGTGCATTTTAAAGAACATCTTTTTGCATACAATGGAAGTCATTTTGCATACATGCTTTTGCATACAATGGAAGGCAGAGAGACATTCAAATAGGTCGGAACCCATTCATTTTTATTTCAACAATTCACATTGAAAAATTTTTCTAAGGTATGATTCTGGACAGAAACTAAAAATAACACGGGAAAAAGACAGGCGACTTTCAAAACTGGATCAGTGACGACCATTAAGTACCTTATAGATTACCAGAACAATTTATAGAGTAACATTAGCTTGCGGAATAACAAACATTAAAAAATGCCGTAACAGAAGGCTTCAGTCTGCTTGGTTTCTTTCATTTCTTGTGAAATTCATTAAATGAACGGTTGAATGCGACATAGATTAGATTTAGATTTGATTTTTCAAAAAAATATATTAAAAAAAGTACAGTGCATTGGTACAATCAGCACTTGAGAGACATTCAAATAGGCCGGAACCTATCGAGTGATGCCTTTTCTGAAGAATATTGAACAAAACGAAGCATAATTTGAAGAGATAGTTTACTGACACCACCAGAATTGTTTTAAAAGGAGTTGGTTTCCTTGTACGTAATTATCTCAAACTAAACGTAAAAAAGTTAGAGGTTGTTTCAGATAGCATTCTGAATTTTTTATGTAAATTTTTGCAAAAAAAAATGAATATCATACTCACTCGTGTTACCAAACGTTTATTATTGTTTGATGTCGATTTCTCAAAGAAAACAAATTCTATTTTTCTCATTTCTTTAAATAATATTTTTGTTCATGTTTGTTAATCGCATTATTCAAAAAAATGTGCTGAGTTTGTCTGAGAACCTTGGAAAGCGTCTTTACCACAGTTTATTGAGATCGAATTCCTGTGCGTTAAAAATTTGCGGATCTCATTTGACATTCGACAGGCTTTCAGGTTTCCGATGACCAGAAGCTAATGCATTTTATAAGATCAGTTATATTTGCAGTGCCAAACACTAACAGCCTGTTTTGCGTTTTTAGTTGATAAGTGTTTTACAAGGGTACTAATGTAGCACGACTGAGAAATTTTTGGAACAGTAAAAACGAATCGTTATCTGTTTAAATTTCTGTCGTTTTTTTTATATGATTGCTAAAGAATTTTCCTAATTTAGAGAATCATCCAAAAACTTCATTGGTTCTGCACATAAAATTGAAAAATTCAGTTTTTTCACATACACCCTGGGTCCTCGATGCGTTCCAAAAACGTACATTTGTCATGATTAAAACTCAGCTGGGTTTTCCTCTATCCAGTCTGGACCTTCAGAATATTGTTTTATGTTCGAAAGTCCCTCTTTCGGAGGGCACTATATTGACGTATCATCGGCAATCAGGGTTCTATTTCTCTTTTCGCACACCAGCGGAAGATCATTGACATGAATAATAAAATGGTCCCAGTGCCGACCCCTAAAGACCAGCGCTTTTATAGGCTCTTACATCTGAAAAAAATTTTCTATGCAGACAAACTGTTTCCATTCGCTGAAGTCTGATTTCAAAATGCCAAGAAATTCAAATTGGTTTTCAGATATTTCTAATTTTCTGAGTAATATCTCATGTTCAACAGTATCAAGGGATTCACTGGGGCCCAGAAGCAGAACAAATGATGATTCATTTTTGTTTACGCTATTTCGCATAGATTTCACCATTTGAACATTTTTTCCGATACTTATTCGTTTACTTCTGGACTCCTACTGGTTAAAAACTTATTAAAGACTGAAGTATTCTAAAAAACATGACATAACGCGTTTGAAATTAACTTTCAAACGATCTGACAAGAACCGGTCGGTAAAAGACATATTGGTCTGTATTTGTTTCAGTTTCCTTTGCAACATTTCTGAAAAAAAAGTATCAACTTAGCCGTGTTCAGTATTTCTGGAAAATTGCATGAGATCAAAAAAATTTTTTGAAAACGTAACAGAAGTTCCCACAGATTGGGCATTTAGAGTTTTCAGTATTAGGTTACTGGTTTCAGCAGAATGTTTGCTATTCAGATCTTTTATTGTTTCAAAAACTTCAGTGGGAGTCGTCTCTGAAAGAACAATAGTATTTGGAACCCTTTTCACAAATTTGAATATCTTTTGTGTATGTTGCAGCTGTACCACCTTGTCACTAAGCTTAAAGAACGTGATTTAGTTCACTTGGACTGAATTGACACATCTTTGAGACAGTTGTTTTTTTTATATTATGACAAGCTCTAGAAAGGACTCTTGAAGAAATTGTTCACGTTAAATTACACGCAATTTTCACTTCCGTGCCTGTTTCCCTGTGTTTCTATGTTAACTCCTCAGTTTGAATTATCTTATTTAGCAAAGCTATGTTAAATTTTTTGCTGCCTAATTTCTGATCCTAAATGCAATCCACCCTTTTTCCTTTTAAATCTGTTTTTCTATCGATCGTAAAAATTTCTCTCTGGGATCAAGATTTATCGTCTGTAACGTTCTATTTTTCTATCAATTCTATCTGTTGTTAAGAATTTAATTGCTGTACTTCAGCATTGGAAATACATTGTACTCTATGTCTTTTTTATGACTACTTTATCATCGAGCTTGCGAAATTGCTTTGATTCAAAACATGTTCCTCCTTATTGCCTATTCTATTTTGGTAGAAAAACACGGAGTAATGATCTGACACACCGCTTTTATCAGGAAAACCATCTACTATAGTTTTTGAAAACCAACAGGTGAAATGCTGTCAGTGAAAGAGGTGTTTCAACTGTTACTAAGTTTGGAAAAATAAAACTTAGTGCAAAAAATGACAACAATTCTGTAAAATTTGATCTGGTTCTGTTTTTTTCAATACATCTATAATAAAAATCACATAGACATTTTTTTTCCAATTCTTGTTTCTACACATCTAAAAGAATCAAATGATCAAATGAGAATTTTGAAAGATATCAACTGCCTAGACTGTTGATTTATAAACACTTGTGTTTAAAAACGATTCTTTTCTATTCGGAATTTTTGCACTTAAAGTTTGTAAAATTAAGAAACTTTCTTTAATGGTGTTTATGATTCTCAACTTGTCTGATAAAAACAATCCTACTCCTCCAACAATTGCGATTGCATGTTTCAATTTCATTATATGTTGAAAAAGTATATGGCCCAGTTTGGATATCATCTCAAGTTCATGTTCCTGTTAGTACAATGACAAGTGGTTTCCGGTCTAAAAGTTCCAATTAAATTTGCAGGTATCCAAAATTTCGTCTTAGCGGTCGTATATTTAGAAGGTATTTTTTTGCTCATTCCGTTCGTTGTTGTTTGATTGTTATTTCTTTCAGATGTGTGCTACAGAAAAAACAGAAACAATTCAAAAATTAATGTAGAAAATAAGTAAATAGGTATATAAAAACTTTAGAAAATTAAATTAATTAGCAATTGCGAAAAAGAGAAGAAAAAAATCCGAGCTGTGGCAGCCGCAGAGCAGTTTGAGTTTTTAAGTTTTTCTTTTTCTTTATCTTAGAGTGCCCTTTCCGCGGAAGTCAAGTCGCAGATTAAGCTCGGGTGTATCTTAATTTTTCTTAACGTTCTATCTTCTTCCCCTTTATTTTGCCTTCCTTTCTCATAAATAAAAGCGGTAAATAATTGGGGAAAATGTGTGACAAAATTGTAATAATTATAATGCGGAAACAATCATAATTGTGAAAATCTTTAATTGATCGTGGTTAAAGCGTTTATTGATCGTGTTAAATCAATACTAATATTGAACTAGAAAATCTTCGTTTTATTGAAAATAAATATTCGACAATAATCTTGTGTCTGGTGGAAAAATTTGAATCAATTGGTGCACAAAAATTGGCCAATATGATTAAAGCACGTCCACGTCCCGGTCATGTAATTTTTAGCAAACGTTTGTGAAAGATACCGCGCTGATCAGAAACTACCACTTAGATTAGACAAAACAAGAGAAGTAGTTGAATTATCAATAGTCTGACACCAACTGGGAATGGTCATGATCAGATGCGCTCAGAAAATGTCACATGATTCGAAAATGTGCAACTTTGTGTGGAATAATGCAGAGTTGTAAAATAATCACCAATTAGAGACAACTATGATTTGGAGGTCTAGACAGTGGAAAAACAAAGGAATATGAGAATATGATTTGACAAAACAGGCAGATCAAATTTGTGCGACTGTGATCAAAAAACTTTGGATCTTTTCCGTTTGTCCCCCCCCCGTAGGTTATGCAACCCCCCTCCGGTTTCAGAGCGCATTAGTGGTCAGTACAGACCTCCCTGACCGATCTGTGCAAGGGGATTTCACACTCAATCTTAATACACTATTTCTGTGGAAAACAATTATGTTTGCTAAATTGGCTTGGATTGAAATTTTTGAGGGGATTAAGTCAGTCATGTCAACGAACGCGTTTTGGCGAATACACTGACGGATTACTGTAAGTGTTTTTCAAAGGCAAGTAATTAGATTTCACGATTTGAGTAATTAGATTTCACAATTTGCGTGAATCAGAATTGATAGCTCTTGATTAAATAATTTATTCTCAATTATTGAGAGGGGATATTTTTGCATCTAATCATCGATTATACATATAAATGAATTCGATAAAATATTGCAGTAAAAGAATTCAAAATTGCCTCTTCATGTTTTTCAAAAAAAATCATGACAAAGTTCTGTCAGTGTAGGCTATTTTGTACCGTCAGTCTTGTCCACGAAACGGCTCTAAAAGCCCTCTGCGGACACTACTGACAGATCATAGTCTAAGTGCGGCTCAAGTTTCCGTAAGTGAAACAGTAGTAATAGGGTGAGCAAGGCTCCCGGGGGGGGGGGGTGTAGACCCCATGTATTAAGATAGGGTATAGGAGTTATTTTTGAGAGAAGGTATACACTAATGTATTAAGATAGGGTATAGTGGAGTCAGGCATGACTTCCAAAAAGAAATATTTAATATTTGAAAGACTTTATTCAGAAAAAGACTGAAATACTCTTTCCTGATTGGATAAAAATGATATATTATTTTATCCTCCTTTCCCTCTATGTGTTTACCCATCTACCCTCTCTCAGCAGAAGAGAAAGTAATTTAGTCAGTACCAGTTACCATCCTGATATAATAATAAAGTATATTTCTCTCTCTCTACTCCGCTCTTGTTTTGTATTGAGATAAACGTTAGACCGTAGCATTGGGGCCCGTGCACCGTCTACTGAAGCTCAGATAGAAGAGTAACAGACTAGAGGAATAGAACTTTAGTTAGTCAGGTAAGCCTTAAGATTAACTAGTATTCTTGAGACAACCATAAGACAGTTCAAGAAGTACCCTAATAAAGGTAAGCTCTAGAACACGTCTTATCTGGTGCGACCAGTGCTGAACTAAATTGGGTAAACAATTATAATTTCTGAGGGATATAACAAAAACTATTGTTAGAAAAACAGAACGGATTAAAATTCAAAGAATAACAAATGGCTTCCAAAATTGATACACAATCAAACCATAATAACGAACTAACACCTTTTGTTATCGCAAATGACTGCCCACAAGAAAATATAGAATTAATCTACAGAATAATCCTAAATTTGAAGAGAAACCTCTTCAAAGAGACAGATCATATACAACAAATAAAAATCAACCGCAACCATTTGACACACTATCTACCAGTAATACTACTGAATAGTGATAGATACAACAGAAACTATACATTTGTATTAACAAATGAAAATAACAAAAGAAGAACATATTTTAATTTCCAAAATGAAACAACATTATCGGAAATGCTAAAAATATTTTTAAAAAGACATGAAGAATCACAAGATAGAACAAAACTAACAGCAATAACATCCACAACATATAACACAATAAGAAACACAAGTGGATATCTCAATGAAAGTCGTCAACAGGTACAATCTGTGAATGACAGATTAAGATTTGACATCAAAAACTATAATAATTGGCTAACAAAAATAATAGAACTAAAACCAGAAATACAAACAGCATCAATAGATATCATAAAAATAGTATCTGAATTTACTTTCCTCTTTTGGTTAGACAATTTTGAACATATCAACGAAAAACGAATACAGTTCGGAGAGACATATCCTGACGAAATAGGATATCTCTGTGATGAACTCAAAAATATTTGGGATAAAGAATATTGTTCAGAAAACTTTGAAAGTACTTTACAAATCAGTTCAGATAGTATTAATTTCATTGAAGGATTGGAAAATTATGTGAAAATACTGGATCAAGGACAATCAGGATCATCATCATTTAATATAACAAAAAGCTCAACATCAACGTCAACACCAAAAGATACACAACCGAACAGCAATTCACAAGTAAAACAAAAATCAACAATAAAACCAGATAAACTATTAACATCAAATTTATTCGGAAACAACAATAATACAATAGAGGACGTAGAAAATTCTGATTCAGATGAAAGAGAAATTAGATCTGACAATCAATTTCCACCATCGGTAAACCAAAACAGACGAAAATACCAATATAAGGACGAAATTAACAGCAACAGAATGTACATCAACTCGGTAGATAACAAATATAGAGACCAAGAACAAAATTGGGAACAACAACAATATAATTATGAAGACTTAAAAAACGAAATTACACAAACAGTAACAAAACATACTAATAAATTAATAAATAACCTAGAAGAAAAATATCAACGAATGAGCCGAAACATGGAAAAAAGACAAGAAGAAGCACTAGAAATGGTAATTAATAAATTGGATAGAACCCTTGATAACCTACAAGGACAAAATAACTATAGAACGGAATACGAACATCCATTACATAACAGAAATCAAGAAAATCCTTTTCATAACAGAAACTATGAACATACAACAAATGAAAACATACAAAATACTGATAGACATAGTAATCAACAACAAGGAAATCAAAATAGAAGAACAAATTCAATCACAACTGAAGAAAGGGAAATAACAGTAGTAGAACCACCTTTACCATTTTATAAGCAACTAACATCAATGAGCATAAACGAAGACCCTCAAATTGAACAAAACATTAGCAGTGGTTCAGTACCAACAACAATAAGACCATTCGATGGAACAGACCCAGCATATACTGTTGAAGAATATTTAAATAGCATTGTCGCTGCTATGATATTCAGCAGTGGCATCGAACCGGTAAATAAACCAGGACATCACCAATGGAAAGTAAAAAGAGCAGCGTTAATACTACATACTTTACAGGGACCTGCACAAAAATGGTATTCGACACTTCCAAGTGAAACAAAATTAGATTGGGAAACATTTTGCAAAGAATTCTCAGATATGTTTGATTCGGAAAAATCAAAACAACAAGCAAAAATCATACTACAACAATTACAAAAACATACAAATGAATCACTAAGATCATTAGCATTAAGAATAGAAACTGTTGTCAAAACTGCTTATTCTCTATACACAGAAGATTACAGAAATAGTGTTATGAACCAAACGTTCATAAGATGTTTAGATAACGAATTAAAAAACGCAGCATTAAAGAAACATGCAAACCACAAACAAACTCCACGAGAACCAGAAATGCCATTCAAAACATTAGTAGACAAAATAGACCAAATGGATCTAACAAGAACAATAACTAATAATCACAAAAGATTATATGAAGTAAACCAGAGTACAACAAATATTAATGAAGATCTAAAACAAATGAATATAGCCTGTAATAATATAAATGAACTTAATCGAAACGACTTAGAACAATTCGAAGGAACAATATGCAATGTTCTAAACGGAATTAACAATACATATGACAAAAAGAATTTTAAAGGAAGACCAAAGTTTGCACTGTTTTGTAGCTATTGTAGCTCACATGGACACACAAAGGGAAGATGTTTCAAGAGACCACGTCGAGATAGTATTACAAGACCGAAAGAAAGATCATTTTACAGTCACATGAGAAACAATCAAAACTTACCAAATAGAAGAATTGACTCAAATAATGTCAATGGCAGACAACTACCACCGACATCACCAATATATAACAACTCCAGAAGTCGGACACCATACAGATCACATTCAAGAAATAACTATCATAATAGAAATTCCAGAGATAGTAGAAACAATCAAGGATATCAAAGATCAAATAATTATAATAACAGAAGTACTAGTTATAACAGGAATAACTACAATAGAAACAGAAGCAACAGTTATCATAGAAGCAACAGCTATAACAAATACAATAATAATAATAATAATAATAACAGATCAAACTCAAGATACAATGACAGAAATAATTCAAGACAACAATCACCTTATAATAGTAACAAAAACAATAATAATAATAATCGACAAAGATACAACAGTAGAGATTCAAATAGAAACGATAACTATAGACAACGTTCTAATAGTAACAATAGAAATCATTCAAATAACAATAGCAGAGATAATAGAGGATACTCGTCCCAACGAGAACAGAATAAGAGACATTATTCAAAAGAACGGAGAAATGATGGAAACAACAATAGCAAAAACAGAATAAATAGCGTAGGACAAGAAAAAACAAATAACGATCCACCAGGAATCGACGAATATGAGTACACATCAGAGTCCTCAGACGAAGATCAAGAAATATTAGATAAATTTTACAATGCCAATGAAGATACATGCAATACTGTAATAAATACATTAGAAAGCAACCCAACATGGATATTACCAATGTACCAATATCAGAAATTTGAACAAGACTTTACAAAACAAAAGCCTATATTAGAAATAGATTTTCTATTAGATTCAGGAGCAACATTAAACCTACTAAATGAAGATACATGGAATGAAATCAAATACAATAACCCAGAAATGATCTTAGACAAAGCAAGCAAAACACTAACAGCTGCAAATAATACAAGAATAGACACATTCGGAACAGTAACACTGAATTTAACACCAGACAGAATTTCTAACAATAGAAACAAACCACAAAACAATTTTTGCATTCACTTCTATGTAACACAATGCAATCATAATATACTAGGTACACCATTCTTCAAAGAATATATCGAGACGATAAATGTTAATACCAACAAACTAACACTAAATACAAATACAAATTTAGACAACTATATAATATTCTACATGAACAGTACTAAAGGTTATCCTTACTACTCTCGATTATACACAATCATTAATAGAGGAACAATCTATATAGAACCAAATCAACAGAAAAGTATAACATTCCCAATACCAATATTTGAACAAATGAAATACTCAAATGATAAAACAATACAAAAATCGAAATTCTATTTCGAACCAATAAACAAATATCATAACGTATCATTTACAGACATAAAGGATTTTTCCTCAGACGAAGAATACTTTATGGACATACTATTGATTAACAAAAATAGACACCGAATAACAATAAATACAGGACTCATTGGTTTCATGAACAAAAATATTAGCTTCAAAAAACAAGATAACGAACTCTACCAAACAAACTCTATCGACTTATTCCAAGCACTATACCATCTGACATACGAAAATGAAAACGATATCGATGAAATATTAAACATACAAGAAAACGAAACTATTGAACAAGTCGCAACATTTGAAAGAAAACCAAACTTCAAATGCAAATTTAACATTAACAAATATTCAGAACAAGAAAAAGAATTCATAAAAATGTTTGCTTTTCAACATTCACACTTAACACAAGAACAATTTGAAAAAGTAGTAAAAATCATATTAGACTATAGACAAGTCTACGCAACAACAAAATTTGACGTAGGAAAAACAAAAGTAAAATTGAACTTACCAATAAAAAAAGATGCAATATTCAAAAAACAAAGAATAAGTAAAGTACCTATACATCTTCGAGAACGAATACAAAAACTATTAGATGTTATCAAAAAATATGACATAATTGCACCTGTAAATAAAGAACAACTATCAACAGGAAATACATTTACAAACCCGGTAATAATACTAAGAAAAGGAGAATCTTTAAAGATTGTACTAGACGCAAGATATTTGAACAGCATGATAGATGAATCAAAGTGCAACTGGCCAATTGAACCAGTTGATGTAGCTTTAAGAAGAATAAACGGAACAATATTCACAACAGCAGACCTTAATAGTGCATATAACCAAATACCATTAGACGAAGAATCGATGAGATATACACATTTCACAATTGGAAACGAACAATATTGTTTTAAAAGATTATTCTACGGAATATCAATCGGACCAGCAGCATTTGCATCAATACTAACACATTTCCTTTACACTTTGATCAGAAAAGGAACAGTTATCACTTACGTAGACGATATCTTTATACAAACAAATTCTTCTGACCAAATGTTTGAAACACTAATCGAATATCATAAAGTACTACTTAAAGAAAATCTCAAAGCAGCACCCGATAAAACATACTTCATGTTAAAGAAAGTAAAATTCTTAGGTCACATTATTGAAGACAAAAAAGTAAAACCACTTACATCACGAATTGATGGATTCCAAAAACTGGAACCTCCAACAAGTATGAAAGCTTTACAACGATACCTCGGAACAATAAATTTCTTAGCCAAATACGTCTATGGAATGCAACCAATATTACAACCATTATACAATTTGTTACATAAAGAAAATGATTTCAAATGGACTAAAGAACATCAAAAAATATTTGAACAAATGAAAAAAACAATTACACATAACCTAGAATTAACAATACCAGATACAACAAAACCATTTTACATTATAACAGATGCGTCCAACACAGGCATTGGAGCAGCATTACTGCAACAACATCCAACTGAAAAGAAAATGCGATTAATATCAGCAAATTCTAGACTTTTCACACCGATTGAAATGAGACTATCTACACTAATTAGAGAATGTTCAGCGATCATTTTCGCACTCACAGAATACGAATTCTTACTAACAGGTTCAAATCACCCAATTATTTTATTTACAGATCATAAGCCAATCATTTACCTTTTTACACAAAAGAATAAACCAAACCATAGAGTTTACAGATTTCAATTGATACTAATGAAATTCCCTAACTTACATATTATATGGACTGAAGGGAAAAACCTAGCTTTACCAGATCTACTCAGTAGAACAATAGATGAAGAACATTTTACAAAAACACGTGATATCACAGTGGAAATACCCGAAAACATAAAATTCTTCTTTGCGAAATCACCATTTGCAAATAACCTAGAATGCAAATACAGCATTTGCAACAATACAAACAACGATAACAAAGACACAACACATTATCCAGTTCTAGCCAACATACACAACAACTACTTTGAAATTAACATTGATAAAAACGAATACCATCCGATATCATATGAAAAATATAATACCGAAACCAAAACAAATTTAGTACCGAAATATAAACCAAAAACAAAAAACTGGCAATCACCAATTGTTGAAAAAGATCACTTAATCATAGAGAAAAACCAAAAAGGACCCTACATAACTCATCATGACGATGACTATCTTAGATTAATCAACAATGTAAAACAAGAACAAAATTTCGACCATGCAAAAATGACAGATATTTTCTATGATGAAAAAACAAAAGTAACAGAAGAATTGATTAAGGAAACACAAATAATAGACCCAGTACTTCATAAAGTCAAAATGTGGAAAAAGAATAACAATAAACCACATTCAGTAACAATGGACATAGGTGGAAATAAAGGACTATTCGCGTATTACAGAAAGTTTAAATCAATTACAATTGACGAAAAAACTAACATAATGAAAATGATTATTCGAATAAAAAAACAAACAATACAAAGAATCTGTTTACCACTAACATTACTATTATGTGTTTTTTACGAAAACCATTGCGTAGATACAGTTGGTCACACGGGACTTGAAAAAACAAAAAGAAACATAATGGAAAAATATTACTTCCCAAACTTAACAACTTGGATCAAGATACTGATCGCAGACTGCATACAATGTCAAACAAACAAAGTTTTCGCTAACACAAAAACAAAAAGTAAGCAAGAACAATTAGCACCTACAAAAACATACTTTAATGAAATGATCATGATAGACACAAAAGGTCCAATACATCCTACATCTGAAGGAAATAATTTTATCTTTGTAATAGTAGACGCATTCTCGCATTACGTAACAATAATGTGTGCGCCTCAGAACAATGCACACTACGCAGTTACAGCATTATTTGAACATTGGTTTATGAAATTCGGACTACCCGAAGAAATTCGTTCCGATAACGGATCGGAATATATAAATACAGAATTAACACACCTTTGTAATTACTTTGAAATCAAATTTAAACCAAGCACAACATATGCACCCTGGACAAACGGATTAGTGGAAGGAACTAATAGAATAATTGGACAATTTATCAGAACATTACTCAACGAAAAGTACCAAAACTGGTCTAGAAAAGCAAAATTCTTTCCGTATGCATATAACACGCAATATCAGACAAGATTAGGCATGTCACCGTATGAAGTTGTATTCAACCAAAAACCAAGAAAACCAACAAAGATTAAACTTGGAACAACTACAGACGAAATGGGAAACTGTAACCCAACAAGAACAAGCGCATGTAAAACACAACCCGCACATACTCACTTAGATAAACAATTCAGTCATCCAAAAATAGCAAAACTACAAAACGGAACGTTCGCAAAATGGTTTCTTGATAAAGAAAAACATTATAATGACACATATCAAACAATAACAAAAATATTACTAAACAGAAAAAGGTTAACTGATGAATTAAATTCAAGGTTCAGAACAGCGAAACCACTTGATAAAAATACATTCGTCTTGATCACAAATCAACAACAGATTGACGGAGTATCAAAGAAACTATTACCTCTAAAAACAGGACCATATTTAATTGTTGATAAACCCACAGAAACAACATACATACTGAAGGACAATATTAATAAACAGATTACAATACATAGAAATCATATTGTACCATACTTTCCGAAAGAAAAACATATTAAACTAGAATTACAAAAATACTTACTGACAAATGAAATTCCATTCTTAAAACAACCCAATATTCAACAAAAATCCAAGAATTATATACAACCTGATGAGATCACACGATCTCACAGTTACAATCTCCGAAAAAAGAAAATAACAATTACTAAACCTTCAATATGAATAACGTTTTACTATAAATAATAATAAATAAATAAATAATAATAATAATAATACTAATAATACTATCTGCACTTGCACAATAACGTTCATTTCTATTTAAAAGCTTTACTCCTCAACAATTAACTAGCAGTGTAACGAACCAATTGGCAAAATACACACTCCAAAACTCACATATTCATTAAGCTTATACGAATATTTGGCAGATATGACTATTTCAAAACCAAAGTAATACTAAATTATTCATTTCACTAATTACATATTTGATCAGTGTTCAGTATTCCTATATTTCATGTTCGACATTCACATACTATGTCTAGTATCTTCAGTTTTTATACAAGACACACAAATCCCCCCTAACCCGACCCTGTGTGTCAAGATTCCCAACCCCCCAACCCAATTAAAACAGATATAACATAAATTGAAATCGAATAAATGATACAGATAAAAATAATACAAACATATACTAAAAGGTGCTCAAATTCAACTAACCTCTAACCCATAAAAATTATACAAGCTAACTAATTGTAACCTTACCATCTAAACTGATGTAAAACCCATATGATTTGAACAAATACTGATTGTAACAAATGTTTTTACCAAATGCTATATTATCACCGTTAACACCGTTAACACCTTTTAGTAACATGGATAAACATTTATAAAAGACAAAAAGGGAAAAGACACATAAAAAGTTGTAACAGTTACTGTTTACTGACACACCTCTGTACTGACAATGTCAAAAACTGAAGAGTCTGTACTAACTGACAACAGCATACATCCCCATCACACATCGCTTCCATACATTTTCATCAAAACAATAAACAAATAAACAAATAACAAATGATTATATCCATACAGGATATACTAAAACAAATGGGTATTGATAGTAGCCCATGAAACCCCGACTAAAGATTAACACGGGTAAATTCTCATGTAAACAAGAAAGCAAGTAACAATAATTCAAGTAACAAAAAGTATGTTTTTAATGTTCAAAAGCTTTAAACTGGAATAGACGTTATGAGATAGTTGATATCTACGATGAACAAAACACAATAATAACAAAGAACAAAGATCAAAGATACAAGAGTGTTATAATCCTTAATAACGCGAACACTCTCGGAATGGAATAGATACTTTGAAATTGTTAACAATTCTACTCACATATCCTATTTGAGGATTACAGAAAGGGAAAAGTATATTATAAATAGCAGTGATGAATAACCACATAGGAAAATGATGAAAATAAGAAAACAGAACTAATTAAACTAACAATGTAAACACAAATTCATGTATACAGTGGCATAATGACCGTATAAACGAAGAACGGAAATTAAGAACAAATAAGCGTACGAAAGCAAATACAAATAACAGCCTGTAATGACTAGCATAACGTGCTATTGAGACAATATAGGGATCCAAATACATCGTTGCAAATACGTCTCCCATAACACAATAGGATATCTTCATCGCACATTCAACAACATCTAAAACACAAGAATACATGTTTCATTTCACATCCAATACAGACCTTTCACACATTTCATTAACATGATCAATGAAACCGCCAATTATCATTTATATGCTTAGCCAACGTAGCAAAACATTCGGCTTACAACACATTCGGCGAAATGACCATTTAACATATTTTGCAGTACATTCTGCAAAAACCGGAATATACGTCATTAACTAACACGTCATACACCTCATTAGTACAACTCATTAGTGCAAAATGTGGACGTTATCCATCTCATTAGTGAAAATACGGACGTTATTATTTTACGGACGTTAATAACTAAAATGTCACAGACATCATTAGAGAAAAGGAAGCTATCTTCCGTCTTCACAAAGAAACGGACGTCATATCTCTCATTACTATACTTCACTAATAACTCAAACTAAAACTACTTCAGTAGTAACTCAAACTAAAACTACCTCATTAGTACCTCAAACTAAAACTAATTAAAGGGAAGAAAATACCAAATTGACACCATCAATTATGAACAAAGATATCTTAAACAACGAACGTTAGAGACAAACAGTCTCTATGCAGACGCAATTAGTAACAAAAATATACCAATCAACATTTTCACCAGACACAATGGTGATTAACCAAGACAGGTCTTACTAAGATCATTAGTAGATGAAATAAACATTTCAACTACGTAAATACTTCGTTTATGGCAATAATTAAAATTTGCAGAGTTGCACCATCAAAAGCATACAACAGACTTACCATATAGCTAATTAGAACAAAAGGTACCAAGCTAATTGGTAAGAACTGACACCACTAACCATCCTGCTAACGCCACCAACCATCACTAACTAACCATCCTAATGATAGGGTGAACACTTCAAAACAGAAAAAATAGCATAATTGGCAGAGAAACAACAAACTCAGCTTACGGATACCATATAATTGGCACCAAAAAAGAATTAACATACCATGATGAAAGCACACCATCTAACCATTAAACAAATGTCAATATCCAAATTACAAAGAAAACAAAATCTCGAGAACCAAGAGTATCGTAAAAATCAGAAGTGTAACCACTTCATCAAACGAGGAAACTAACACCATAATTGGACCCAGTAATTATTGAAATTGACAACTTAAAATCCAAAAAATGAAAAACGGAAGATATGAAAATGTCACCAACATTATAGAGAGCCTTCGAAAAGAAAGTAAAAATCACAATTCTGATTTTGCCTCGCACAAACCACAACCGTTAAACTTGTTCAAAAATCTGAAAAAATTTGCGAAAAAAACTCAGCTAAGCTGAAAATTCTAAAACTTCACAAATACAAAATTTAGTCTTAAGACTAAAAATATTCTATCTCAAAAAGAAATTCATTTTATATCGCTTCATAACCTCTTTCATAACTTTTCTCATATTTGTCATAACTCTTCCATTTACCCTTTTTCATTCAACAATTCAACAACACCAGGTAAACTGAATTCTTTTAACTACGCATTGAACTATTTGAATTTCTTCTCCGAAAGATTAACCCATCACTACAGTCACCACAGTGATGAAAAACCACCAATGATAAAAGTGTCAGAGTTTTTGCACTCTTTGAACAGAAAACAGTTTTGTATTAAAATACAAGTCCAAAGAGAAAACTTTGCAAAATTAGATTACTCATTTGGAAACCACATTCATTTTGATAACGATAGTATAAGAACAACAATTGGTAAATTCTCAGATAAAGACTGTTTATTTATTATTGAAGGAAAAACAGAAAGCGGACAAGAAGCAAAACTATTTTGGGGAGAAAAACATTTTGAATTACTAAAACACATAACCATCTGTAACGAAACAATCACAGAGTATAACTCACTGAAACAACAAATCCAAACAAATCAATGTATTGACCTTAACAAACTAAAAACAGTTTTTATAGTTGTATGTAAAAAAGACGCTATAACACTTATAGACGATACAACACATCTTGACGATAAAACCGCAGAGTAAAACTTTAACAAATATATTGTAACACATACTTTAGGATATGATACCGGTAATCGTAATAGTAATCTACAGATAAATACTGATAATATCTGTAGTGCGACACGGTTGAGTGTCAGTTACAATTGAGCAAATAACTGTCACTCTTCAGTGCAGCATTACACCTCACCTTTAAATAATTCAAACAAAGTTACATATTCTATTTCCCAGTTTCAACAATAGATTTCAACGAATCCTTAATTACAATCTACTTTATACTATCTAAAGTCATATTCTTTCTAACAATACTCCTAGTACCTTGTATTGTAATAATATCGACATATTTAACTATTGTAACAATAAGCGAAGTTATACGCAACAGCCGAGTCGTATATGCAAGCCCACCAGTACAATAACCCGATGCATGAAACCCACTCCGATATTTTCCACATATGTAAAACAAACATAGACATTGTCGAATTAGAAATATTTAAATTTATAAAAATTGCAATTATAATATACTTCTTCGTACGTATGTGCTTAGGACTAATAGAATATTTTGTAAACCCATAAAAATTGATCCCAACCCAGACACTGAAGAATCGATATATCATACATTACATACACAAAAGTTCTACCTCCAAATTGGATTCCCCAACACATCACCATTACATGGTAACATTGTCATATATCAACTAAATATCAGACTAACAACTAACGAAATTTGGATTACAAACCTAGGAGCTCAAACACACCAACCAGAACAAGAGTTAATACCAGTAGTTATACTAGCCCCACCGTTCATACAACATCCACCACCCGGACCAGGTTCTGGAGCCTGAAATTATCTAAAAACAGCAAAAATTGCTTCATCAAATAATAATAACAATAGTAACAATCACTCAGAAAGACCACATCATAACGAAGTAACAGACTTAACAAATATACCCACATCACCAGAAATAGAAGAAACAAACCCCGAAAACGAAAACCCATATACAGTAAGACGAGCAAGAACAGATACACGACATCTACTAAGAGGCAGACGTAGAGCATCACTATCATTTCCTACACAAGACTCTACATTAGTATCATACGGATCAACTGATATAGAATCAAACATAATAAGACCTATAGGAGCAGAACAATCAGAACCACCAAGTCGAACCGGAACACCAACCGGAACACCAACCCGAACACCAACATTACATAATTTTAATATCAGTTCACCTAGCGATCATTCAAGTGTTAATACTATTCCAACACCAACAGCATCAGAACTTCGAGCTAACCCATTTTTACCACCTACATTTCAACAAAGACAAGATTTCAATTTCGTACAAGACAATTTTCGTGTACAACCAGTACACTCTCCACATAGTTCAGTTTGGTCAGCAACTTCACCGCAAAATACGATAAGTACGAACACTACACCAAATAGATCACAACAATCTTCCTCCTCGAACACCTCAGTCAGCGCACCACGAGTAGAAGTAACAAACTCTCTACAACCACCACGAAATACAATACTTTCACCAGCATCATTTATACCCGAATTAAGATTAGCATCAAGTCACCCCGGTAGAACTAGAGCAACACCAGTATTAAATCCAAATCCACCAACTTTAAGTAGGATTAATGAACATACATATCTTTTTGCACTAGATTATAAAACCTGGAATCCACCTCCACCATTATACGGACCAACTAATCTTGGAGATACTCTCACAAATTGGTCAAGAAGTAGACTTACAAATACCTTAAACCTAACACATCGCCAACGAAATTCAGCACTTGAAGTTCTAGCAACACCATCTCTAGAACTAAAATTTAATACAACGATTAAATACGATACGATATTCAATCATCCATTTCATGCAACAACACCATCTATAGTAACAACAACGACACCAGCACCATTTATTTGTATTGACTTTGTTTATAAGTTTGACAGATATACAAAACAAACTTTAGGATTTGCAACATTCTATAATCCCCACACAGGACTATCATACACATGCCGCTTCAATTAAAATCCATAATACTAATATTATTACTAATAACATTATTCATCTATATGAAAATAGACACAGAAATAAGATCAAAACATAAAATAAAACAAAATATCAGAGAACAAATTAAAGAACACATACAAGAACGTATGGAAAAACATATAGAGAGTTTACAAAAGAAAAACAGAATAAAAACAAATAACATAAATGTAACCGATCAAGATAACTTTAACAAGTTAATGGATCATGTATTTGATAACACAACAAAATTTGAAACGGAGATATACAAATTACCATCAAAGTATACATCACCAGACTTAATAGAATTCAAGAATAGTACAGATTACGAACAAATGTGGGAAATAGCCATAGATAAATGGACACGAAATTGGAATTTCTACAGAGAACAATTAACAGACAGTATTTTGGAAAAATTCCAACTAAGTAATAAAAGAAACAAACGACAGACAAAAGAAGATTACGTTGAATTGAAAGGACAAAACATTAATGGATCAGCAGTAGGACCTCAAGACATTTTTATCGAACACTACGACTGCGACGCAGAGGAAATAGCAAACGTAAAATACTACGAACTGAACAAAATCAGCACATGTAAATTTAAACCATTAGACTTAGAAATGACAAAAACAGAAGTTCAATTATTATCAAAAGCACAAGCCGTAGAGATTAAAGCATATGCTGTTACAGGAACGATCAAAGAAAAAGTAGAATGGTGTTCACAACACACTAACTACATTAGAGCAAACAGACCGAGCTATTACGTATCAGATGCACGAAGAACGAAAATCTTAGACCCAGACGAAGTTCGTAACGAACTCGCCAGAATTAACGTCCTTAAAAATACAAAATACAGGCCAACAAGGCATAACATATCGTTCAATTACTTATCAAACCCACCATTACAAAAGAGACTAGAAAACGTACAAGGAAATATACAATTCAGAGTAGACACCCCTATGGTACCACCATATGGAAGATTGGTATATGATTATACAAATCCAATGTGGGTACCGAATGAAATCAAAAATGCACAATCAAACTGCCTATCAGGCGTCAAAAAACAAAATAGAATTGACATTTTAGATTGGACTCTAGAGATAAAAGAAGTCTCATTAATACTAAACCTTGATACAAAAGACATATCATATATGGGAACAAAACTGCCATGTGATCTCCACAAGGGAGAATGTTTACCAACACCCTTTACAAAAGCAACAATCATTTGGGAACCCCAAACACATTGCCAACTATTCGAACTTATTCGGTTTGATGCATATATGGTTAAGTATCAGGAACGATATTGGATAGAAACCAATGCGGAATGGTCATCAGTACAAAAACCAGATGTACACCAAAAAGTAAAACTTAATGATACATCCTCAATCGCAACAAGATTTGAAATTTACCCATTAGTTGAACGAGAATGTGGATCACCACAACCGTTACATAAAACAGAATACGATGATATCTATATAATATACGAAAATGGTTTTGATATGCAAACAGGACTTAAAGTAACAAGAAAAGAAGACAAATTTGAAGAAGAAAAATTTATAAAAATAAAACCACAGCAGATTATGTCAAATGCATACACAAGATATGAAGACGAAGAACATCAAAATTATTATTATGGTTTTGTAAACGAGAACACACATCTACAAATGAAAATGGACCTCTATATGAGTAATATATATTCACGCATTAGTCTACAGGCAATAGAATTCTATTCACAAATATGCGAACAAACTCGCAATATTCGACAATTGACACTAACACAAGTACAAAAGAATAGACCACTATTAGGATACATCCTTACAGGAGATAGATCCATATTTGTGAAACAAGAAGGAGTCAATGTGATGAAAATGTACAAATGTGCAAAGAAATCATCACCACTATATGTACCACAAACACGTGAATGTTACGACAAAATACCAATACTATACAAAAATAGAGTACAATACGTACATCAACTAACACGACAAACATACCTTTGGGCGAAAACAGTCCCATGTTCACATAGTAATTTCGATCAACTGATCTCAATAGACACAGAAGGAACAGTACGATACAGATTGACACCATATCCAATAAAAGTAGAAACAATATTAGAAACAATATCACCGGAAGAAATAGTACTTGATAATATGTTCAGCAAAGCAAGTGTCATTGAAAGTGGAATATTTAGCAAAGAACAATTAATACAAGAACGAAAAAGAGATTTACTACACGAATATATGAGAGATCGCGAAAAACCGCTTCAAAAAGCACAATCTGCTAACGCGCAAAAGCTACTCGAATTAGAACAATTAGGATTATTACAAACATACAAAAATTATGAACATTCACTTAAATGGTTAAAAGACTTGAACATAAATGGATATAACTTTCAGATTGATCAATCAAGTGTAAACTGGAAGGAAATTTTCGACGCAGCATGGCTGAAAGATCAGATACTATCTATCTTTGGTTGGCCATGGTACATACTTGAAAAGATGGCTATCATCTATGCGATGATGAGCATGATATTATTTGTTACAAACCTAATTATAAAATTCTACAACGCTTTTGCAATACATAAAGCGATTGGGAAACAAGCAAGTATAACAAAAATATTATTAACAGGAATTTTTGGAATATTCTCACAAACACTAACCCAACTAGTTGCACAAATACAGGAAGATGATTACGACAATAATAACGACAATAATAATGATGATAACAATTCACATTACAGTAAAGGACATAATAAGTCACGAATACATATTCAACATTTCAGAAGACATTCAACAGAAATACCAACATTAACTCGTAGAGATAAAACGACAGACAATTATGTAGATACGAACTAAAAACATTATAACACTACTATCCGCAGGACAGAACATGGTTTACAACTACGTACATTGGAGTCACCAACAAAGAAACAAGCACCACCACTACCAGAAAGAAAACATAAAACAGAAATATTAACGACAATAGATGAAAGTAAAACCCAACCACTACCGTTACCGCCGATACCAACACAATTAATAACACCACCTCCAGCATACCAACGACTGAGTAGTCTACCACCAATACCAATACCAGTACCAATCCCAAGCGCACCTACTATAGAACAATCGCACGCGATTAAACCGTATTCATATGAAGCACAAACAACTCAACAAACACCATATGAAATCCCCCAACCATCAAATAATCCAAATAATCAACATAAACTCATACCAACTCCAAGACTTCTAGAGATACAGAATCCACCACCTATAGATTTCAATCAATTAAAATTAACAAACAACAAAATTCAAAACCGTAGCTTAGACATCCTCAAAAATGATCAACCGCATATGAATGAGGTTACATACTACGATACTCATTCAGCGGACACATATGAAATCTAAAACCACACAATACTTTTTAATAACAACTAACAACACTTATGCCATTACTTAGCCAAATTTTTCTACCTTCTGTAAATAACAAACAAAACCTAAGGATTGAACCAGATAACAGACTAACTAGAAAATATATACCAATACAGAAACATAACATTAAACTGTTTGTAACAAACTTAAACATAAATATTAATAACCATAAACATTATCTAGATTATACTAACCATGTTTGAGTTTTAGCATTCAACGATGGCATCGAATATGGACTACGAATCACCATACAAATCAGACTCGCCATTCTCATACGAAGTAGAGGATGGAGAACTGAGCTGTGAATCAGGCAGATCCAGCCCCGGAACAATTCGGGACTGTGCGTCTGAATGTGGAACACAGACAGAAAGTAACATGATAACAGATTACGAGAAAGTCACCACACTTAGAGTCGAACTGGAAAACAACCAGGAACACGTACAGACACCACAGGAGATAGCATGGAAAATAAACAACAAATTTGGTAATAGACGAAATCTTCAATCCTTTGATACTAGTAATAATAACATATCAGAACAAAGAACAAACATAGCTGTACATAGTTACCAAAACACGAGACCAAGACAAAACTATAGCCAAAACACTAATAACACATATATGTCACCACCTCTACCAAATTACCCCCCGCCTGTACGACCACCCCCACCATCAGACAATTACCCACCACAAAGCAACGTTAGACAACGTTTATTTGCAAGACAAACAGTTCCAAATACTAACAATCTACGATTTCCATATGCGGTGACACCCCGCTCAAATAACAGAAAGTCTTTCTTCCACCAATCGACAAATGAACAAACTCCGACCGAAACGGTAATGGAGACGGTCTGGTTTCAAGATAAAGACCCGAAATCGCTAAGTAATCCACACGGAACAAATTATAATCCACTTTTATCGTACAGAAATTGGTCAGAAATGCCTTTTGATTCACGAGCATACAATTTCTTCATCGCACCATTACATACACTAAAAGACCGTGTATCAGAATTTTTTCCACCACTTCCGTCGGAAAATACGAACACTGTAAAAAGGAGCACGAAAAATATGGGCAGAGATAAAATACATCAATCTCTGTATCCCAAACTAAAGCAATTTTATAGTCTTACGGAACGCTTCCTCTATGACTACGATTATGAGTTCCGTTTACCACGAACTTGCAATTTTGATTTCCTAGTGGCAAAAGCCTCTCAGGACCTTTCGGCGTATAGCGCATTCACACAACAACATCAAATTTTTCAATTAAGCTTCAATCTACTACATCCCACGCCAAAAGATGTACAAAGTAACAATTACAGAGTACATGAGACAAAGTTAATACATAATTTAATATATTATACATTCTTACGAGACAAACAATATACAGCTTCTAAAAGTTTCATACACATCAATGATCAATTGACTTCCCCGTACTTTTTAAACTACAGCTACAGAATAAAATGGAGTTATACAATAGGGACGTTGCGAAACTTCGATCCCATTAAAAATTACTACGTATTTCAATCCAAAGACGAACCAGAGCGACCTCTCATGGTTCCCTTAGAAGCACTCGAACCGTGCGAAGAATACCACGTTTATCACCTGACAGGGAGCGTGACCAATAAGGCGATCACGAATCGTTTAACATTCAATAACGAAAGAAAGATACCACAGACAGAAAAGGAAATTTGCAACGCACTACAAGCATCGATAACAGAAACTCCTTTACAAGATGTAATTAACTTACTTGGATACTATCTTTCCACAGACGAATATTTCCTGAAGGAATACAACCATTATTGTGAAAGGGGTAACTATCCAAAACAAACAGAGAAACTGTAACAACAAAAGGAAAATAACAAGTAACAATTTCTGGACTCAGTAGGTAATAGACTCCAGCAATCTCCATCTACAACAGACTTTAATATTGATTGTTTGTGTGTTGATTGTTTGTAAATCCTTGCATATGTTGGTTAATCTTTATTATCCCAAATCTATTTCCCCAACTATTCAATCCATATTGTAGATCACTGAATTTGAATCATAATCTTTCGATTATAATACCATTAACCAAATTTATTTCTATCATTCGATATTAATCAGTTTGAAATAAACAGTATAAAACCAAAAATATGTTTTTACTTATACAAAACCTAACCTACTTTTTAAACTGTACATGTAAATATGCAAAGATTTCTCCATAGTTAGTTATATGCAATGCAAACAGGCAATTTTGTAAATAAAGCAAATAGGCAAATAAAATGAAAAAACAGAACAAACAAAGCACATGCATAATATGCATAACATTTGAATAACTGACTCATAAGCCATGTTAACAACAATGACTCATAAGCCATGTTATCAACACTGTAAGTAACACAATACTATAGGACATGACATTCTTTCACAAAACAAATTATAACATTTTGAATACCTTAATACAATTTACAACCGAACCATACAATAGGTATATTACAAATTTACTATTTATCGCAAACTCTAAATTTAAAATAGAGTAACATAGACGAAATAATCTGGTTCAAAACAAAAGAAAACAGAATTCTCACTCAAATCGAAATTTTCACATGCAAGTTTGTAAAAGTGACAAAACAAAATACATGAAATATATGTAACTCAAGCAGCTACTGTACGACGTTAGCTATAGTAACAACTAACAATCCAATATCATTGTAACAATTCACATAGAAAACAGTACTCAGATCTCGGGAAACGTTGATCCTTAGATCGTAAGCGCGCAGACAGAGACGTTAAATTAATTCATGAAGTTGAAAAAATAACTGTTAATTGGGATTCGGAGATTGTCATTCGTGGGCATACCCATTGCAAACTACTATAAGCGAGATCTGTAACCCTTTAAATAATTCATAAGGAACTAACAGCTAAATGAAAAAATATAGCAAAGTGATAAGCAGCATTTTCACAATCTTACAGATACGGAAAATGTTTCCTCAGTAACAACTCACACATGGGCAACCGTAGAAGTATACAAAACAATTGTAAGAACTAATACCATTAAATAACTCATGATTTCAAACAGGGGTATTAATTAATACATGTTCAACTTCTATAACAGACATTAAAAATCAGCATGGCCGACAAATCACATGTCACTAAAAACAAAAACGTTATTCGCCATTTCGTTGACATAATCTCCTTTATGTCACCACCAAAACCATAGCTTGTTAAAAAACAATTAACACAAAAACTAACATACATCTTTAAGTTTTCTTTCCAACCGGAAGGGATACTACGTATATATATAGAACATGTAGTGAATCTAAAAACGATTCTTAACATCTAACAGCTAACAGAAACAAACCAAGCAAACCAGGTAAGTCAGGTGAGTCGACGCCGGACATCAGGACGCCTACAACATCAACGATGGGCCTACCCAGAAGGATCTCCGCCCACTGGATAGTGTGGTGGTGGAATAGATACTTTTGTGGTTGTTGATGTTCACTCCTTGCTCTTTGGGTAACCGATGTTTCGGAATCGACTCACAGACGAGCCGGTCTTCAAGCAACACAATCAAAAAAGAAAGAAAATCCTTCAGAGAGACTACAGAGAAATTAATAAACCATATTCTACTATATTCGATTGGAAGACTTTCAAAACAACTCTAAACCCCGGAAAGATGGAGTCAGGCATGACTTCCAAAAAGAAATATTTAATATTTGAAAGACTTTATTCAGAAAAAGACTGAAATACTCTTTCCTGATTGGATAAAAATGATATATTATTTTATCCTCCTTTCCCTCTATGTGTTTACCCATCTACCCTCTCTCAGCAGAAGAGAAAGTAATTTAGTCAGTACCAGTTACCATCCTGATATAATAATAAAGTATATTTCTCTCTCTCTACTCCGCTCTTGTTTTGTATTGAGATAAACGTTAGACCGTAGCATTGGGGCCCGTGCACCGTCTACTGAAGCTCAGATAGAAGAGTAACAGACTAGAGGAATAGAACTTTAGTTAGTCAGGTAAGCCTTAAGATTAACTAGTATTCTTGAGACAACCATAAGACAGTTCAAGAAGTACCCTAATAAAGGTAAGCTCTAGAACACGTCTTAATAGGCGGCGTACATGTTTTAAGATAGGTTATAGCGGCGCCACGTATTAAGATTAGTTATAGCGGGCGCCACGTATTAAGATTAGTTATAGCGGCCGCCACGTATTAAGATTAGTTAAAGCGGCCGCCACGTATTAAGACTAGGAATATCCTCCGCAATGTATTAAGATTGGGGATAAATCTAGGGGTGTTCCAGGGGGTGAGTAGTAAGTCAGGAGCAGACCAGGGTGATATTCCGGAGCCACTTGTCACGTGATTTTAGAGGTCATGTAGGGATTAGCAGGGAATTATACATGCAGCGCGCAGGGATTTGTACAGTCAGCGCGTACGTACAGGCGGGGAATTGTACATGCAGCGCGCAGGGGAATTGTACAGTCAGCGCTACGTACTGGCGGGGAATTGTACAGGCAGCGCGCATTAACGGATAATTTCCCTCGCAGTAAATTTCAACATTTTTTGGTTTAACCACAGCAATGTATTAAGATTAGGTATAGCCGCCGCAATGTATTAAGATTAGGTATAGCCGCCGCAATGTATTAAGATTAGGTATAGCCGCCGCAATGTATTAAGATTAGGTATAGCCGCCGCAATGTATTAAGATTAGGTATAGCCGCCGCAATGTATTAAGATTAGGTATAGCCGCCGCAATGTATTAAGATTAGTTATAGCCGACCCCAAATAGCAAGATGGCGCAGCGGAAGCATGCTGGGCTCATAACCCAGAGGTCGGTAGATCGAAACTACTTCTTGCTGATCTGGCTTTGTCACAGTACTAGTGGTCTTTTACGCGCTCATAACATGAAAAAATGTTAAATGAAAGAAAAAAAATTGAATTAAAAAGTACAAAATAACAGACACAGTACAAATTAAGCACATGCAAATACAAAATTAATCAAACGTTTACATGATGATAGTACAAAAGAAAAAAGTTTTAAAGTACATTTAGCCGAGTAGTTAATTAAGTCGACAACAAAAATTTGAGTAACTTACGAAGAATTAAGGAATTTAGAAAAAAATTACTGTCGACTTTATTACACTTCAACTTATTTTACATTAAATTTATCTAAGGAGGTACAAAAAGACAGACACAGTATTAATCAAGTACATTATAAGTATTGTTAAACACAACAGAGAGCGCTCACAATACGAAAATTGATTAAATAAATTACAAGTTCAGGGGTACAGTATGAATTCCATCAGATAACACTTTTCGTTTAGGATAAAAATATGAGAGTCCTTTCTTTGTTTGTTCATAGGTAGCGACGCAGTGGTTGATTGTCCGAAATCCTCTATTTGTAGATGTTAAATTGATGATTTCTTCCATCACTCGCCGATATTTTTCCAATGGTCCATCTCCGGTCTCTTCCAATGTTCGTTTGTTCAGTCCTTTGCTGCAGAATTTGTACTTATCCGATTTGGCATCGTAGCAACAATATGTTTTGCTACAGAGACAAATCATTTCTGTACATCTAAATTTTCCCTTGAACAGACCTGGTTCACGCTTATCGTGCTTTTTATGTTTATTACAACAAGCTCTAGGGAAGAAATTTTGTACAGCATCAGCTTTGAAAGAATCATCACAATCGTGTTCCCTCAGAGCTTCCCAATCTGCTTTTTTAGATGGACGAATGCAATCGTACAAATTATCGTGCGCTAGAGCTAAGTATAAGGAGTCAGTGTCTATTTCTAACTCTTCGAACGTGTCGACATTGCAAAATTTATCAAAAAAAATTGTAATAAAGCTCCAACATACGTAATTTTGCGTACTGAAGTATAAAAAAGCCGACTATTATCGGTTCACGGTGCTCAATTTTTGATTTTACAAGTTCAACTTCGTATAGTTCTTTTGACACACTGTTAAGTCTCTTAAACAATTTCCCGTTGATAGCTTTGTGTGTCTTTTCATCGTTCAAGTATTTTGTCTCTGTAAGTCTGCTTCTGTCCATGATTTGGTAACCATAGGAACTATTCCCTAACAATTTCATTGTTTCTGCTACAACGTTTGATTCTGGCTTTTCATCTCCAACTCTTCTAGCATCAACAACCGATTGGACGAAATTGTTGAAGCATTTTTTGGGTGTGTACTGAACGAAGCGATAAATTTTGGTGCATTTTAGCCCAAGACTAAGGTAAAAGTTGAGTAAAGGTGTTATGACTGTTCCATTCTCCAACTTGAAGCTTGAAATTAACATGCGTTGCGGTTGCTTGAGTAAATCGTTATCAAATGCATAATCCCTCATGTAATTACCAATATCTGCTCGACTAACATTAAAGTTTTTAAAGATTGGTGGAAAGTTCGAGAACTTGTATTTCAACCCATCTGGAACTTCGAGATCACACTGAACGTAACCAAATAGTTTATCTTCTCTTATCTTTGTAAGTAGAGATTCTTGAGTCAGAGGTAGCTTGAATGGGAAATTGTTTCTCACGTGAATTTTTACAGATTCGTCACCTTTGACAGTTTCCCACCAGTTACATTCCCATTTCTCAACAACTTCATATCCTTTGTTTCGCAAATAGTCTCGTCTTAGTTCATCGTATTCCCGTTTCTTTAATCCTTTCTGAGTCTCTTCCTCTGACATGCTTGCTCTTGTTCCTGACATGCACAAAAGTGAAAGTAACAACCCATTGCTTCAAAAATAGTTTTACAGTGAGCACAAAATCCGTCTACATTAAAACAATCAATCTTTTTCTGAGTTCCAGTTGTGTAGTAGCTTTCAATAGTGCAGTTAGGACGAGATTGTAGGTACGACATAACCATGTTCTCAAATGTCCTCGATTTATTTTGTCTAGCTTTAAACTTCTGAGAGTCTGAATCAAACTCCCATCTAGTGTAAAGCCCAGTGGGCATTTCTTGACACATTGAGAAGGGGTAAAGTTGACTGGCGTCTATAACCACAATTGATTTGCAAATGTTTTCTGTGTTTCGAATATAGGTTTGATCCACAATCGCTTTTCTAGTAAACACAATAGAGGGACCACCGGTCATATCTTCGCGTATTTTATCAAGTAAATCTTTTTCTGCTTCAACGAAAGGATAGAATTTGCTATTAGTTGATTTGTGTAGACAAATATTTGCTAAATTGGGTAGTGTGCAACCCAATTTTAACATATCAATCCCTTTGTTATGATAGAATTCCATCATTTTCTGCATCGCTTCTAGTGTCGGGACAACATCTTTGTTATTATACCACCTGACAAAGTCTTGAAAAGTTGTCATTTGTTCGTGCTCCCACACACTTTCCAGGTAATTGTAGTTGTCAAATCCCGAGGGGGGCACTACCTTCAACCTAAGTTTTTTCAGAACCTCCTGTTGGGAAAGTCCACTATTCAACAATTTTGTGAAATCCGTAAACTCTTTTTCCAAGGGATTGTGATCTCTCAACTTACTAAAGAAACATTCGTAAGGGGGAAGGAAAGTTACATCCAATTTGTTTGGTGAGTTGAACCATTCATAAGGGAAAAATCCTTTGGTCTCATTTGTCTTGTTAGCTTTGAGGAACGAATCTAGTGATGTTGCTCCACCAAGAATGTTTAGAATATCGAGAAACTGAACATCACCAAGTTTAAAGGATACAAAATGATTAGCTTTTTTAATAACCGTTGGTTGAATATCGCGCTCGTGAATGAGGTAGGGTAGTAAATAAGACTTGATAAGATTCAGATCATATTTCCCGCTGTTGAATTCAAATACAGGTAAAATGCTGACATAACGTTCAAAATGTTGTTGTAGTTCGAGAAGTTGATTTTTCTGAATTTGGAGGAATTGAGTCGACATATCAATTTCTTCTTCTTCGATATATTGAAATTCAAACATTGGAGTACTCTCATCTTTCCTTCCGTTTAGCTTCTCGAAAATAGAACTTACTCTGTTTTTAATTGCATTTTCAATTGAGGAAAATTTTTGCACCATTTCTGCTTTACTTCTGCTAGCTAGCTCTTCTAATGCTTCAACAAAAGATACGATCAGTGTCTTGGGGTCTTTGTTGCAAAAGACAATAGGTTCTTGCAATAAATTAGAGGAAAATGACACAGATATTGGTTCATGTTTTCCTATCCAAGTAGTTGTGTTGGTATCTTTTAGTTCATTAGATGGAACGCAGATTGATTCGAAGTCAAATACAGCCAAGTTTTTGAATAGTTTTTGTTCTTCCTCATATCCAATTCCAAAACCGTCAAGTTTATCGAACAAAGTTTCTCTCAAAGTGTAAACACTCTTCGGATAAATGTGCTGTATCCTATCTTTACAAGATTTCACGTGACGGTGGAAATTACCAGCACGCTTAATAAAGGTATCACAATTAGGACAGCGAAATCGTTTGAAGAACGTGTTGATATCATCAACATAGCAAATTTGGTTGTTGTAGCGCAGTAGATTAATGTTGTTCTCAATACTTCTTCTGGCAAGTTCACCTACAAAATCCCCGTCCTCAATGTCAATGTCATAAATGAAAATGTTGTGTTTTATAGCCATTTCAACAAACACAAGGTGATCCATTGACACTCCTCTAAATTTAATTGCGTTATGACCAGACTCGTGGAGAAAGTCACTGAACAATTTAGCTGCATTTGTTTCCAGCTCAGCTGATCCATACAAGTGAACAGCCACAGCTCTAAACAAGCAAAAGTAGTCCTTGTAGGTTTCTCCGTATCCATTCGTAACAAGACAATTTACATCGCTTCTCCTCAACAACTGTTCAGGTATAACAGCATCTAAACATCCCATTGGGATACTGTTGAGAAGAGCACAGAAAACTGTTACATTCGTAGTTAGTGCATACCGCCATTTTGTGTTTGCCCTTTTTTGAGTACAAGTCTCAATCAAATCCAATTTCTCTACTCTATCCTGAAGTGAGACTAAGTCTCCCTTAGAACACAGTAAATGAGACTTCTCAAAGAAGGTGTTGTTCTCATGAGCATAAAAGTATCGGTATTCGTCTGTGTCAACATTTCGTAAAATAAATCCCAGGGATAAATTTATTTTTGCAGCACAGTTAAGTTTTTCAAACACTTCCTTCAGTTTTTCATTAATTTCGCTGGGATCAAGTCTCGACCATTTAAAATTGAATACTCTATGTCTCCCATTCTCCATCTCAGTATTGTCAAAGAAGTGTTGACAGGCACTAAGTTCCTGCTGTAACTGTTCGTTGTTCCTATCCAATTCTTCCGATTCTAGTACTTCTTTCAAGCTTTCGCTGGATTTGGTTCCAACTTTGGTCGATGTTCCGTGTTTCCGTCTCTTATGTTGTTGAATAAAATAAAAACTTGGAAATTCCTCCAAGCATATAGTACACACTGTACTAAGCTTCTTTTCTTGAGGAGCGTGATGCTTAGCAAGGTGGTAGTTCAAGTCCTCTTTCCTCTTTGTGTAGAAATGTGGACACTTGGGACATTTTATAGTCCCAATATCACACGATTTTTTGTGTCGAGCCATTTGCTGCTTGACAACCATTTTCTCGCACTTTGCGCATTTGACAAGTAGATTTCTATCAAGAGAAGGCATTGTATTGTTGTGATCCAAAATAAATTGAATAAATTTTAAGTAAATTTCCGAGCAACTGTATCTGATAACAAAGTGAGAATGAATACAATTTTTGATTTTTTATTTAGAATAACTTTTATGACAAATTATTTCCATATAGGGAAATGACGTAATTTCTATTTTTAGTAACATTACGCAATACGAAAGTTCAAGAACTTCCTACGAAGCGGTCACAATGTTACATTCTACATTGTATTTAAATCCAGAAAACATCCAAAACGTGTAACCTTATTCCTTGGAGGAAAATCGGAAATCTTAAGTTATATTTATTTGTCATATTGCTGATTTGTGTTACTTTTTTTTTTACAAAACAATACTATTCATCCCAAAAACAGTTTTCTTAACAAAATCTATCTGTCAGATGGTTGCTCACTTAGAGAATACAAATATTATTGTAAACAAACTAATTTTGTAATTTCATCGATAAAACACTAAATGTGTTTTTACAATAATATTAAAACATTAGAGAAGAAAACTCCTACTTCATTGAAGATAACTTATATACAATTGACGTTAACGTGATTATATTACAAACTACAAACCAATCAAATTTTAGTATTAGGAAACTTGTTGTAAAAGTTAATGATATCGTTTTGCTTATCTCATTCTCTCTTTTAACGTTTTTTATTTTAATAGATTAATACGTGAAATTTTACTCATTTGTGAAACATGTTGATCAAAAACCACTTATAAATATTGGAGAAGATTTACAAGAGAGAAAAAGGTATACCTGATTCATACAAAACTGACGAAATTGATATAGATTCATACTTTTTTTACAATTTTTTGGACATTTTCACAAAATCCAACAGAATAATCCGATTTAGTAAAGGACTTGAGTATGCAACGTTCTCTATTAAAAAATTTGAATATGAGGAGTTTATTGCAAAACAGTCTTTCGATTTATCCTCAGAATTGCATGTAAGCAAATACGAATTGTTGTTCATTTTGAACTCCGTCCCCGATATATTGGAACAGTACAGAAATATTTCACAAACAAACTTTGTTCCTCTCCCAGAAACAATAACAATAACTTCTTCACTACAGAGTGCTTTGTACTTCCATTATTACAATGACTACAATGCAGTGGGAGTACTGATTAGGTTCGGAATTCGTTTACCTAACGCATATATACAGAAAATTGATTCCAAAATGGAACATTTTCCGAGATTGATCTGAAATTTGACGAATTGGAAAAAATTTACCAAAGCTTGACTTTTTTGTAAACTATGTCACTTCATTTCAACTAAAATAGTCCATTTTAGGTAAAAGCATAGTCGGAAACCGGTATGTATCCTTCACTTCCTACCTTGTTGGAAAATTTTACCCAAATTTGGATTTGAATTTCAGTTCGTCCAGAAATTTCAAGCAAAACGTCACTTTTTCTCATAAAATCTTCCATCTTTGGTTACTGTTGTCTGATTGGACAGAGCACACTATATATAGAGGTTGTTGATTTTGACATTATCATTTGATCCAACTTCTCTGAAAGCATCATCACTACTTTCTCACATTATATTAACTACTCCTCAACATTTTATCCTGCTATCGAGCTCCAACATTCTTTTTCTTCTTGTTAAAAAATACTTACTTTAGTTCTAACTTTTGTTTAAGTCTAATTGATATATCCTGTTCCCTTCCTAAAAAGGAAATTTGCTGCTTTATAACTTTCTCTCCACTGATTGCTTTTGTCACATTCTCAACAAGAATATTTTTATCCATTCTCATCACTTTCTAACAGAAACCTCTTCTATCATTTATTCCAAAATGGAGTTCACCGTTCAAAATAATAACCTTCTGTACTCATTTTCTTTTACCGAGGATATTGCTCGGATAGGAGTTCGAGATTTATAAAACGGACTGTATGAGTCTCTGATCACTTTACCCATTACTGTGTGGCACATTATTGAGCACCAGCGACAACAGTTTGATACATATCATCAGGGACAGGTCCCAATCACAGAAAATCAGCTCGGAACTCACGCGATGGGACACGAAGTTGCTGTTGTCAGTGGACACCACTATCCTCACGTTAATGGATCTGATTTTCCTGCCAACTACGTAGCTGGAAATTTTCAGTACACATTTCCTTGGGAGGAAGGGCAAATTCCAAACAGTTGGTTCACTACATCGGATGTAGGTGAGGTATCAGGCCCGCAGGTGGAAAATAATCTTCTCCAAATAGCTTCAAGAGCTCATAGTAGAGAACATAGCGAGTTGAGTATCGATACTAGTACCACCACGTCATTTAACGATCTGGAAAACTTTGATCCAGCGCAGTACCATGGATCTACTGACATGTCAACTATGCCCTCGATGACAACCCCTTCAATTGAGTAAGGAACAACTCACAACCCTATCTTTTTGAGTGATGTACCTAATAACCCAGTCACTGTTCAACCAACTCAACTACCTGGTAGAATTGAGCGACAAAGAGTTTTCGGTAATGAAATTCAGAACTTACCAGAATATGTTATTGAAACTCTTTTTGAATGATTTCCATGTTCAATTTTGTAAACTATTTTGTATTTGTTCGTAAAAATAATAAAGTTTCTGAATACCTTTTGGGTGTTTCGTATTGAATTTACATTTTCAATTTTATGATTTTTTAACTACTTTTTTCTAGAAGTTTTCCAGAATAAAAGATTAACACGAAAGGTTAGTTGATAATTTAGATACTTGGTTATTATTGAAAATTTGTTTTTCGACAATTAAGAAAAATGCCGAATTTAATTTTGATATTTAACAAAATTGTCGAATTTATTTTCGATAATTAACAAAAAATGTCGAGACAAAATTCGATTTTTAAGAAAAAATTACTGTTACAAATCCGATTTTTAAGCTGCAATAACAGATTCAAAACTTATCATTTTAAAAATGATTAAAATTTATGTTTTTGTTTAAAATCATACCGTAAAACTAAAAAAAATGAGAAAAAAATTGCACATTTTGCACGCACAGTTTGGTAACATTTTTATTTTTTAACGAAAAATCTGAGGTTCTATTTTTGACTTTTAACAAAAAATGTTGTTTGAAAATTCGACATTTAAAAAACAAATCGACTTCAAATTTCGACTTTTAGAATATACACCAATAATAAAACATTTTAGTACAAACACTTTATTACTTTCTAACTGCAAAGTACAACATGGGGTTATCAATTATTCCATGACCATCTAGTAAAAAATCAACATTTTTTATTAATTCACTCTCATACTTTGAGTTCTTAAGTGACTGAATTCAGACGAAGAAGGATGATCTCAATGTTTGTGTGCTTGCATTTCTTTGCTCAGCTCTCAGTAGATGTCTCTTGAACTTTTTTCTACTCAATCTCTTCGTAGACACGCTGGGTAGTTTTTCAACAAATTTGTTTTCCGAATTATGTTGTACCGTTCTCTTCAATTGGGTGAAAACAAGTCCTGCTTCTTCCTTTGTGTGACCAAAAACTGATGTTTATATAAGGTGTATAAGCAGTCCACTGTCTGATATTGAAAAGATAAATCATCCAATTTTTGGAGTAATTCATTAATGGAAGATGAAATGAGAATTATGTGATAAGAACAATTTTTCAGAGGACAAAAAGTGTAATTGTGAGACGCAACAGAGTTTTCATTAGTAAGCAAGTAAGGTTTATAATCCTTAACTGATACGCAAATGAACAAGGCTTTCTCACAAAATTTTTTATAAAAGTCAGGTAAAACTTGACACATAACTGCTGCCATTCTGTAACCAAAGTGATTTTGGAGTGATTTTTTTAAACTACCGTATAAAGAAATAACGCAATTCAGTTCAAACGCAGCAAAAATTTCATTTGAAAAATGACGCAGTTCAAGAGACAGCAACTCAGAAAAATCCGTTGTTTTACTTGTTCTAAATATTTCAAACACTATTACTCGCTAATGCAACACAGACGTGCTAAACATCAAGATAAATATGCTGCTCTAGTTCAAATGTTTGCTCAACTTAAAAGTTCTGACTAAGTTTCCTTATAAGGAATTTTTGCAAAATGACGCAATTGAATTTTCCATATTTGGAAATGAAAGAAGGATAATGACATCATTACCAAATAAAGGTGATCGCAAACAATAGAGGAAGTAAAATTACAAGTCAAATCATTCAATTAATTCCTCTGTCACATTAAGTTGATAAAAAGTCTCTCTCTAAAGTCTCTCCGTTTTACTCGAGTGCTCCGTCTATGTTTACCGATTCTCAACCTAAAACTGGAACTGATTCGGTTCCATTTTATATAGACTTTGGTTCTAACCCAAAAAGATTTGGGAGATATACTGTGTCCCAGATTTTTAAAAACGGACAAAATTATTCCGAATCAACTTTCCAAGTCTTCAAAAAAGATAGTTCTGCAACATTTGAAAAGTACCAACAACTTCGAATTGGAGATTACGAATTCAAGAAATTCTGTTTCCTCAAGAACAATATCCTGAATGGGGAATTGGAACTGAGTGAGCACCCGACTCAATTTGATAAGAACCCATGTATGGAGGATGTGCTGCAACGATGTCACAAAGTCAGAAAGGTCAGCATAGGACGAAATCGACGAATATATGTGACTTTCATTCAATACGTTCAGGAGAATCCAGCCTCCATTTATGTGCAGATTCGGCTCTTTTGTCGCAAAGAAAACAATGAGTTCAAGCAGGTGACTTATGTCAATTACACTTTGGACGAGTTCAGGGAACTGATTCAAAATTTGAATGACTTTTCTAACATTGAACAATGTACATTTCAATAATAATTTTTGTGTGATTTTTGTATTATGTCTTTGTCTTCTCTACAATAAATTTTTCATTTTAAAAATCTTTGATCTGAGAATGAGTTGGGATATTGGTTGCTCAAAAAACATTTTTTTGAGTCTCAGAGATAAGTCAAAGGTTTTTCACGTTAGACTTCCTTACGAACTTAAAAGATATTCCTATACTGTTCTTGAAGCTCGAAATTTTCCCAAATTAGAAAATTTGGACATAGAGTCCCAAATTTCAGAATTTAAGTGTGTTATTCACAACGGATTACGCAAAACAAGTCTTATATATTGTTCAGATAGACAACAAGTTACCATTTCACAACATCATTGGAACGGACATCAGTGGAGTCTTCTGACAAATATTGAATTGAAAAAAGAAGAGTACGAGAACTTACTAGAGCATCTCCCTACACTTTTATCTTATATTGAAAAATTTTAAAAAATTTGCATTGACATGGATGAAGGAACGCAAAGTTGATGGATATTGTCATTCTTGTCAACGTATTCAATTGTTACGGAAGCATCCTTTCAATGTTCCCCGAAAATGAAAAACGCAAAAACTGTTTTTTAGCGGCCTGTAAAATTTGGGATGAGATTATAAATTTGGAGGAAATTAACCAAAAATTTCTTCATGGAGGACTTATTGGTTAAGGAAATTCCTTTTTAGACTTCTTCTTTGCTAGATTGAAAGTTTTTCGATTACATGCTATACTACACGATTCTGCTGGAGCGGTTAAAGCAACTACAAACAAAGGTCCAGGATACTGTTACATGTTACCAAATTTTCCAAGCTCATGTTTCTTGGGACATTTAACTGGGTTAATCTTTTGTGTCTTTATTAAAATTTATCATCCTCAAATTTTCAAAATGCTAGACTGCTAATCATTTTTCTAATAATTCAACCTAGAAAAAAGAATGTCTCGCGTTGTGTTTGATATTGAGTGCTTGGAAGGGAAAATTGTCAAGGAGTTGGGTGTTTTCAAGGATGGAATTGTATTGGGATACAGTTTCCTCCCACCCAAAGACTCTAAACCTACTTTTCAAGCAAAGTGGAACACTAAAAATTTACATGGGATTAATTGGAACAATGGAAAACTGGAATACACTGAGTTGTCATCAATCATTCACCAACATTGTTCACCTACAACAGAATACTTTGCAAAAGGGTTAGAGAAGTGTAATCTTCTCTCAAATTACTTGTGTAAAAATGTGGAGAATCTAGATGATCTTGGTTGTCCAAAAGTTTCCAAACTTCGCAATAACTCGGATACTGACTGGGATTGTAGCAATTATCCGTATCGACACAAAAAGACATTTCACTGTGCAGACAAGAAAGCTTATGCTTACGGAACTTGGACTCTGGATTTCTTTGATAACGTATAAAATATGTATTTTCTATTTGTAATTTCTATTTGTAATTGTGATCGTTTTGTAATTCATTATTTGTATTTTACTACTTTTGAAATCAGAGAGAAGTTGCATTCCCAGTTCAAAAAATTGATTTTCCCTTAAAAATAAGGTATAAATGACCGAGCATACAGATAACGGTTTAAATTTAGTTAATTTTGTCTTTGACGATAATAACCAGGAACGACAATCGTGGAAATGTTTTGAACAGACTTGTAATAGATCTCTGGTGGTTTTTTCGTCCCAATTTTTTGTTATTTTGTTAATATTAGCGTGCTGTATAGTAAGAATAACTCTTGCCAAAACTTGTGAAGAGACAACAGTTTGGATTGCTATCTTATCTAGTACAGTCGGTTATATTTTACCTTCTCCTAAACTATGAACAAAATAATTTCTACTAAGGAACGCATTTTTATATCATTGGTGGGACCAAGCGGGTCTGGAAAATCTCATCTTATCCATGATTGGCTAATTATTGGAACTTTTCAAGCCGATTTTGATAAAATTTACTATTTTTATCAACATTATCAATCACTTTACGGTCTAATGTCCAAAAACATTAAGAACATTCATTTTATTCAAGGAGTTGACTTTGAGTTCATTCAGATTCTACCCAATAATAGAACAAAGTATTTGCTGATTTTTGATGATTCTTGTGAGGAAATCTCAAGCTCGAAAGAATTTGTCAAAATTGCGACAGCTGGAAGACACAAGGGACTTAGTACAATATATATAAAGCATAATCTTTTTCATCAGAGTAGGTTGGGAAGAGATATTGAGTTACAAAATACTCATATAGTTTTATTCAAGTCTCCTAGAGATGTTCTCCAGATTAACACTCTTAGTCAACCGCTCGGGTTAAGATCACAATTAAAAGATTGGTATACAAAAGCTACTTCAATCCCGTATGGTCACCTACTCATTGATCTGACTCCGAAAACAGTCGACTCTCTTAGATTTTGCACAAACAGTGGTTCCATTCCCACTCTTTTTTTTCCCTAAAACGAAACAAGAAATTACTTTTTTGAACGATGAACACACAACATCTCTCTACGCTGATAACGTTCCAACGTATTCCCAGAACTTCAAGAAAACGTTCCTAAGAAATTGTCCAAAAGATTTCGTTCTGTTTCTAAACGAATGCATAGTAAACCTTCTCGGGGGACAACTACAGGAAATACAAAAACAAGCCGTATTAAAGTACAGAGACGAAATTCATCAACTCGTGCTAAAAAGAACTGGAATATATAAAAGAAGAGCAATTTTAAGTTCACGAAAAGGAATAGAGCTCATATCAATTTTGACACCATCTATCATTAATCAATTGTCTTGAAATGGAACAGTTTGTTTTGATTCCTCAACACCTTTACGAACAAAAATTCAAACTAGAAGTTAAATAGTTGGACACTTTTGAGCAGAAACCAGTTTCTGTCCCAACACATTTGAACCCTAATTACAAGGAAATCAGCAACAAAACCAGATCTTTAAAGAACGAATCACTTGTAGATCAAATTTTGAATTCACCGCGAGTCAAGCTATCTCTCAACGAGACAATTTTATTAGATGGAAGAGATACAGAAGTAGCTTTCGCAGATTTTATTTTTGCATTAAAAAGAAAAAACGTTGATTTTCCCGACATATATTACACAATACTTGATGCTACCGGAATAAATCCGCAAAAAGTAATAAACAAAGGTGCCAAAAGCAAAGACAGAGGGAGCTGGATTCCTTTCAAAATCTGAAAAAGCCAAGCTACAAAGTCTGTATAGGGATGGAAAAGCCGCATATGGATCAATTAAAAATCTACAAAAGGCAAGTGAGTTATCCAAAAAGAAAGTTGCCTACGTTCTACACAGTAAAGATTCCTACACAAAGTATCGTCATTCAACACGACATTTCAAAAGATTACCAGCATTTGCTAAGCGAATCAATGAGATCTGGTGTCTCGATCTAGCTTTTATGGATAAATTATCGGATAACAATAAAGGAGTGAAGTATTTATTAGTATGTGTTGACGTCTTTTCTCGCTTTGTTCGTGTGCAACCAATGAAGTCAAAGTACTCTACCGATGCAATTGCAGCTTTCAAAAAAATGTTGCGTAAAAAAAGTATGCCAGCGAAAGTATGGGTTGATCAGGGAACAGAGTTTAGCGGCGAGTTTCGAAAATTTTGTACGGAGAAGAAAATCAAAATTTACTCTACTAGAAGTGAAACAAAAGCTGCTGTAGCAGAACGAGCTATAAAATCGCTGAAAAACATTATTTATCGCTATATGGAAGAAAATGGTGACAAATACATGAGAAAAATGGATTCCTTTCTCAAAATTATGAACACAAGAGTTAATCGCTCAACAGGTAAAGCTCCAAAAATTGTAACAAACAAAAACTTTTTGTCAATTTTTTACAGAAACCCAATTAACCAATATAATCGACCACGTTTTAAAGCGGGTGAAAATGTTCGTATATCAAAAAAAAATATTCCATTCAGAAAAGGTTATAAATCTCAGTTCACAAATGAAATATTCAAAATTGTTAAAGTTGCTACTTTTAAACCACCAACCTATAAACTTTGTGGAGAACAAAGTGATGAAATTCTAGGTAAATTTTATGAACAAGAGCTTTCAAAGTGTATCATTTAAAGATGAGTTCTTTCACTGTTGAGTTGGTTTCCAATGCGTCGTTTGATTGTTACCCAAACAATACACTAAGTTCTTTCACGAATTTTCTACCTGAACAAATTAATCTTGATGGAGAATGGGAGGTAGCGATAACAGAACTGTCGTATCCTTCCTTGTATCAAAACATAACAGAGGGTAAATTCTTCTATCTAGATGGAGCAACGTCAGATAAAAAACCATCGGATTATTACACACTTGATCCAGGTCTATACCCTTCGATCTCTGATATTGTCAATGAAATGGACAAAAAAATTCAGGAACGTGAAACATATGAAAAAACACCAATCAAGTTACACGTTAACAAAATTACTCAGCGAATATCTTTGAGTCTTCCGAATCAGAACTCTTTACTTGTCATTTTTAGTGCCGATCTTTGCCATGTCTTTGGATGCGAAGAAGCTGTTTATGGTATGGGTGTTTTCATGAGTGGTGCTGGTCCACATTTTCCCAAGTTCCCTTATAACATTGTACGAATACACACCTTAATGATATATAGTGATACTGTTGAATACAATATTGTGGGTGATACAAAAGCTGCTCTTTTACGATGCATTCCGTTTATATCAAAAGTTAAGAATGGAGATATCATCTCAACGGGACAATACATGAATTATCAAAATTTTCCAAACTTACAATTTAAAAAAATTCTAAAAACTCATTCCACAGCATAAAACTCGAGCTCCGGGACTCTTATGGTGAAAAAGTTCCTTTCAGCTCTGTTGGTGTAACAAGAGCGGTAATAATGTTTAGAAAAACTTCTGACAATCATTTTTAGATTTAAAGTTGTAGAAAATGGTTGCTGATAGTGATTTACCGTATTTTCGTGGTTATTCAAGACAGAGGGGAAGAGGATTCGGAGCATTAGCACAAACAATTGGGAGGACAGCTATTCCATTCTTGAGGAGATATGTTGTCCCAGCAGCAAAAAGAGTTGATGCTAATTTGCTTGATATAGCTGCACCAGAAATTGGAAATGTTCTAACTGGAAAGAAAAAATTCAAATCTGTGACTGCAGATGCTGGAAAGAAAACATTACGTAAACAGCTAGGTGGTGGAAAAGTTAGGAAACGTCGCATTATTCGAAGAATTCCCCCAAAAACCAGTCGACGTCGTCGTACTAGAAGAGATATTTTTTTTGAGCTAAAATGACCCCTAGTCCAACAAACGATAGCAACTTTCGTTATGGTCACTTTACGAACTCTTGCTTTGAGATTTTTGACGAAATTCCTGTTTTGGAACCAGTTGAATCTTCTCACGTTCAACAAGTTTATCCCAGTACTTCATTGGATGAAAGCAGCATTGAGTTCGAGTTTGAAACAGATAGAAGCATATATCTTGATATGAGAGATATTCACCTTCAAATCAAAGTTGGTTTACAAAAGGGAAGATGATGATATACACAGATGATGATATACATTATCTAACTCACGTCAACAATTTATTGCACTCGCTCTTCTCCAACTGTAAGGTGTATCTGAACAATCAACAGGTTTACAACTCAAATGGTCTCTATGGACACAAAGCTTTAATTTCCAATGAATTTAACGCTTCCACAAGAAATAATGAAGGTATTTTGGCTTGTCATTGATATGAATTTGAAAAAGAACCCAGCGATTTTGAGAAAAGCCCTTTTATAGATCGAGAGGAAGAACTTTTGCTGAAAAAATGGAACTACTTATTACGGTAAATTAGCAATTGATTTGTTCCAATGTGAAAAGTTACTGCTACCAACTACAAAAGTTAAACTGAAATTGATTCGTGCAAGACCCAATTTTTTTATGATCTCCTACAATCCTCACGTCTCCCTTAAAGTTCTTGACTGTTCCCTGTTTACAAGACGTGTTGTTGTTAACGAAGTGTATCACCAGACTATCAAATATCAATTAACTCATCAACCTGCTTGTTACAATTTTATGGAAACAATTGCACGCACATTTATTATTCCTTCAGGACAGAACCAGTTTATTCAGGAAAATGTTTTTAACAATGCTCCAATCAGAAGAATAGCTATTGCGATGACCACAAATTCAGCATTCACAGGACATTTTCAAGAAAATCCTTTACATTATCAGAAATTTGGTTTACGGGAACTAAGAATTGTTCGAGGAGGTAGAGCTATAGTATCAGTTGATACAAGCAATGACTGTAGGGCATATGTAACAACAATGAAAGCAATGAATTTTAACGAAGAATTTCCCGCGTTACCAAATAATCTATATCAGAACCATTACGTACTTGTATTTGATCTCACTTCACTTCAAGATGCTGGAGAAAATATTCATTATCCTGAGCTCAGCGGTGAAAGTATCCGATTAGAAATCTTTTTCGATCGCCCGCTAAGAAGCGTGACAGAATTAATTGTTCTAGGAGAAAGGATGTCCACTGTTAAAATTGATCAGTTCGGAACGGTTGCTAAAAATGTCTGAAGATTTTTGCGTTAACGAAAATTTTTTCATATTTTTTCAGTTTTTTATGGGTTCTACATCATTGCTTTTTGCATTGGAATATTTGTGGGTTATATATTATCGTCAGCCAGTTGCCATTCTCTTCACCAAATATTTTCTTAAAATGGACGTTAACTGGGCGCGAACTAATTCAAACTTTTTTGTTTACGTTCCTCTCCTAATTTTTCTGGTACTTTTTTTATAATTATTTTATTCTTCCCCAACTCCCATAACAATTCTGTTGACAAAATTAAAAAGACAAGCAAAGTTTTATTAGAGCAAGGTAAAAAGTCCAATGATTGTTGCTTTTTTGAAGAGAATGAGTCTTTTCAGCTTGACTGTACAGTTAAAAATCCGTGTGTTAATGGTACTTGCGAAATAAAGCAGAGAAAATTTGTTTGTCATGGATAACACTTCCCTGAGTCAGATTATTGAACCAATCCCAGAACTCAAATACCGCTTTATTGGATCGTTTCCAGCAGATTGTGTTCCAAGACTACCCACATTCAGCTTTGCTATCATCAACACTTCTCCGAGCAGTGAAGCTGGAGAGCATTGGATAATGATTGCTCGACTCAATCGAACTTATTACTGTGCTGATTATTTGGCTCGTCCAATCACAAAATACAAATTTTTGAATAAAAAGTATCAGAAAATGATACAACAGCCAGTTCAGAAAACGGATAATTTGTGTGGATTTTACACAATATTTGCAGCATTTCAACTATTTAAATTTTTTCAAACAAAACTGAACAATGTTCATGATGTTCATGTTTTAAACTTTATAAGTAATTATATGTGAATTAGATAAATTTAATGTAAAATAAGTTGAAGTGTAATAAAGTCGACAGTAATTTTTTTCTAAATTCCTTAATTCTTCGTAAGTTACTCAAATTTTTGTTGTCGACTTAATTAACTACTCGGCTAAATGTACTTTAAAACTTTTTTCTTTTGTACTATCATCATGTAAACGTTTGATTAATTTTGTATTTGCATGTGCTTAATTTGTACTGTGTCTGTTATTTTGTACTTTTTAATTCAATTTTTTTTCTTTCATTTAACATTTTTTCATGTTATGAGCGCGTAAAAGACCACTAGTACTGTGACAAAGCCAGATCAGCAAGAAGTAGTTTCGATCTACCGACCTCTGGGTTATGAGCCCAGCACGCTTCCGCTGCGCCATCTTGCTATTTGGGGTCGGCTATAACTAATCTTAATACATTGCGGCGGCTATACCTAATCTTAATACATTGCGGCGGCTATACCTAATCTTAATACATTGCGGCGGCTATACCTAATCTTAATACATTGCGGCGGCTATACCTAATCTTAATACATTGCGGCGGCTATACCTAATCTTAATACATTGCGGCGGCTATACCTAATCTTAATACATTGCTGTGGTTAAACCAAAAAATGTTGAAATTTACTGCGAGGGAAATTATCCGTTAATGCGCGCTGCCTGTAGATTCCCCGCCTGTACGTACGCGCTGACTGTACAATTCCCCTGCGCGCTGCATGTATAATTCACCGCCTGTACGTACGCGTGACAAGTGGCTCCGGAAAATCACCCTGGTCTGCTCCTGCCTTACTACTCACCCCCTGGAACACCCCTAGATTTATCCCCAATCTTAATACATTGCGGAGGATATTCCTAATCTTAATACGTGGCGGCCGCTATAACTAATCTTAATACGTGGCGGCCACTATAACTAATCTTAATACGTGGCGCCGCTATAACCTATCTTAATACATGTACGTCGCCTATACCCTATCTTAATACATTAGTGTAGACCCTCTCTCAAAAATAACTCCTATACCCTATCTTAATACATGGGGTCTACACCCCCCCCCCCCCCGGGAGCCTTGCTCACCCTATTACTACTTGAAACCCATTGGTCTAAAATAAGGGCAGAATATGAACTAAGTTAAGGGCTCTGTTTTGACCACTAATGCGCGTACTATTAAATAGTAAGTAAATCAGTAAGTAAAGATATGGCACGTGCATCTGGGGGTGCAAATAAAATTCTAACAGTAAGCGGGGGGGGGGGGGGGCACAAACGAAAAAGATCTGAAAGTTTTGATAACTGTTGAAACTTTTGTCCAGCCATAATTCCGTCTTACGGTGTCACATCCGCAACATCCGCTAAAAAATTAACTGGGGCAATTGTGGTTCAATATTTGATATAAGGCGACAAAAAGTGAGGCTCAGAAAGTGTATTTTACGTGTATGAGGGTAGCCCGAAAATATTTAATTTAAATAGATTTTGAATCTGGAAATATGAATTATCTGAAGAAAACAAATTAAAATCTGCCTTTTGAGAACTGCTAACACAAAATAAATTACAATTAAAAACTGATTGTTTTTCAACTTTATCAAGATATACAAAACTACACGTCTAGATCACCTTTTTTATGAAAAAATCATGTGATATTGTTCTTTACATCTTAAACAGCTTCCTTTCATTTAATTCAGCTCCTTGCGCTTAAATTTTCTTGCCAATGCCCAAAAAATGTGATTATTCATTGCTTGCCTTTTTTTGAGCTTCGAAAGACTTTAGAAGAGCTTTCGAGCAAATCTCTTGCTGTCAGAATTACTCGCATTAGTCAATTCATCTTGTAGGATCTTGTGCAAAAAAGTGGATATATTAGAGGATTCTGACAGAGAAATGATTATCTTGTAAGATTCTGGCAGAAAAATTGCTATCTTGCAAGATTCTGGCAGAAAAATGGTTATCTTGCAAGATTCTGGCAGAAAAATGGTTATCTTGCAAGTTTCTGGCAGAATGAATGGTTATCTTGCAAGATTCTGGCAGAAATCTTGCAAGATTATGCATAATCTTGCAAGATTCTGGCAGAATCTGCCAGAATCTTGCAAGATAACCATTCGAAATCGACTGGGGCCTCCAACCAATAAAATTGGTCATATCATTTTTAACGTAAACCCTGACTAACCAATTGCCAGCTAACAAACTTAAGTAAATATGTAAAATAGTTTAAGAAACTTGACCAAACACTCTAGGAAGACCCAAAAAATAACCAAAAAGACTCAAAAACGACCCAAAAAGACTCAAAAAGGATTCAGAAAGACTCAAAAATTTTTGCAGTTTTGTGGGGATTGAGGAAAAGCGCAATCAACAGATTGTCTGGGCACACAAAAGTTTAAAGTTCTATTGAAGTTATTTCGAATACTTTCAGACCGATTACATGTTGTTTGAATTGTGAGCAATGAAAAACATTGGGACAACTTACGTTTGAAATTGTACGTGCCGCGTGCTTCGTTCTATAGTAGGGAGGTTTGGTATTATGGTATAGTAGTTTAGTTCTGGTTTTGAAGTTAAAAGTCTTATTTCTTCAGCTCAATATAAAGTAAATGCATATAAAGTAGGTCATACACAGCTTGAATTATTAATAATTACTCCTCGGCTATTCTATCACGATTGGTATGCAAAGTGATTGGACAAATAAGACGCGTACTGAAAATATAAAATAAAGCTTATTTTCTGTATCTTTTCAAACGCTAGATGTACCAACACGAAAATGAAACAGATAAATTTTTAAAGGCTTTCCATTATACATGCATATATGCGTGCATGTATGTGCTATACATGTATGTATCCGGTATAGCTGAAAACGACAATATATTGCGTGCACATTTTTTTTGTTACAGTTGTATTTCCAATTTTTAAATTGATATAATACACAAATAAACAAACGGTATAAAATTAGTTATTCCCTATACATGAGGTATTTAACTAGAGGCAATTTTTCAGGAAATAGTACTTAAACTATAACGTTATTCCGAACTCAAGCATTATTACAATATATAGTTCAGTTAGTAAGTAAGTCATTTCTGTTTGATACTCAAACAAATGTCGATCACAATGTGAACAAATTCAGTTTCCATTAAGCCAATCACTAGACCAACTGACCATGACTAAAAGGCAGTTTCATCATCATTTGTGATTCTCAAACTACTTGAACCGCTTCAATAAACAAATTGGTTGCACATTAAATAAACATTGCACACTCGAGTACGAAGAAATTATAGTTCTATGAGGCATTTCGAGAGAATAATGAAATAATGTACATCAAATATGGCTCTCATAATTAGACATTATAGATTTAAGGATACGCCTCTAACAAACAAAAAAATAATATGTTCTAAAACAAGATGTCAAAAATTATCTTTCGAGACCGTTTGAACCAATCAGTACCTGTGTGAACAATTCTATAATCTATTGTTAACAGTACGCTAAAACAAACAAAATGCTTGACGGAAAACTGTATAAAACCCTCGGTAAATTGGCAATAATCAATTATACGCTTAAATTCATTTGAAAAAATACAGGTAGAAATAGAAAAATTTATCCAAGGTAATGTTGCAAAACTTACCTCAAGGATGGAATAGAGTCCGTAAAATTCCTGCAAACATCAAGAAAATGTTGACTGTGCTATTCATGCATACCGCATACAGTGAGTCTACATCCAATGAAAAACTCAAGGTAGCAAACTAATATGAGGTAGCAAACTAACTCAAGGTAGCAAACTCAAGCATTATTACAATATATAGTTCAGTTAGTAAGTAAGTCATTTCTGTTTGATACTCAAACAATTTTGCAATTTTTGCAACCAATTTTGCAATAAAAAACGGTGCCTGCAAAAACGTTAAACATCGAAAAATGGCTGACTTAACGTTTTAAGAGAAGTTGAGTTTGTAAATTATGAAAACCGCTTTCAAAAAATTAACCAAATTAACAACATCTTTGATAATATCAACTATCAAATTTATAGTTCTCTAATTGTTGAGAAACGTGAAGTCAAAACTTAGGTGTCCAAGCTGACAAACAAGATAAGATTTCAAACGAAGTGAAAACTATTCTTGAAAAAGAGCGAAGAATTAAAAGAAATATGCTCAAATTGTGTTTCAAATCTGGAACAATTTTCATATCTTATTCTGTATGTGAGTTTTTAGTCTCCTTAAGGAATAAATGGTATCGAGACTAAACACGCAAATTCAAAATAAAATATAAAAAATTGTTCCAGATTTTAAACACAAATTGAGTATACTTCTTTTATTCCTTCCGCCCTTTTATACATATATACATATATATATATATATATATATATATATCCAATAGCAGCTCAGCAGCGCTGGCTGGGGCTATTATTGATCTTTTTTGGGTGTCCGCGTTTTTAGGACTCGCATAGGAGTATTGGTATTTTCAAGAACTAGATGCTCAATTGACAAATTTTTTTTTCTTTGCCTCTTGTCGGCCGTTGAGGTATCAATTTTTCATCGTGTACAACAATTACGTATAGTGAAAATGTGACGGAATGTTGTCACTTTTCTTGTTTTCTCCGAAATTGTTCTTCGGTTCACCCACCACCCGCTGCGCTAACCACACGCCCCTTCATTTAAACTAAAGCTAGCCTCACTAAATTCTGGCTAGTATTTATTTATGTATGTATGTAAAAATTTATGTACGTATATGTATTTTTTACATGGATGCACTTTTGTATGTATAAAAGTATGCATGTTTTGTATATATATATATATATATATATATATATATATATATATATATATGTGTGTGTGTGTGTGTGTGTGTGTGTGTGTGTGTGTGTGTGTTGTGTGTATATATATATATAAAAATATTTGTATATATTTATATATGTATATGTGTATATGTGCTTATATGTTTATATGTATATAGATGGCCGCAGTGTTGACCAAGAGGGCGTTTTAGCTGGCGTTTTCACTGCTATTTTTAACGTTTGAAGGACTTTTCTGACGTTTGCCGGCTAATTTTTTTACGGGGGAGGGCGATAAAATTTTCCAATTTAATTTTTCTAAGTTAATTGAGTGCACTTGGAATTATTTTTATGCTCCTTAAGCAAAGTGTAATTATAAAATTTTTTCAAGCTATTTGTTAATGTCATCTATTTGTTAATGCTGATATTGAGTCAATTTCTAGTTGCACCTTCGATTCTGTTTTCAGTGCTTTGTTTGTTGTTTGTTTGCATCATATGGATGACCGACGGATCACGCAGATGTTGATTGCCATTGTAGAGACGACTGCCCAAGTTTTTCAGCCTATGCAGTCCGACTTGTACATGTTCTAACTAAAGCGTGTTCTCTTTAGTTGATCATGGGTGCACAGAATTACGCATGAAGTACGAGCGAGAAATACATTTGGCTCACAGCTGGCTGGATCAATATTCGTCGGCTATTTCTTACTGGTCCGAAACTCAAATGGCAAAGATCCAAAAATATATGAACGAGGAATACGATTGGCACACAGCTGGCTGAATCAATATTTGTTGGCAAATTTCTCACTGATCCTGAACTCAAGTGGCAAACATGGAAAGACATGGCTCTTCAACTACTTTCAAAATGCTTCAGAAAAACAGATTATTTTGTATAAACATACGTTGAAACACTTTTTTGATTAACTATATGACGATTAATATATTTTTGAAATATTTCATCGACTTTTTGCAAAAAAAGGTTGATAGTGATTTTTCAGGCTGTTCAATGCAGAAACAGACTAAAAATGCATTATGATCATAGCAAATAGTTTCTGAGGTTCATGATGTTCAGCAGATTCCCAGAAATTTACTCTGATTTTTTACCACGAAATGTCTAATAGGTGCCATGACAAGAACTCGCATTGCAAAAGGTGCGCATTGCAAAAATTATAATGAGAGTACTATGATTCAGTACTAATTTTGAATGACACTCAGATCCCGTTTGACTCCGAAAAAATTTCGACGTCTCCTCAACTTCAAAAGTATTTGAATTGCATAGTAGTGGTGATAAGTTGATCATTTACGACAAAGTTGATCTGCTGCACCGGACAGTTTTAATAGTTACAATCAAGAAAAAAATGTTTTATCTGAGTTAACTCTTCCAAGTCGCAGCTTCTTATTAAATTCATCGCGAAGTGTCGTTTGTTGCATCGTTTGTTTAAACTTCAATGTCTTTGTCGTACACAATCAATATTGTGTACTTGATTTTGCAATGCGAATCACTGTTGAAATTTCTGTTGAGTGTACTTGTGCGGCGAGTGCACTTAACACAGTTTTGTATTTGTCATTACTAGGCAAATGGCTTATCTGATACTTGTCTATTTTACTCAGATAGTAAATACGACTGACAAGAAATCAGTTAAATTGAGTAACTGTACTCCAGGTGCAACACTAAGTGAATGAGATTTATAATAAGATTAGTAACACAGAAGTCACAACGAATGTGCACAAACAATTCCAAGTGCGGGAATTAGGGCGACATAATATGTGAAATAAAAGGTGGTAGACAGTGAACTTAAGATTACTTTGGAATACGTCCTTCAAGATTAGGTACAAAGTTAAATAAGTACATCGTATAATAATTTACTGCACCAAATAAAATGACTATGGACAACAGTTCTCCCTTTTTAGTGAAAATTAAATTTGCATAAAATGAAATTTTTAATAACAATATTGTTCAAATACTAATACTTTTTCACCGGTTAAATAGTTATCAACTATATATTTACTGTTCATCATAGCTGGTCATTAATAATTCTGTATGGAAAATTTAAGTCTGCTTGTCCTCTTCGTCAATTATGAACTCCTCTGGTGGACTCTGATTTGCTGGGCAAATGCGAGGTTCAGTTGGAGAAACTTTGCCTATGACTGGCGAGGGAAATGTATTTGGAATTGACTCTACTTGAGCCACAGTATCCACAATCAAGAGAAAAATGACTGTTTTGGTCTACTATTGTACAGTTTCCTGCTGCATAGTATTGTTTTGCCTACATTCTCAAGCAAAATTCCAACGATTTGAAAAAAGTTTTTCAAAGAAAATTTTATCTGAGTTTGCTCTTCCGAAGTGAAGCTTCTAATTAAAGTCATCGCGAAGTGTCGTTTGTTGCATCGTTTGTTTGAACTTCAATGTCTTTGTCGTACAAAATCAATATTATGTACTTGATTTTTGCAATGCGAATCACAATTTAAATTTCTGCTGAGTGTACTTGTGCGGCGAGTGCACTTAACACAGTTTTGTACTTGGATTTACTTGGTAAAAAGCTTATCTGACACTTGTCTATTTTTACTCAGATAGTAAATACAACTGACGAGAAATAAGTTAAATTGAGCAACTGTACTCGAGGTGCAAAATTAAGAGAATGAAATTTATAAGTTAGCAACACCAAAGTAATAACGAATGTGCACAAACAATTCCAGTGCAGGAATTAGGGCAACAGACATAATATGTGAAATGAAAGATGGTAGACAGTGAACTTAAAATGACTTTGGAATACGTCCTTCAAGATTAGGTACAACGTTAAATAAGTACATCGTATAATAATTTTATTGCACCAAGTAAATTGATTATGTACAAAATTTTCCCCCTTTAGTGAAAATTAAACTTGCATAACGTGAAAATTTTAATAACAATATTGTTTATATACTTTTTCACCGGTTAAATATTTATCAACAATATATTCACTGTTTATCATAGCTAGTCATAAATAATACTCTATGGAAAGTTTAAGTCTGCATGTCCTCTTCGTCAATTATGAATTCCTCTGGTGGACTCTGATTTGCTGGGCGAATGCGAGGTTCAGTTGGAGAAACTTCACCTATGACTGGCGAGGGAAATTTATTTGGAATTGGCTCTACTTGAGCCAAAGTATCTACAATTGTTTGGATCACCGAAGGTTGCACGGATTCGACGTCACCTGCACGACGTTTCCACTTTTCAAATTGATATATTACACAAATAAACAAATGGTATAAAATTAATAATTCCCTATACGTGAGGAATTTAACTAGAGGCAACCTTTCAGGAAAATGTACCTAAACTATAACGTTAATCCGAACTGAAGCATTATTACAATATAAAGTTCAGTAGTAAGTTTCAACTCAAACAAATGTCGATCACAATGCGAAAAATTTCAGTTTCCATTAAGCCAATCACTAGACCAACTGACCATGACTAAAAGGAAGTTTCATCATCATTTGTGATTTCTCAAACTACTTGAATCGTTTCAGTAAACAAATTGGTTGCACATTAAATAAACATTACACACTCGAGTACGAAGAAATAATAGTTCTATGAGGCATTTTGAGAGAATAATGAAATAATGTACACTAAATATGGCTCTCATAATTAGACATTACAGATTTAAGGATACGCCTCTAAAATCATACAAAAAACAAAATGTCCCAAAATTGAGATGTCAAAAATTATCTTTCGCGACCGTTTGAACCAATCAGTACCTGTGTGAACAATTCTATAATCTATTGTTAAAAGTACGCTAAAACGAACAAAATGCTTGACGGAAAACTCTATAAAACCCTATGTAAATTGGCAATAACCAATTAAACGCTTAAATTCATTTGAAAAAATACAGGGTAGAAACAGAAAAATTTATCCAAGATAATGTTGCAAAACTTATCTCAAGGATGGAATAGAGTCCGTAAAATTCCAGCAAACATCAAGAAAAAGTTGACTGTGCTATTCATGCATACCGCATACAGTGAGTCTACATCCAATGAAAAACTCAAGGTGACAAATTAATATGAGGATACGATAACCAATTTTGCAATAAAAAATGGTGCCTACAAAATTGTTAAACATCGAAAAATGGCTAACTTAACGTTTTATGAGAAGTTGAATTCAGAGGTTTTTTTTGTAAATTATGAAAACCGCTTTCAAAAAATTGACCAAATTAACAACATCTTTGATAATATCAACTATCAAACTTATAGTTCTCTAAATGTGGAGAAGCGTGAAGTCAAAACTTAGGTGTCCAAAATGACAAACAAAATAAGATTTCAAACGAAGTGAAAAACTATTCTTAAAAAAGAGCGGAGAATTAAAAAAAATCTACTCAAATTGTGTTTCAAATCTGGAACAATTTTCATATCTTATTCTGTATGTGAGTTTTTAGTCTCCTTAAGGAATAAATGGCATCGAGACTAAACACGCAAAATTCAAAATAAATAAAAAAAATTGTTTCAGATTTGAAACACAAATCGAGTATTCTTCTTTTTTTTCCTCCCGCCCTTTTATATATAAATAAATATATAAACATAAATATATATATATATATATATAAATATATATATTATTAATATATATATATATATATATATATATATATATATATATATACCTATATAAATATATATATATATATATATATATACAAATAGATATATATAGTAATATATATATATATATATATAAAATATATAAATATATATATATATATATATATATATGTATATATTTACAAATGTATATATATATATATATATATATATATATATATATAAATATATATATATATATATATATATATATATATTTTATATATATACATATATATATATATATATATATATATATATATATTCCAATCGAAGCTCAGCAGCGTTGGCTGGGACTATTATTGATCTTTTTTCGGGTGTCTGCGTTTTTAGGACTCGCATAGGAGTATTGGTATTTTCAAGAACTAGATGCTCAATTGACAAATTTTTTTTTCTTTGCCTCTTGTCGGCCGTTGAGGTATCAATTTTTCATCGTGTACTACAATTACGTATAGTGAAATGTGACGGAATGTTGTCATTTTTCTTGTTTTCTCCGAAAATGTTCTTCGGTTCACCCACCACCCGCTGCGCTAACCACACGCCCCTTCATTTAAACTAAAGCTAGCCTCACTAAATTCTGGCTAGTATTTATTTATGTATGTAAAATTTAAATAGGTGTATGTCTTTTTACATGGATGCACCTTTGTATGTATGAATTTTCGTATGTTTATATATATATATATATATATTATATATATATATACATGTGTGTGTATAAAAATATTTGTATATATTTATATATGTATATGAATTGGAACAGGATTTGGTGGCAAATTTCTCACTGACACTGAACTCAAGTGGCAAACATGGAAAGACATGGCCCTTCAACTACTTTCAAAATGCTTCAGAAAAACAGATTATTTTGTATAAACATACGTTGAAACACTTTTTTGATTACTATTAATATATTTTTAAAATATTTCATCTACTTTTTGCAAAAAAAGGTTGATAGTGATTTTTCAGGCTGTTCAATGCAGAAACAGACTAAAAATGCATTATGATCATAGCAAATACAGTTTCTGAAGGTTCATGATGTTCAGCCGATTCCCAGAAATTTACTCTGCTTTAAACCACGAAATGTCTAATAGATGCCATGGCAAGAACTCGCATTGCAAAAGGTGCGCATTGCAAAAATTATAATGAGAGTACTATGATTCAGTACTAATTTTGAATGACACTCAGATTCCCGTTTGACTCCGAAAAAATTTCGACGTCTCCTCAACTTCAAAAGTATTTGAATTGCATAGTAGTGGTGATAGGTTGATCATTTACGACAAAGTTGATCTGCTGCACCGGACAGTTTTAATAGTTACAATCAAGAAAAAAATGTTTTATCTGAGTTAACTCTTCCAAGTCGCAGCTTCTTATTAAATTCATCGCGAAGTGTCGTTTGTTGCATCGTTTGTTTAAACTTCAATGTCTTTGTCGTACACAATCAATATTGTGTACTTGATTTTGCAATGCGAATCACTGTTGAAATTTCTGTTGAGTGTACTTGTGCGGCGAGTGCACTTAACACAGTTTTGTATTTGTCATTACTAGGCAAATGGCTTATCTGATACTTGTCTATTTTACTCAGATAGTAAATACGACTGACAAGAAATCAGTTAAATTGAGTAACTGTACTCCAGGTGCAACACTAAGTGAATGAGATTTATAATAAGATAGTAACACAGAAGTCACAACGAATGTGCACAAACAATTCCAAGTGCGGGAATTAGGGCGACATAATATGTGAAATAAAAGGTGGTAGACAGTGAACTTAAGATTACTTTGGAATACGTCCTTCAAGATTAGGTACAAAGTTAAATAAGTACATCGTATAATAATTTACTGCACCAAATAAAATGACTATGGACAACAGTTCTCCCTTTTTAGTGAAAATTAAATTTGCATAAAATGAAATTTTTAATAACAATATTGTTCAAATACTAATACTTTTTCACCGGTTAAATAGTTATCAACTATATATTTACTGTTCATCATAGCTGGTCATTAATAATTCTGTATGGAAAATTTAAGTCTGCTTGTCCTCTTCGTCAATTATGAACTCCTCTGGTGGACTCTGATTTGCTGGGCAAATGCGAGGTTCAGTTGGAGAAACTTTGCCTATGACTGGCGCGGGAAATTTATTTGGAATTGGCTCTACTTGAGCCACAGTATCTACAATTGTTTGGATCACCAAAAGCTGCACGGATTCGACGTAACCTGCACGATGTTTGCTGCGAGGCTGTATGAAGTTTGGTGGGCACGAATTTGTCGATTCACCAGATGAATGGTCTTTTTCATATCCATAGTATTTCGGGCTTGTTCGTGTCCTTTTATTTGAACGTAGGAGGACTTGGTGCAAGGCTTCTGCTGGTGCCGAGGTAGAAGGTAATTTTTATTCTGGTCGCTGATTTGTTGGTGGAGGCGCAATAATTACCTCAGAGGCTAGGATTTTTTGGCCGGAATTCGTCTCTGGTTGTGATGTGGACTCTGGCGGTACGAGATTGGGTAGCACTTTCGGCATCCTTACTCGCAACGCGCAAACAATATTGGATCTGTTAGATGAGACACCGCTTGCCGTATCACGTTTGCGGTGTTTCATCTTACGATCGCCCTTCTGAATTCGTGTGTATTCTTTTGGGTGACTCAGAATTTTGGCCTCCGTTGATTTTTCATATACTCTGGGTCCTCTACGGTTAATGTACTCTCTTTAGTTGGTCTTCCGTTCATCATGGGTGGCAAATGTGGCAATGTCGTTGTTTCTGACAGTGACTTCCAGCTTCCCGGGTTCGCGAATCACTGACGTAAACTGATCAGTCCTTTTCACAAGTGAACCAGAGGCTAACACTTCAAATTGCCCGTCAAGGTTTTTTTTTGATCGTCTATTCGGTTGCTTCTTGCGGGCAAAACTCAAATGTACTGAATGCTCCTTGAGGGTTATAAGTCAGTGAGCTTTCATCCAGCGTAAGAAACGGAATTCATTGTCACCCGCAAGCCGTTCGCGAGAGAAGACTTCCTTAGTGGCCGTACACATGTTCTTCTCAACTTCTTCGTCATTACCTTAATGGCCCTAATGATCTTCTGGTAGCAATTCATTGGGAGTGACCGTCTCTTCGTCTAATTAATGATTTAAAATTTTCTCATAACTTAAATCAGAATAATGGGGTTTAGTACTAATATTGCTATGTGGAGTATTGTGTTGTCGCCCAAAGTGTGATTCGAAAGTCGAAATCCTAGTAGTTTTATGTTCACATATGCGGAGCTGGTAGAGTATTGATTTTAATGCTGCTCTAATAGTGAACGAATTTAATTTTTTATTCGCTTCTTTCATGCATGCAAGGCGCTGTTTAATTGTACTATTTATTCGTTCTACTAAACCTATAGCTCGGTGATCGTTCGCTGGAGTTGAGATTAGATTGATGTTGTTTTTAATGCAGAAATTTTTTACTTGATTTCCTATAAGTCAACGAGCTTGATCTATCCGTAATGAACGAGGAACTCCGTGAATGTGTATGTAGTTATCCAAAAATTTAATTACATTAGAAGCATTTGCGTTATCAAAATTGTCAGCAGAGGGTTATTTGGAAAATCTATCAATACATGTTGAATTGTAAATTTCATGATCTTTTTTGTTATTAATAGGTCCTGTCAAATCTATTTCTATCTCTTGGTTCGGGACTATACATGGTTAATGTACTCTAAATAGCTTTGCCGGAATTACAGATTTTAAATTTTTACCGATTGCAATGCAAGGTTTGCACTCTATTGCTCGGACCAAAAGGTCTCTATTCATGTATGGCCACCAACAATGCTGGGCCATAAATACCATCCCCCAGCTACCCGGGTGACTGGCATGGAGGTCCTCGATGAGCGCTCCCTTTAAGGCATTTAGGATGGCCACTTTCTCGTCCATGCAAACGCAACCACCGCTTACATGTAATTCCCGCCAGTAGCTATGGAAGTAGGGGTTTAATTCTTTCAAACGTTCCTCGTCAGAGCGGATGATGCAGTCCATGAATTCTTTGAGCAGTGCATCTTTGCTCGTTAGGGAGGCGATTAGGCTTTTGTTGAATATATTCCCAATCACCTTGTCAAAGGAGAGGACTCGAGGGCTATCAGTGAGTGGGGTGCTGATATTTGAATGAGAGGGTGTTTGGCGAGGCGAGTTTCCAGTTGCATTATCCGTGAAGGAAATGCGAGGCGAAGTTCGGGTAGAACGAGTAGAGGTTGATTTGCCTTTCATTGCGGACACTTGTTGGCTCATTTTTGATTAATTTGATGAATTTTCAATTAAAATAATTGGGTGAGAAGACAGCTGAATTTCAGAGTGAGTTTGGGAAAAAAGCGACTTTCTGTTAATTGTCAATTGAGCACGTGAAATATTTATGGTATGTGACTTTTGAGTGCTAATTAAGGAAGCAATCTGGGGCTCATTTGTGATTGAGAAGTTAAAGTGGCCTATTTCATTGAATTGATGCTAGTTTTGGTAAGCGAGTGACGCCTTTCAGGTATATTGCGTCTCAAATATATTTGAGGCTCAATTTGTAGCGGAGTATTTATAGTAATTGTACTGTGCGATGCGAGTTGAGGTTTAATTTGATGTGTTTAATAGTGTGAGTTGCAAATAAGTCGTTTGAGTTATGCGGAATATATGACTGGTTGAATAAGAGGAGATTATGCCCGGCGAGTGTTAATTTATTATGAGTAAAGCGTACCAGCGGATCGAAATCACAATCAGAAATATGATGGTTCGGAGTATTTGATTTGAAAATATTAAATTGCTGAGCAGGTTTTAATTGACTTTGAGTTAAATGTACTCGTGATGTGGGTTTGCTATCAAATTTTGTACAACTAACGTGAATAAAATTTTGATTAGGATTTTGCTTGGTGAATGTTGAATTATTTTGAGTTAAGCGTAGGCGCATTGCGTGATCACTAATAAAACTATGATTACATTTTATGGGTAAATCTGACACAAAGACTTTGCGGAAGGAGTGATATAATGTCTTTTGTTATCAACTTAGGTTTAACAGAATTTATATTTAATACTTGGTCAGTATGTTGAGTGCTAGATGTTTGTATGTCAGATTTATTATCTAGGTAAAATTTTCTAAGTTAAACAGCCGAAATATGTTTTTTTTTGTTGAAGTAATTTTGCATCAGTTTGTATACGGGATAATGTTGCAACTAAATTTTCTTCACCATAATTAGAAATACTTTTTGCTGGTTGATAAGGGTTTCGGGATATATAACAAACAAGTCCAATCTTTGCGTCTGGCAAATGTTCTGTTTTAAATTGGTAGGGTAAAAGCCAATCAACCCATCGTGATTGACTACTGTTATATGATTTATTGGATCCATGTTCTTTTAAAATTGAAAGAAGGGCTCTATGATCAGTTATGATAGAAAATTCTTTGCCAAAAAGATAATTTTTAAAATATTCTATGGACCAGACCACTCCAAGGAGTTCAAGTTCATTGATGCGGTAGCGTTCTTCATTACTATTTAAAAATCTAGATGCAAATTACATCGGCTTCCATCCATTAACTGTCAATTGTTCGAATGCTGCTCCCAGGCCGGAGCAAGAAGCATCATTTTTTATACTCGTTTCCAGTTGCGGGTTATAATGAGTGTTTTCTGTTTGATTCGCAATTCGTGTTTTTATAGCATCAAAATGTATGGTGTGATTGTCGATCCAGATGTATTTTGTAGATTTACGAAGAAGGGGTCTTAGATGATAGCAAAGTTGTGCTAGATTGGGAATAAATTTACCAATAGAGTGAACCGAACCAAGAGAAGATCGTTTTTTTAAGTGTATAGGTGGTTGCAATGAAATTATTGCAGAAGTTTTAGATTCCAGAGGTGATGTTCCTGATTTAGTAATATTACAGCCCAACCATGAAACTTCTTGTTTCGCAAAGTGACATTTGTGAAGATTTGTTCGAAGGTTATCTGCATCTAATTTTTTAAGGCAATCTATTACAAGTTGAAAGTGATCTTCTTCTGAACCTATTTTTACAATAAGAATATCGTCAAGAAAACAAAATGTTTTTTTAAGACCGATTAATTTATAATGCATCGCCTTCTGAAACTTGGCAGGCATGTCTGTAAGTCCATAAAAACCAGTTTTAATTCGATATGTGCCTGCCATATCACCGCTCACAATATTGAAGTTGCAATGTTTGGCTGTGTCATGAAGGAGATTCAGTTCACTATACGCATACTTAAGATCTATTGTCGAGAAAAAAATTTATCAGCTGGTTCAGTTTTGTAATCAGTTATTATTTGTGATATGGAATCTATCAGTGTTTCAATATTCGGCATTTGATACTTGTTTTTATGCATGGCTTTATTAAGAATTTTAGAGTATAGAGCTAATTTTTTTGTTTGATCTCTTTTAACTGTAATGACGATTGGAGAAATGAAATATTGATCGGAACAATTGTTAAATTTTTCTATGTGTTCTTCTTCAAGAAGTTTTTCAATTTCACTATTAACTTGTTCTTGTATTTTATTGGGTACTCTTCTGCCTTTTTGATGTTCAGGCTGAAAATTTTTTGAAATTTAGGTTTAACAATGTGAACTTTTGATCTGACAAAGCGTGAAATAAGTTGAGGAAATTGATTTGCTATGCGTGTTTTGAATTGGCATTGAGGTGTGATAGTGTTGACCATACCACTTTTATCCGAACAAACAGTTTGATTGATTGAAAATCCAAGAACTTCAAATAAGTCTCTGCCGATTAGTGATTCAAACCGTCTCTAGCGACCACAAATTATGCGTCTTCGATCCACCAACCATTACTTTCTATCGGCGCTTGCATCATTCCAAATGACGGGTATTGGTTCGTTAGCAAAGATCTTGAGTTCTTGCGCAGGTGCTGCTAATAGCCATCGTGCAAGTGTAGAATTGTTGATTACTTCAGTAGCGAGTGATTCATTCAAAATGCTACCCACACCCCAGGAGTCAACGAAAAGTCCTGCCTTAGTATTTCCGCTCTGTAAGATGGTTTTTTTGGGTTCGATTTGCACTGTGGTACTGGCAATGCTAGCTACCATGTTATCATCCGAACTATCATAGTTGGATCCACATTGAGGGTTTTAATTGTCGTTTTGGATTGCATTGACAGACTGTTCAGTTGTATTTTCCTAAATTGAGTTAACATTGGGACGAGTTGGTTTAGTGGATGAAGACTTCGGTTTAAAACATACACGTGAAAAGTGATTCCTTAAACCACAATTATTGCACGTCTTGCCTTTCGCAATACATTTGTCCCTGTGATTTGGTGACCAAGTGAGGCCACAATTATGGCATAGTTGATTCGTCTGTCGGATAGAGGCTGAAAAATTGTGTCGTTGATTTGATTGGCGAAAGGACCGTTATGGAGTTATTGCATTCACATGCTATGCGGGTTGTGTGTTCGAAATCAGTTACTGATTCTGTTGTCCAAGTTCCATATTTATGGCCAAGCATAGAGCTTGTGGTGGTTCGAGAGTTTCTCTAAGTAATTCTCGTTGAAGTTTTAGATCTTTCTTATTGGCAATTAATAGATCTCTGATCAGAGTATCTTTTTGATTTCCAAGATCTCAATTCTCGGACAATTTCTTTAATTTGCCAAAGAAATGTTCAATAGATTCCCCTTTTGTCTGCCTGGCAGTAAGGGGCATGTACCTATCAAAGGTAATGTTTCGCTGACGAATGAACGTAGATTCCATGATTTGCCAAAGTTCCACAGTTGTCAATATGTCCATCTTGAGATGCGGGTTTCTGCTACATATGATGGGATATAGCATAGATACTGTCTTGCGGTCCGCTTGTGTTCATGGTTTATCGCCACACATGATTCCTATCGCCATCTGCTTTTGACATCGATTCTCCCAGTTCTTTTTCAGTTGTGCATTTCTAGCTGACCGTTCTTGTTGTGATGGGGATGAATAACCTGTTATTGTACTCTGGTAGATCGGTTGTAAAGGAAATTGAACGTTCTCGGGCTTTGGTTTGAGCAAAATATCCAATGCAATATTCTCCTTCGCACGAAGAGGCAGTTTCGCCTGCATCTGCCATTTTTCCCACTTCAACGGAGGGTCTGCTTTAGGTTTTCCAACTTGGTTCGATGCCAAGTGGAGTTCGCTTTTGCGTTGATGGCTGCGCCATGTTGTACTCAATCAATATTGTGTACTTGATTTTGCAATGCGAATCACTATTAGAATTTCTGTTCTTGTGCGGCGAGTGCACTTAACACAGTTTTGTATTTGGGTTTACTTGGTAAATCGCTTATCTGACACTTGTCTATTTCAGATAGTAAATACGACTGACGAGAAATAAGTTAATGGAGCAACTGTACTCGAGGTGCAAAACTAAGAGAATGAGATTTATAATAAGTTAGCAACACAGAAGTCATAACAAATGTGCACAAACAATTCCAGTGCGGGAATTAGGGCAAGAACTTGCAATGTCGAGCCTGATAAGGGTGAATTTTCTTCATCTGAGGCAAAGACTAGGTTCAAATATTCTGACGATTCAGTTCGTGCTTGCTTCAACCAGGTCGGCTCATTGAGCCACTCAATTCTCTTGAGATCTTCGATTATGATTGCTCTGGCGCTAGTGTCCTCTGACTTGTTGATACCACTCACTTCTTTCCAAAGTGAAGCACTAGTAGAATCCAATATCTCAGCTACTTGATGGGGCCCAAACTCTTGTTGTTCCCGATGGGAGTTGTGTTTGTGTGTGTGCATAGCTTAAACATGTCGGGGAAGAACTCTTAGCTCCGAATGCATGACGCTGATAGTCGTAAATTTGATCACGTTCGTTAGTTCATGGACGCCATAGAGATCTCAAGAAACTCCTATCCTCTTTGGGTACGTGCATATGTACTAATTTTGATACAATATTAGCTGTCAGGGGTAATGGTACTTCGCAGAGTCTGAATATATTTCTGATTTGTTGAATAGGCATACTTCTTTTTTTACGCGGCAAGGCATACACGTCATAATTTTCCAAGCTTGTTTGAGTTTAGCAATAGATGGTGTGCGAAATACAATTAATTTCCAAAGGTGTATTTTTATTCGGATTCTTTCATTATCTTTTCGAAAATTTTTTTCACTTCTGTATCTATCGATTGTTGGTACGCATTCTTCAGGTTCGGCTTTCGTTGGAATCCAAGTTCGCAAGAGTAAAGCTGACCCAAGGCCAAGATGAAATCATTTGGTATGTTTGGCTCTAAAGCATTCGCCCTTTGTACCGGTCGCCCGTATGCTCTTCTTCATCGTACACTCCAGCATTTTTTGTGCGTACAGTGCTTTTTTTGACTGACTGACGACGCTGAATTTGCAAGCTTAGGTTTTCAAGTCCCACCAGGTTGTGATAGTCTCAGCAACCTTCATGTCTTCGGTATGGAGACTGACAAAAAATTGTGTCCTCTTTTACCCGTCATGGATCTATTGAATACCCATGCTGGCTCTCTTTGAACGGCGAAAGTCTCACTTCGCGTTGCTATCTTGTGGTTAATGCACATTTTAGCTGGCTAACATCTTATCTGAGGAAGATGTCAACTTCCATCTAATTGAAGCTTTTGTTTGGTAGAACACTCAAGTGATTGAAGCTTTGCTTTGGCCTATTGTGATCGCAGTTTATAATTCCCAATGATATTGACGTCGGGTATGTTGACGCCTCTATTTAACGCACCTTTAAATGTGATCCCTTTTTTTGAAAGGAACATTTTTTTCTTCAGATAATTTGTTCCATAATTTTCAGTTACGTTGACCGACACATCGGTGCCTTGAGTTCGCAGCTTTTTTTCACAATTTGGTTGATGAAACAAATTTTGGATCTACTATCGAAGAAAGCGTATGTGGTCAACCAGTTGCGACCACTCTGTATTGAGACAGAAACTATCTGAAGAATGCCAGTAACTTCGTGACTCTAATTGATTGTTGCTGTGCTTAAGTTGACTGGTTGAATGCCCTCTTACATATTCAGTGATTTTTTCATGATCGTTCTTTTGCTCTTTTAGCCAGAAAATTTCAACTGCAGAAGTTTCCAATGTAGGAAAATTAGTATTAGAAGCTTTGCGTTAGAGTTCAATATGTTTTCGCCTATTCTGCCTTCGTTGCGAATAGGTCCATGAAAGGTAAGAACAGATAAATTTTGTTACAATTAGGAATAGCGATTTTATCTCTCTGGCAAACTGGTCTTTTCGCTTTAGTAATTTAATTATGAATGCTCTGCTTTTTCTCTTTCTTCAACCCTGACTACAATTGTTGCTGGTTTATGTTTGATCTATATCCGATGTACACATGCCACTGTAATCACTAGCTTGTTGAGGATACTGAGCCGTTCACAATGAAAAACATCTTTGCTTTCATCAATTGTAGCTTTCATTTGCGCTTCCTGGAACATCCATTGGCCATTTATTCTGAACACATTGATTTTACCGTCTTTTATAGCGTGTTCGTTGCCCAGACAACCGTAACATAGGAAATGTTTCCTTACTGCTGCGTACCAATCATTCAAACTCATATTCTTGATTAACACACTTGAACTCACACTGAAACTCTATATCTTCAATAGCAGTTTGTCTCAATTTGCGCTAGTCCCGCTTTCTTCTTTCCACTCTTCCCTTAGAGCTAAAAACGTTTCATGCACGAACGCCATTTCTGCCTGCCATCGCTAAGAGTGTCTGATCAGGTCTTGTTTCCTAGCTGTCATCTAGATACAAGCAACATTTCTCTTTCAAGATTAGAAGCAGCGTTTCTGTCGCAAAAGAAAACAGTTGCACTTGATGGCAATTCACCCTCATTTTTATCTTGCTGCAATACATTCACGAAATTGTTCATCGCTTTTCAAAACAATTTTGAACTTCAGAATTGTCATTTCCTACCGGCCATCGTTTACGAGGTGTTTTTATTTGAGCAACAACATTCTGATGGGAACTGGCAAATTTGCGCTCCAACAGTGGCCTAGCTTGCGCATAGAATGCTCAAGAACACAGCATTCTTGATATAGCTGATATCGATTTTTTCCCGATTCGAGATTGTTTCCGATGAAAGGACATAGCTTTTTTGGGCAGTTCACTGCTGCTTCAGGGTCTGTTTTGATCGGAGGTAAAACTGTTCATTGTCTTCTTGGTGATCTTGATTTGTGCAGCCACTAACTTACAAACGTGACCCTCTTGTATACCTTTTCAGACTCACTTCTAGGATCGGTAAAGACATGCACATTATCAGGCTTTTATGCTCGTTCCTGTCAAGACAACACCTTTTTGCTTCTTGCGCCCTTCCAGTTGACAAAGAATCTGCACTGTTTACTAGGAACAGAGCCATCATTATCTGTTTTGAGCGCTTTACCTCATTACCTCAATCTGCTTGCCGGAGTTTGCATCTCCGTCTAAGGCTCTTTCTTGTTCATTTCAAACTCTATTTTCTTCAATCGCAGCTTGTTTGAGATTTTTTTTATCAAATGCGTCAAGTTTCCCCGTTTTTCAGTTTTCTTGCTTAATGAGGGTTTCGACTCGTTGTTTTGACTTTTGTTTCAGTTTAACGTGGAAAGAGAAGAGTTTTATTCTGGAAGCTAAGATACATATGCGGTTGGGTCTGCTTTGTTTGTATGGAAACTTCATTTGATGTGGCATATTAGTTGGTCCACTAATGTATTTTAACCAACTTGTATTTATTCTGGTGAGGAATCTTTTTTTCTGGTTTGTATAGAGGCAAAATACAAGTAAAATTGTGAAAAATGTCGACTCGTTTGTCAACGAGTTGTTCTATGCAGTTATCGATCTTATGATCACAAGTATATGGTGATAAAGTGTTTTGAGTTCGTTTGTCAGTCTTTATTCTTTATAATTTCGTAGCTATCTCAAGTGTAGTTGCTCGTAACAGTCCGTGATAGGTTCTTCCGCGGTGATGTGACTCCGCAATCGAGTCAATTTGTTTTGCAATTGAGGCGGCAGCTTGATTTGCTAATTGGAATTTGCTTAGGTAAATTGGATAGTGGTTTGGTTTCCACTGTCCGGTTTGGTGGACTAAATTTAACGGGTGTTCTCCTGTGAAAGACAAGAAATACTTTGCATCGCCTAGTTAGTTTCAGCAATTTCAAATTTCACGGAAAATTACGTTTTTCGCAGTTAACTTTTGTGAACTGTATTATCCGCTAAACTGCAGACTACCGTTGCATTAGTCGATACCCAATTAGTCTCAGTAACTAGTCGTTCAGCTCGGCTAATTAACAATCTTGTATAATTCAGAATACAAAATTGAATTAAAACACTCGAGTTTTTGTTCGTAACTCAACTTTCAGAACGAATTTCGGAAATTGAGACACCTAAAAAATGTTAAGGATGACTTCACAAAACCATCAATCAAATTGCATGTTGCTAGCAATCTTCTGCGTTAAGTGGGCGCCTTGAAGGCAACGCAGATACTACAAAACTGACTGATTCAATCTAATAAATTTTTTTTTGATTCTCAATTGCCTTCGATAACCACTAATTTCAAAACAATGCTAGGCTTCATTAAAGCCCATGAGAAAAACTGATTTTTTGATTTGAAAAAAGTTCCGTTACTTAGAAACTTGGTTCTCAGAAAAAATAATGAGAATATCGAAATTCCTTTTTAGCACGTCAAAGTTAGTTAAACTGTGCAATCATTGAGATGATCTACAGGAACAGAGCACAATGACAATTTACTTATCATTATAGTTATTGTGCTTCACTACGTACTGTATGTCAGTTTTGACAAAATTAAAGGGTTATTACGAAGTTTGGTAATTCTTCAAGAAAATGAACAATTTTCCATAACGTCACGTTTGCAGCGTAACATCAAGTGACGGACTTTTGTTAACCACATAGAAGTTTTGCTAATTATTCTGTGTCAACAACTAAGTGATTCGCAAACCAATCGTAAAAAATCTGCCGCAATTTCTCTAGGTAACTTAAAATTCGCAATAGTGATTCGTTGATTTTACGAGTCTTAAGTTTAACCAATGAGAGGTTCTGATGAACTATCTGTATCAATAAAAGCTCGATGCGCAAAGCTATCGTAAAGAATTTGATGCAGTTTTTCCAAGTAGTTTAGAGCTCGTATTACTGCCTTGCTGATATTGAGGTAATTCGAATTTGGTTTTCAGTTTCACTTGATTTATGTTGATCGCGTGCTAATAATAGCTACCAAATACAAAGGTTAACAACAGTGAACAAATCAATTCGCAATCGATAGACTGTAGCAATTAAATTTGCTTGTCATGCTATATTAACTTCTCCAATTAATGTGGACATGAGTTAATTTGGTTTTAGTAAAGTGCAGTCGTCACAACACGCAATTTTTTCTCTGAGATAAATTCAAAAATAAGAACTCAATTTTGTAAGTTATGACTTTTGTTGAGAGGTAGAAAAGAATGTTAAAAAATAAATCATCAAAAGCTGGAAGGAAAAACCTAGATCGAGTAACATATTTGCGCTTTTCGCCTTAAAGCTATATGGGCATCGGACTAAACTTGATTTTAAAAAATGCTCAACATGTAGCAAGGATCTCAATAACAGCAAAACCTGTTCGGTCTGTGTCAATCATTTCTTGTTTTGTAGTCAAAGCAATTATTTGTCGAATTAACCGCCAAAGTGATGTTTATAAATTTTTTTGAAGAAAATTGTTCAATTCTTTTTGAATCAAATTGTTTTATGGGAAAAATTCATTAGAATATTTGATAATTTTGGCGAAGCAAACCATCGTGAACTATTTCAACTGACAACAGTATACAAAAATCGGACATCTTGAACACAATTTATGGCTTACCAGCTGTTTGCCCTGTACCAGAATTTACTATAATCACTGACCTGGTTGTGTGGGACGCAATTTGAAGATAACTTTTCCTAGACGCCTGTGTTGAGCTGAATCAATCTCTTGATGAATTAGAAACAAGCCCAAAATTTTATTGTACTCACCAAATGAGAGGGGAGTCTTTTTGTAAGCAATGTGATCCCACAGTAGGGTTCTTGAGCCCAGTTCATTAACGGGAGGAAACCTAAAACGAGAGTTAATAGGCTGAGGGAGACAGGAAGAAACAACAGAGATCAGAGAAAACATTAAGATTGGCAATAAGAAATAATCAGCAAAAATCTAAATTTTAGATCAATATAAACCAAGATCAATTGATAATGGAGACCACGCAGATTGCAAGAATTCAAACTCACACATTGAAAAAAACAAATCAGGTTAGAAAACGCATCCCGGGTTGAGGTGTCACCGCTAAAAATCGCTAAAAGATGTAAGATTTGCGGTGAATTTGAGGAAAAAGTGTAAGATTTGCGCTCAATGCGGTGAAAAAAAATTTTTCACCGCTAAAAATTGCAATTTTTCCAAAAATTTACCGCAAAATTTACCTCTAATCTTACAAATTTTCGTCATTGGAAAAGTTGTATTAAAAACATGCAAGAGTAGTGCTGAATGATCAGCAACCTCGTAATATTGAAAAAGATATAATACTATAAGTTATGTCGAACACGCTGTTCATAGAGGACCACCTAATGGATAGGCAATCAGCTTACGGATAAAAGAGAAACATATTAAACAAAGATGTTTTAATTTTAGCCATATCTGAGGATGATTAATTTCGTACTTTTTAACTTAGAAGTATTATAAAATATTGGTCTCAATCTATGTATCCTGCTATAGCTAAACCTTGAATTGCAGTGTTGACTCTGTCTTGTAAGTTAATGAGTACTCGTCGTCCTTTTTGAGGTTTAGTGTGAAAATTCTTATCATTGTTTATTATCCCCTATATATTTAGAGTATGAAACACCTGAACAATTTGGTCCAGCTTCTCTAAACACTTATATGTTTTTTGTTGGAGAAAGAACAAACACAAAATTTCAACAGCAGCGTTTTCTAATCGGGTCAAAGAATTGTGATCCAACTAAATCCACAATCAGAGTATAGGGAGTATGAAAAACAAATTTTTACTTCCAGCACCTCAAGACGAAAATTTGTCTGTCGTCTCTTTTTAGCTTCAAAAAATTACAAAAATTCACCGCTATGAACGCATTGAACGCTAAAATATGCGGGCGCTTTGCGGTGAAAAAAGTTTTTTCACCGCTAATCACCGCTAATCTTACATTATTTTTGGACCAAACCTCGACCCGGGATTTTAAAATTTTTGACAATGTAATTAATGTATTTTGTAATGAAAAAAACTCGGTTTGCTTACATTATTCCAAACATGAAGTAGTTTGATGTCATCAGAAGTATCCAAATGGGAGTTTACAATCATCTCCTACGTAAACAGGGAGTTTTTAGGTCAAGATACTTTTTCATTCAAGTTTTCATTTTTACATATTGACGTAATTTGAAAAGCAAAACAAAATTTTGCAATTCCTTTTTAACCTTACGCCAAATCTACTTGAAAATATTGTAAATCGAAAGTGCTGCCTGTAAATTATTAGAATAAATCAATTATTACAAATTACAAACTGAAATTCTCCTCAATTTATTGACGTTGTACAAGCCTTTTTTAAATTGAAACAAGGAGGCTTTGTAATGTGCGTACCCACATAATGTTTCGACCCCGCTCATCCACATTTTTAGCTTAATTGGCTACCAAATGATGAAGAGATCACAAACATACATATCGTTTATTAAACAACCAATGGAATACAAAAAATGCCACGCTAGAGGGCCGATGAAAATTTTTTGATAATAGAACTACAAAAAAGACCATAAAAAATCAAAAAACATTATTTACGGCCACAACTCGATGTCTACAATAAAAAAAATCATAACAAAATCGAACTCGCATCAGATAAAACCAAAACAAAACTGTTTAACCTATACTTCAATAGAAATAATTTGAGACCAGCTCTCAATGCGACTGGTTAACAGGTCGACAAAAATTGAAAAAATAGCAAAGAGGTGCAAAGTTAAACAAATACGTTTATTTTTGAAAACAATGAACTTCTTAGTTATTAATATCATTAGATATCACCTGAAATCACTGAAATTTTCCTTTACTTCTCCATAGGAAGCAATTGAGACATGCCATAATCCAATCTTCAATTGCGCAAAATTTTAAAACTAGTGGGACTTACAATTATTGTTATAAACCGAAAAGAAAACAAAAATCCTCTAAAAGGTTCAAAAATATAAAAAATCTCAAACATTTTATGAAGTCTCGTAGTAAAAGTAGTAACAGAGCCGAGAAACAAAAGTTTGAAGCCAAAATCGATTTTAAAAAAGGTTAATTTATAGCTCATTGCAACGGGTTGTGGCCTGTGTTTACAGAGACTGAGCTATAATTTGACCAAAAAAACTATTAAAAAATGGCAAGGCTCAAAAACCCAAATATGTTTTGGAAACAATTTTTTTCCGAAAGTCACAACAGAATTATGATTTCAAGAAAAAACAATGGATTAAGTTTCAAAACATCAGGAAGTCAATTGGGCCTGTTAGTAATGAGACCACGTCACGACCTCACAAAATAACAAATAAATAACAAACACAAAAAGAAGCCAAAACTTCAAACGATTCTACAATATCACACTATGCAAGGCACTATACTTAAGAGATGTTAACTGCAAAAACTGTAAATGTTAGTTTTTTCAAAATCGTAACATCGACGAGTCTTGCCTATAAAAGGACCACGCAGACACGACAAGAAAAAGAAAACCGAAAAATGAACAGTTTAGAAATCTCGAAAGTTTTTTTTGAAAATAAATGGTTGAAGCAATCAGTCACAATGCATAACACAGCGCGATAAAAATAGTCAAGTAATCAAAAATGAATGAGACTTCCAATGAGTGAGATTGAGTTACATGTTGACCAAACTGAAAACAAAAAAAGAAAACTGAAAAAAGTCTGCTTTTTTTTAAATTTAATTTGAAATTCATTAAAACAAACAGCTATAAACTGAAATTTTTATCTAGGCGGAGTTATACGTTCATGGGAAGCATCTGAAACCAATTGTTATCAGTTATATGGCGGACAACAACAAAAAGAAGGATAAAAATAGAAAAAAAACAACGAAAAATTCACAAATTTTTTCGTGATAACTTGGTCTCAGCCCAAAAAGCATAAACAATTCAACAAAAACAGTTAACAAAAACAGATGCGCATTTTTCCAACGCTGTTCAATTTTCCCACTATGCATTCCTTTATTTAGATTTGCCAATAATGTGATATTTCGATTAGGAAAAAAATGGAATCATAAAAAATGCAATTATGCTCAAAAATGAAAATGAAAAAAAGTATTTGAAAACGCGTAGTATCAAAACAAGGAAAACATTAGTTGAATTAAAGATCGTTTCCAACTATATTTCAATACTCAAATGAAATTTGTCTCTGCCTGTTTTTACTGAGGCTGCGCCCGAGAGAAATAAGATGAAATAGTGGCAAACTTCAAAAATTCACCGATATTTTTTAAAACAAATATTTTCCAAGTCATTACAGCCATTATATAACAACTGAAAGAAATGAGCATGTTCATCTATAGTTTCTTAAAGCTAACTGTATCTTTGATTGAAGACACTAAGTCTATGGGCTACAAAAAATATAACAAATGAAAGCAAAACTCATGAAGTCTAAAAAATTTTTACAAAAACAATTATTCAAAGCCACAAAAACCACGAGCTTAACTCTGAAACCATATCATAATTTCGTTGGACATTTTTTTAAATAGTATCTGTCCTTAAATGAAGACTGGTTTGAGATTCTTGTCAGTAATTTACATAAAAATCATTTACATAGCGGAAATCTTTTGAAAAAAAGGTCGCGCGCCATTAAATCTAAAAATTTTTTATTTGTTCGGATCCACGGTAAGATCAAGATCATCCCAGATTTTGCTGCGCATCTAAAAAAAACAATGAATTGTTCAAATGATAGCGAAATAGATCAGTTTTCAAACCAAAGTTTGTCAAAAAAAAGTTTTTTTGTAATTATCGAGTTTAAATTGGCAAAAAACTTGCAAAGTTATAATCCAAAAGATTCTTAAAGCCAGCAGGATTACAACTAGCTCTTTTCTCAGCATGAGAAGAATTGAACCGCAGTTTTAAAGTGTCTACTTCCGGCGAACTAAAGCAAGTGGGCTAAAAAAGCAAATGTGGTTCCATTTTAACGAAAAATTTAGCTTAAATTCTAGCCAAAAAACCAGGATCGAACAACTCAGCGACCCTCTTTTATCTTTAGAGATGAAATAAATAACAGTACAGTTAATAATTTCAACATTTTTTAACGAAAAATTGACGAAAATTTGGTCAAAAATACTGAAAATGTGAATAAAAACAGCAATTATTCACAAAAGTTTAAACCTCCATTACTCCCTATAAAAAACGAAAAATGAAAGAATCTTTTTAATTCTATATTCTACGCTGGACCGGCTTTCTTATGAGTCTAATCACAACTCTCTACGATGATTGTATCGATCGGCCAAAATTGTCTGAACAAAAAAAAACCCATTTGAGTATATAGTTCCTCCCTCCCCACTAATGTGGGGGTCGGACCAACTACCAACTAGATGCTAAGTACCAAGGGAAAAATTGATGAAAAAATCAAAAGAAATACAATAGCCGATTCTTATTTGCCAGGAACTGATCCAATAAGGAAACTGAAGAATCTATGTTCAAAATAGGTTTCGCTGATAATGCCTAATCTGCTTTTGCGCAAAAAATTGATTTAATGAGCACTTTTTAGCAGAAAATTGGTTGAACGCAGCTCTGAAATGAATGTTCTCACCTAAACTTTGAGACAAGAAAATGTTGAACCTTATGAAATCACATAATTGTAAGTCTCCCAGGAAACTTTTTCATGGATCAGTTGGGATCCGTTTCCAAACTCAATTTTCTGAAAATTTCTTTGAAAATTTCTAAAAATTTCTGAAAATTTTGTTGGAACAAAAGTTTGTCTGATTATCACATTCAAAAAGAATATATTCCGTTGATTTTCAAGTTTAAACTGAGGTGTTGTCAGAGTTTTTCCTTCTTTCGACAATTTCCGACCAAAAAAACACACCAGCAATAGACAGAGCTCATTCAAATCGGCGTTGACTTTCAAGTGACAATTAGGACAGTAATTTTGAAGAGCAATATTTAATCAGAGGAGTGCAAAATGAACAGTAGTTCAAATAAACTTTTCACAAAATGGGAGGAAGTTTTTGGTTTGTGTTAATCAATTTTCAGGAACAACAATGTTTTTTAGGTTGAACTCTTGGCTTAGAAAAAAGGTGGACAAAAATTGTTCAAAGTGGATATAAATTGGCCGAGGTTAAGTTAAAATGGTGAAATTTGTCTTCATAATTTTAGTCACAAAAATGTAGCATATTTGTTGCAGAACTCGATTTCTATAAAAAAGAATTTATAGTTGAATTCTGGCTCATATAGCTTGAAAATCATACCCCTTAAATTGTTCTGGTTCCCTCTCAAAAAAAGTCAAAAATTGTCTGAACAAAAAGTCGAAAACTGTCTGAGGCCAGCCTAAAGTTCGCGCGTTTCTTTAAAAGTGTTGGAGCAATAAAAGATAGAAAAACGTTTCAACCATGTTTTTGGAAAAACAAAGCAATGTAATAATTTGCTTTCTCCTGTGAACTTTATTGATTCTCGATGCAAAATTTGTTGAATTTCAGATATAGACGACGAATTTTTAGTGCTTAAAATTAGTGCCTCAAAATGAGCAACGACTGAACAAAATGCGTAGAAAAATTCGCAAGCATCGATTACTGCGACGAGGTGCCGCATTTTCCACCCTCCATAAAATCGAAAGCGTTTGACGTTGCTTTGAAGAGCGCGGAAACTGAACATTGAGAATAAGAAATAGAAAAACAAAAAAATCGGTATACGAAACCACAGCTGAACGTGGGATAATTTATTCGTGACACTTAGAACGAATACGTGCTTAAAAATTATAGCACAAGCGCGTATATATTTTATTCCCTCGTGCGTTGATTTCTTAAAACCACCAGCTAAGTGTTGCAAAGCATAATTGTGTTGTTGGTGTGTTTGTATCGATTTTCAAAAACCGTTTGTAGCATTATTATTGAAAACCGTCTTTACTTGGATTATTTTTTGCTGTAACTTGATATATTTATTGTGTTCTAATGGTGGTTTACAGTATTTGGTTGTTTTTAGTTTCAAGTTGTTTTTCATTTATTTTACATGTTTGCGCAGACGTCGTAAGTTAAATTTTTGTAATGAATTTGCAAATATACAAGCATCAAGTAAATAAGTTTAAAAGCAACTGTCTCACTTTTTTGATCTTTCAATGCCAAAAAACACGACTTTACCGAAAATGCTTGAAATTTACGAAAAATATCTGAGTATAATTAATATTATCATTATTTACCATTGCATCGGTAAGTGAAAGTATTGTTTCATTTTCATGGAAACGCTTGTTTACTTGTTTTCCTACTCAGTTATTGTTCACAAGGATGTTTCTTGTTCAACAATCAAAATCACTCAACCTTTCTGGTAATACAATTGATAGCATGCAACGTTGTATATTACTATCCTTGCGTGTACAAATTTTACCTCCTGGACTATTTCTGATCTAATGTGAAAATTAGATTTAAAGTACAAGTAACGTTTAGTCAAAGAGTTTTGTGGAGCCAAAAATCTAAAGCAAAACATTGTCCAAAATTGATCATTGAACATCCACTCTTCGATAGATTCTTTTTTTCCGAGAAATCTCATTATGAGGTTTGATTGGTTTAATCGGGCTTTCAAAGCTCCCGAAAAATTTCTCCGATTTTTGTTTACCCAAATAGCTGTTGTAATATCCCGTTTTCCATTGACGGCCTTAAGTTTAAATTTAAGTTTGTCTTTCGCATTAATATTTTTCTCGTTTTTGAAATTTGATATTATCTGGGCAGACACTTACACTTGTTATCAACCTGAGCAGTTTCAAAAGATTAAGAAGTTATCAGGGCAGATTTCGAATGAATGGTCTATTTACAAAAACAACTCGACAGGGTATAAGAAATCCGACACAATACAGATATTTTTCTACGACACTTATTTGAATAGCGACAATGAAAAAGTGAACTTAATCCATGCGGTTTATGATGTTTGTGGGTTCATTTCCAATTATTCACTTTTTGTTCTACCCCTAAATCGTGATATAAAATATCGCAACTTGACTGATGATGGCTCTGATGTTTATGACGAATCTACATGCGAAGCAGCCAAAGAAATATTGCCACTACTCGATACAGTTGAGGAACAAACAGTCATGGTAAGAGATTAATACAACATTAGATTTCCTTAGCCTAAACTATTCTTCACAGCAGCCAATCTTTTTCTTCTCCGAGAAAGGTTAATCTTATTTTTGACAAGAGAAAATCTGAAGAACCTCAGGTCAAAGTGTCCTCGCGGACTTCATTTTATTGAAATTCCTCTCATTCACCTGTAGAAGTGTGAGAGCCGTTGTCTCTGTGCTGGCAGCTTATTACTCAACAAATTCCATGATACCGTTAATTGTTGTCTAGAAAGAGTGTGATTGGAAAAATGATATGCCTTTAGATCTGACGAGTGGTCATATATTGTCTACAGAAAGAGAAAGAATTCCGTTGAGGAGAACTTCAGAATAGTGTAGATTGTTGATTACTAGAACAATGAGATCTGTTTTTTTTCGGGGAAAGGTTCTCTAATTGAACACAAATTTTACTCCACAGGCTAATCTTCATACATTATTGACTGCAACCTGATAAGATCAAACTATTCTAGCTAAACTTCAGGTTACCTGACTAGTCGCTTAACTTTGATTTGATATGATCCGATTTGAAAATTCCCCTTTAGTTTTTTTTTAATTGGTGTCATCTGCAGAAAATATTGAACTCTGTTATCGTTTCCTTAATCAAATAACAAAAGAACAAATAAAAGAGCTGGGGAAAATATCAGCTAAAAGAAAAACAACAATAATTATCCAGTTTAGCGCAAAGTGAAAACATGACAAGAAATCTGAGTTTAAGAGAAAACTGCTATACATTTTTTCGTTAGTTGTACAGTTGAAGCAACAGGTATATGCCAAAAATTGCACGTGATATCTGACAATATTTTGACTGTTCAACAACAGACAAAAAGCACCCGGGAATTGTTTTTGAACAAGCAAATCATTGATTGTTTTCGTTTTTTGAGGAAAGGACTGTTTCGTAGAGAACCAGCAGCAGCCAAACAAAACGAAAACAGTGAAAATAACTCATTTAATGAAAGGTTCTCATTTAAAGCTGTATTTTCTGTGTCTTCCACAGTTTGACTGGACGTCATAACACCTCCACTTTTACCAAAAATTTTTTTAATACATGTGCTGCTCCACCGTTACCAAACGGAAGCTACAAATTTGACTTGTAATCGAACTTTAAAATAATCAAAATTCGTGAACAGTGAGGGATCTAGAAAAGAGGACGCTTAAGTAACATCATTTTTATATGATTTGTAAAATGATGGGCTCGATGATATCCCCCTAAGTAGATTAACTTCTCATAAATTTGTTTGTGGTTTATTCTTTGATTGAGCAAGAAACAAATTTGGCAAAAAAATGGTTAGCAAAATTTAATTAAACTGAAAAATAATTTCGGAGTACTGTCCCACAGTACAAATTATTACTCATTGAATAGATTGAAACTCCATTCCTAAGATCAACTTCCAGGTCCGGTGCTCCTCCGATTGCGATCGCGGAACAAATTATGGTCCGCGACAGGAGCACCAAAAAAATCAAGACGTGTTTTGGTTAACAATATACTTCTTTTAACTATCACTTAACTTGATTAGTATCGATAATATCGCTGCGCTTTATTGACAATAATACTTTTAGCGGCAGATATTTTTTGATTGGGGTTCTATTTCCATAAAATTGCATTTGTTTTTGCCATCAGGAATTTTACTCGTTGCTGCGGTACCCTGACTAACCATGAAAATTGCATGTAGTGATTTTTTGACGTCTTAATTGTGCTGAAGACTGATTTTGATTTCCTTGATAAATATTATTATTATTATAAATTTTGCTGTTGTTTTTGTAAAAGTTGATTTCACATCTTGTCCACATCATGTGCTTTCACATCATGTGCTTTCGTATTATTTTGAGGCAAAAAATACTAATGGCCCTAGTTTAAATCTAATGATAAATTTGCAAAGATTTGCTATTTTTGCTCGATGAAGCTTAAATTGTAAAATTTTGCAAATTATCTCTTCTCAAAAACAAATTTTCAAGATTTTACAAAAGAATATTGTTTTGCAAAAAAACTGCAAACGATCGACTGAGTTCGTTCTGGTGGAGCTCTGTTTAATTTAGCAATGTGGGTCATTTGCCTAACCATTTCACGGAGATTACTTAATTCAATAGAAAAAAGTTTACAATACACTTTGTAAACGACGTGTGTAGTAAGGCAAAAGTTTTCAGACCTGTTTGCAAATATTTGTAAAATCAACCCTTTATTTTATATGTTAATAATGCGGAACGGTCGCTCCCTTTTTGGTCATTTGTTTGCATCGCAATGCCTGTTTTAATGTAATAAAGAAGTGAAATTAGGGAAAAAAGGGTTAAAGAAACTAGCATGTAGCAGTACAAAGTCTTGCGCAGAATGGTGGAAAAATTTTCTTTGCAAAACAACCATAGCTCCATATTTCAAGACACTGAATAAATAGAGTTGAAAAAATAGTCTTCTGAGTACTTGTTTAAATTGGAAAAACTTAAAAGGAGTTTTTGATTATCAGTATAGCAATTGGGCCCAAATTAATAAAACAAACTCTGAGTTTAAATTGTAGAAATTGTCTTGTGTTACGGTTCTGGAGCGGCGATCTAACGTAGAATAGAACATGTTGGGCAACTGATCAAACTTTAACTTTTTATGTACACACGGACTAAATAATTCCGGCCAAAAATCTTTAACTTATTTTGCAATTTAATTTTAAATCCTTTTGACAAACAATTTTTTCAAGTCGAGAAAATTTTGTTACAAATTTTTTTGCTTTGATTTTCTTAGAAAACCCAAAAAGTTTGAAAAAGAAACTGCAGTTCTATATTGTTTACATACATGCAAGTACTGGCCAAAAGTGAAAATGATTTCGAGGCATTGGTTGAAAAAAAAACATTGTTAATTTCGTCTAATACACATCCGAAAAAACGCAAATGGTAAAGAGGCAATGTACAGGCGTTATATAAAATTAATAACGGCACATGTAGCAACAACTAAACAGTATAAAATAGTTCACGGTAGTTTAATTTGGCTTAATGAATTTTTTTAAAAAATAAGCAGTTTTTATGACGTTTTTGTGGTTCTCGTGGTCCTCAACAAGGATTCTCGTGGTTTCTCAAATTTCGATATCAGATATATTCTTTTTTTCGTGACTTTCTTCAACTATTCGTGCGTTTTTTTTATGTTGGAGGTTTCTCCTCGTGTTCTTAAAAGTTTTGCAAACTCCAGACGAAAAATGAATCAAATGTCTTTTAATGAGCCAGAAAATAGAATTTGTCTAAATTTGTTTCTTAAAAACGCACCTGGATTATTGTATTTTATTTCTAGCCAGCGACGGTGTCATAAATTTAACATTAATGTTTCTTTAGATATTCTCGACAGAAAAGCTGGTTTTTCAATTGAGTGAAAAAAATAAAACAGACTTTATAACGAAATTAAGGCTTGACTAACCCAAATTTATCAAAACTTCTGCCAAGAACTTTTTTAAATATGCAAAAATGTTGCGTTTTTTTCGAAGCGAAATTTTAGAGTTGAAGTGCTTTAATCGTATACCTCTTTTAATCTGCTCCCTCCCTTCCTCCCTCACACCTTCCCTCCCTCCCTCCCTCCCTCACACCCTCCCTCCCTCCCTCCCTCCCTCCCTCTCTCCCTCCCTCTTGATGTCTCCTCACTTTTTAATTTTGCATCTTCTCTGATGTCAACTGTATTGTTTTACACAAATTAAAAATACTCGCAACCTTTTTTAAAACCCAAACCACTGTTTCAGCGTTTTATGCGGCTCTCAAATTATCACAAAAAATAAGCGAGGCCAAAATGAAAATCTGTATACAAGATATAGTATTTACTGTCCTTATAGATTACAATGAAATTTACTGGTCAATAAATTTAGTGTTTCTTTTTTATAATTACTTGAACAATAAGAAAAGATCAAAATGACAAAATATAATTCTTAAGAACAATTTCTTGGGACTCGTAGTTAATGAAAAAATATGTACTTGAAAAAACTTTGATAAATTTTCTCTAGAATGCTACCACGATCTTTTCTTTGTTTGGTTTGAAAGTAGACTGATATCTAACTCGGTTGATTTATGCCTCAGGGATGGATTTGAGAAGCTGGTTTTATTAGTTGTGTAAATAGCATCCGAAAGGTTTTGTTGAGTTTAGGGGTATGCCCTTTGAGTTAGGACTGATCAATTTTGTGAAAAATTCCTCCCCATTTTCTATTGAAAATAGTAAAGCAAAAAGAGCCAATTAAATAGTTGTTTTTTATCAAATTTGCTATCTTTTTCATTTCGTGTTAGAATGGCTCAAAAATAAAATCAAGTATTCGGATTTGAAAACTAGGTTTTCTGAGGAGATAGTCGAAGTGCTGGAATTGACTTCAAAGAAAAAAAGCATCATTTTTAGCTAAATTTCTGTGATACTAGTTTGCGTTGTCTTCCTGGTGTAAATAGAACAGTCAGTTTACTGAGCGCTTTTATTAATATTATGACAGCCCACAGAGATTTTGCGTCTGTTGCCTCTAAGAAATTTGTAAAACACAAAAAAACCGCTGTTTGAAGAGAGATAGAAAGAGAGCCGTCTTGAATAAAAAATCATAAACAATTTTTTCTTCATAAAACAGTATCGCGGTATCTGCTACCACTGAGTCTTTTTCGTTAAAGCGCAATGGTTGTTCATGTTTTTTATGTTGAGTTTCTTTTGTTTTTTTTATGCATTAAGAATCAACCACAAAATAAAAGAATGAAAATTCATTAAATCTCAGATTTAATGATGCAAAACGCAGATAGCGTTTTTATACTACCAATAAATATTTTTCCGATAATGATTAACATGCTTCGGGAGTGTATGTGTGTTTGTTTATTCTTTTTCTCATGATTTTCTCATCGAATGCATTTAAATGATATAAATGTGTTCTATTATTGAATGCTTTCAATTGCTTAAACCACTAAAACTTTTTTTCATGGAATTTTTTTCATTTTTTTCGTAGAAAAAACTGGGCTTTGTATTTTGCCCGGTTTTTATTGGATTTTCTGCGGTTGTATCACGTAGTCTCATAAATATCAACCAAGGGTCCCATTCGCTGTCTGCTGAAAAGCGTTTGAGCTAAGTATTTGACGTGAAAGAAACTAAAGAATTCAGCGACTTTGATTACATTCGTTATTACCATTTTTTAAAAATTAAAAATCGTAAATTTTTAAACTGTGCAGGTTTTGCAGTTTTTTTGTCGTAATGTCACCTAGTCCCATTAATGACAAATCTCATTGTGTGTCTAATGAGGCATATTTGTAATTACTAATTTAGAAAAAAAGGTATCAAATTGAACATCCTTTTTTCAGAATCGAAACTGATTTTTTGGATCGTTTGGATCAATTCTTGTTCTTCTTGTTTGGTCGCATTATCAAAGCAATGACAGAAATCATTGGCTAGATGATAAATGTTTTAATTTTTTATTGAATAATTTGCTGACAATTTCATTGATTTTGTCGACTTTTTTAAATGAAATTGGCTTGATTTATTTTGAAAATTGAGTGATTTTTGGCTATTTCTAGTTTAATAGTCATTTTGGATGTTTTAGTCCTATGTGGTGATTGTTTCAGACCAATTTGCATCTGTTTCAAGGTTTCATTTTATGTCTAACGGTTTTACCGACTTTGAAAATAATGGTTTTTAAAGCAGGTGATTTTTTTCTAAAATCCTTAGAAAAAATCTTCCTTTTTTGTCTGAGAAAAAAATTATCTTACTGAAAAAATTTTGATTTTGTTGATTATTTCCAGTTAGAAGCTTACTAATTTTCTTGCCGAGACATCATTCTTTCACAACACTTTTGGAAAAATTTTTGTCATTGCCTGCATTTTTAGCTACTGTTGTTACCTGTTCCTTCGTTGTTTTTGTGAAAGCAGACAAAAGGTTCCTCAGGAGGTATAGTTACTGGTTGATAAAATTCTTATATCGGGTTGCCTTTCTCTGCAACTTGTGCTACTTTTATTCAAGGCTTTTTTGGTTCCCATTAGTTGTCTTTGTGTAATTGGTGATCCGTTGATCTGATTGATAAACATTTGCACTACAGAGTTTTTTAAGAGAATGGAATCAATTTCCCTTTTACGTTCTTGTTTTTTGATATTTTTGCCTATTTATTGCTTCTTAGCTTTTTACAATAGTTTTATGGTTCAGTAATTATTTATGAGGTTTTTATTAGGTATTGTTACAAAGAGGTGACACTTCTTGTTTACTAAGAGAGGATTTTTTTGTTGTTTGCATTTTTTAATTGTTGGTTCGGATGTCTCTGACAGGCGTTGGGTGGGTCATTGACCGAGCAGAAAAAATTTGAATTGTTGTCACAGATTAATTGTTGGGAAGCAGCCCTTAGCATTTTATAGGGAAATTTAAAAAGTTTCGTTTTCATACCTCACTTTCCACCGTATGTAACGTTTTATAGCTTTTTTTAATTGGTAGTCATTTACTGAATCAGAACCGTTTAATAGTAGTTTCTTTGGACGAATTGTGTTGGGGTTGCAACTTGTGGCGATGTTATATCAAATTGTGATCATTATTCAATAGACCTGGTTTTTTCTCATGTTATTTTTACATTGTTGTTTCAAAATCAGACCAATTATGAGTAGATATTCTGAATAGAGAAATCAAATTAGAGTGCCAATTTTACTCGCACTGGAATAATGTAAACGAATCGATTTGAATCGTATGTTGGCAGTTTTGTTCGAACAAACTTTTGGCTTATGAAAAGCTTTTTATCTGCTGCAATCGGACTCCGTTTTTCAGCGTTCCCTTTTCTGAGTTCTATTAAATTGTTACACCTTTAGTCCGTTAGTAGTGGATGAAACAAGGAAATCAACCACTAGCAAAATTTGGCCCGTTCTCCAAACGCTAATCGCGCATGTCGAATAGGGCCAAATTTTACTACTTGTTGATTTCCTTGTTTTATCCACTACTATATATTAGCTTTAAATTCGATCAAAAATCAATTAAAATAAAAAAATAAAACAAAAAATCAAAAAAAGCAAAAATTACATTTCACTCTTTAAGAGCGATTCACTCTTATTCGGGGTGATCCCCCAGTAGAAAGATCGCTCTTTTTCGCTCTTAAAGAGTGATTCCCTCTTTTTTTGATATTTTTTTATTTTATACTTTTATTTCAAATTATCTCTACTCTTCAATAAATTTATATATTTTTTTACTTTTTCTATATTTAACCCATTATTAATAAGAAATGATCCAGAATTATAATTTTTACACGAACAAATTTCCTCAGTTTGGCTAATAACTAAAGGACTTACAGTCTTGCTTTGCCAACTAGGATTAATTGTTTTCTCACTCAAATTTCTACTAAATCCCTTAGGTATATCTACATCTGGATGTTGTTTCTTTACATGAGCCCGTATCCCATCAAATCTCACAACAGAAGTACGATATGGACAATTAACTTAAGCTGAAGTACAACTTCTACATGTATACTTACTCTCATCAAAATCAGTTAGTGGTTTTATATAATTACATTTATTACAACTTCTAATTAAGACTTCTGGGCTAAGATTAAGGTTAGGGTTAGGGTTAGGGTTAAGGTTAGGATTAAGGTTAGGGTTGGGGTGAGGGTCTGAGTTAGAGTTAGTCATAGATAGAACTAGAACCAGAACCAGAACTAGATCTAGAGCTAGAGCTAGAACTAGAACTAGAACCAGATTCATTTTTTAAAGAACAATCCCATGGAGAAAAATTATTAGCACAAATACTACTTAGTATTTTATTACCACACATACATTTATCGGTTTTATCGTTATGACATGATTCATAAAGATATTTTAAACGAGCAATGTTTCCATATTTATAGTTACACTCTAAACATTTTAAAAGCATTTATAATAGGGTAAACTATAATATTTACCTAATCTTTTTTCTGATGATATTTAGCCATGATTTCAATTAAATCTTTAGTATTTTCTTTAGATGTGATACACTCTCCTAAATATTTATTTCCTAACGTATTGAGTGTATTAGTTTTACATCTCTTATCTAAAATCAATTCAGGGTCTAATTCTTTTTTATCCCTAACAAATTTTATAATCTCTTCTCTAATTTCTTCATTATTTCCATATAGTCTCATTAAAAACTTTCCTCTCTTTCTATTCAAAATTCCCATCTCTTCATTTATATTTTCTTCTTGTAGTTTTTCTAAGGTTGTAATAAGTTTACGTGCCTCATTAACTAAACTATTTTTTGATAGGACTTTGACCATGTTTCACTATCAGTATAATCACTTTGTGTATTAGCAAAGCTACTTTGTGTATCAGTATAATAACTTTGTGTAAAAGGGAACCTGTTTGGCAGATATTCTCCACATCCAGCTTTAACCAAAGTGTTTGCTCTAGTCAACATATTGCTTGCACTCAATGCCACGGCTCCAACAGTTTTTATTATTGAATCAGAATAAAGATATTTAGTTAAAACTAAACCCCAACCTATAATTCCACTATTATTTGATAATTGTTTTAAACCTTTTGCTTTAACCATCTCTTTTGCTAAAACATGATTCTGAATTTTAATACTATTTAAAGTAAGAAGTTTATTAAAATAAAACTGATAATTATCATGATTAATGGCATTTCTATCTGTTGCATTGATCATGAGTAGTTTCATATATGCTACAAGTTTATTTATATCTTCTCTGTTTAATTCATCTTTTAAACTAAGAGCTTTCAAATCAAGGAAACCAACTCTTGAATCATATATCATTGTTCTATTACTATTAATAATAATAAAAGTATTTTCCTTCTTATTATATTTAACTATACCATAACGAACTTTATCTGACATTCCATATGTACGATTATAATGGTTACTATTTAAATCACTAATTATTTTACTAAAGTTATGTTTACATTTATATATCTCATTAAAGTTTTTAAATAGATCAGGTCCATTATAAGTTGTTAAATAAATAGTATCACAACTCATTCTTGCTGTATTAAATATTTGAGCTGGTTTATGACACATTACAACTATTTGAATATTATAATGTCTACCTTCAGAAAAATAATAAGCTATATCCTTATTTAACCTATCACCCATATCATCAAGTACTATTGCACAATTTTGAAATTTATGCATTTTATTTTTTGTGATCATATTTATATCACATTTATTAAACCCAGTATAAAACTTATTAGACTCAGGATCTATCCAGTCTCTGTCCTCTTTACACACTCTAACTATATTTTTAGCATGGTCTTGGTTTTGGTCTTGGTTTTGGTTTTACTCCCGGTTTTGGTTTTGGTCTTGGTTTTGGACTGAGTATAATTTTAAGTATTGTCTAATAAAATATGTTTTCCCTGTACCAGTTCCACTATAAACAATAGTATGTAATAGTGACTTTTCATATTCGAATCTAACTAGACTCCTATTCATAAATCCACCAAATCTTCTAGTTTTGTATATTTACTCGGTATTGAATCATATATTATAAAACAAATTATAATTATTAAAAATAAAATAAAAACTACACTACCCGTCTCCATTTTTTATATAAAATATAGACTTGATTTAAATTAGACTTAGACTTATTAAATTTATGATATAAAAATGCTTATCCTAACTTTTGAGGAATTCAATAATCAATTTAATATTAATAATAGTGCTATGAGCGATATCAGAATAAAGGATATAGGTAAAGATATAAGTCTAACACCAATTGAAATAGTAATGAGAGATCCAACTCCAGATAACACAAGTGAACCTAACTCCAGCATTATTGTAAATTTACATCCAACTGAAGGTACACATTGGGTTTTAGTTATAAGAAGAGAAGGTGGTCCTCTTTATTACTTTGATAGTTTTGGTGTAGAAACCCCACCATTATTCCTAGAAGAATATGTTGATCTAGGCTCTAGTGAAAGAATACAACAATCTGATGGATCTTATTGTGGGCCTTATTGTTTATACATGATCTATCTTGTTGATAGAGGATTTAGAATTAAAAGTGCTATAAATATTCTAGTTAATTTAAAAATCCAGAAATATATAATGAGTGTTTTTGTTTAGGTTGTAATGTTAATCAGTGAAGGGACGAATTCCTTGGTACCCCAACCCGCTTCGCAGATGTTAATGATAATGACAATGTTAACGATAAAGATAATGTTAATGATAATGATAATGTTAATGATAATGATAATGATCTACGAAGTAGCTTTGCTAATCAGGGAACGTGCTCAGTATATAATGATAATTTTAATGATAATGTTAATGATAAAGACAATGTTAATGATAAAGATAATGATAATGATCTACGAAGTAGCTTTGCTACTAATGATAATCATAATGACAATGATAATGATAATGATAATGATAATGATAATGATAATGATAAAGATAATGATAATGATAATGGTAATGATAATGATAATGATAATGATAATGATAATGATAATGATAATGATGATGATAATGATAATGATAATGATAATGATAATGATAATGAAAATGATAGTGATAATTTTATATATCTATATGGTGAAAAACATCAAAGGGGTAAACCTAGCAACAAAAAATGTCTTATTAACAATATCTCTGTTAATACAAATGATGATCTACAATCATGGCTAAATGATGATGATATAATTACTAAAGCTGAATTCCCAGATAACTTTAGATATATAATATCTGGTCCTAGTGAGTGTGGTAAGGCATTCTTATAAAAATACTAATTCTAGCTAGTATATATTTTGATAATTTATACATCACTGGACCTACTGGTGATCAATACAATGGATTAGAAAGAATAAATAATAAAGCAATTACAGAATTTATTAAAGATATAAAAGATTTAGCCTCTCCTGATACACTACTCAAAGACTTAAAGAAACCAATGATATTCGATGATGTTAGAGCCAAAGAACCAGTTATTAATGAATACTTTTGTAGAGGTAGACATAATAATTGCAATATGATATATCTTAATCAAAACCTGTTCTCTCTGGACAGGCAGAGTGTTAGAGAGAACTGTAATCTATTTATTTTAATTGAACCGAGATGTAAAGTCCTAGCATCGATATATCAAGATTTCTTTAATAATATTGAACTTAGTTATACTGATTTTGCTAATATATGTAATAAGGTATGGAAAGAGCCTTATAATTACATTGTCATTGATATAACTAAAAATAAAATATGAATCGTAAACTAAGAATTAATTGGGATCAGAGAGTATTGTAGATATTTAATTATAATTATTTATTTATGTTTAATTATAATTCATAACTATACTAATCTGTGAATATGGTATAGTTATGTTTATAATTATACATTTTTTAATTATAATTATTTATTTATGTTTAATTATAATTTATAACTATACTAATCTGTGAATATGGTATAGTTATGTTTATAATTATACATTTATTTAAATTTAATTATTTATTTATGTTTAATTATAATTTATAACTTTACTAATCTGTGAATATGGTGTAAGGGATTCAACATGTTTAATAAATTTTTCTATAGTGTATTTATGGAGATATGTACATAACCTACAATAGAATTGTTTAAATCTAAACTGGGAGATATGTTTTTACACTTTACACTTTCTATATGTTAGATATTGATCGGGATTATTAAAATGCTCTAGTAAATGATTATGTTTATCTCTATATGTTATAACTCTATTACATACAAAACAATGATATGGTTTGCCCTGAAACCAAATACAACTCTGATCCCAGGACTTATTTTTACATTCATCACATTTAATACTAAATATTATTTTACTGGTTGTTCAATTAGATTAAATGTATATTATATATCTGTATCCTTACCATTATATTTAGCTCCAGGTATAATATTACAATGAATATTAATTGTATTAAAACCCATAATATCAACAATTTTATGAGATGTATATTTACTTGCTCTATATAATATTTTCCTAAATCCTAGTAATGATCCTATTGAGTTTTCTACATCAAAGCTAAGTACTCCTTGTTTTATTTCCATTTTACATTTCATTGTATTTTTATCTACTTCTATTATAATATTACCTCCAGTCTCTTCTTTTATTATTTCTGCTATTTCAGATAATTCATATGCAACGGATGTTATAATATATACTTTTGTATCAGATAAAATTTGTCGATCTGAAGAATTGAACATAAATCTATTATTATTATTCCCGTTTACATTAAACACCGAGTTATAAACTGATAATCTAGTTAAACCTAATTTTGTTGTATTAAGAATAAGTTCACTAAAGTTAAACCTTTCTGTTGATTTTACCATTCTAAAGTTAAGTGTATGCTCTTCTTTAGTTTTAGTTAATTTTTTAGTTATCTTTTTTAGTTCATATAAGATTAAATTGTCTGTCATTTTTGGATTATATTTATGGTTATAGTCATAATTATAGTCTTAGTTATAATTAAAAGTTAAATTTTTATCTTTTAAAAACGGAGTTTAATTGGGATACAACTTATGGTTATAATAATGGTATACATAAAAATAAGATTTGTCAAGAAGGATGTTTGAGAATGCGAGTTGTCTAGTGATCTGTGGGTTTAATGTAGTCCTAACTGGGTTCGACCAAACCAGTTGGTTATCTATTTCTGATGTGTTATGTTAAGATGAAGATGTGGATGATCTATCTAGTTCTTGACTCATAGGAATAATCTATTCTTATAGGAATAAAACACTATAGTGCAGTAATACTCAATTGGCCACGATGCGACTGTTTTCTGTCGCTATAGTTTATCGTCTGCACTTTCTTAATGTGTGATTAACACATTTCTATGTTTAACGAAACAGGTTGCTGCAAAAGAGCAACTAACACCAATTGATATATATTTACAAAGACAGTAATCAAATAACATATGCATAGAGTGTTTATAGGTAGATAGTTTAGTACTTGGTTACAAAGTTTCTAGATACTGTAAGCTCCAGTATCACACTTCCCCTTCTCTGGAATCAAACAGTGTTTCACAATGTTTCATTCAGTGCCTCTATGTCAGCTGAGTTTATGTCGGATATTTTGCTTGTTGGGGATAGTGGAGGTGTACAGTATTGCTGTGATGTCGTGCTACTATTGAACGACTTTTGTGATGTGGGCTCGGTTCTTTCTATTGGTTGTTCTTCCGGGCTTATATCTTTTGTCTTATTGTTCTTTTCTGTTACCAATTGGTCTGTGTTGTTGTTATTGTTTCCGGGTTGTACTTCCTCACCAGTTGGTAGTGGAAATTCTTTCCTCGTGTCCTTGTTGAGTGCCTCTGTGTTGACTGATTCTTGTGGTGCAGGAAGTATTGAGATGATGTTCGCTTGCTCTCTTTCTAATCTAACTTGTTCTTTTTGTACGATGGTTGCAATTTCGTGTTGTTCTTGGGCTTTGTTCTCTGCGTCTAGAAATATGACTTGTGGGTTGTTGAATTTTGCTGTGTTGTCATTTAGTCTTTGTATTTTTTCAACTGTTTTATCGATTTTTGGAGTTGATTTAGTTGATTTAAAGTCGTGGTTGTTGGTTACTTCATTTTTAGCATTGTTTCTATCGAATTGTACTGGTGGGCTGTCCGGTGATGTGATCATAAAGTCTTTCGGGTCGCTTGATGCGAATATAGTTTGGGGTGATTCGTTTTCTACGAATTGGTAAGTAACTGTGCTTGGTGATTGTTGTAGTGCATTCGTGTCTACTTGTATGAATGATCTGTTTTGTTCGTGTTCTTGTGTGCTTTGTAATGCCATCATTTTCGAACGTTGCTTGAATGTCTCTCCTGGATTGGCTTTTGGAGTACGCGGTCGTTTTTTGGAATCGCTCTGTTTTGTCCGATTCTGTTTCTTGGTTATTGTCGGGCTTTTAGTCTTTTGTTGTTGTTTACGCTGATTTTGGCTTGCTACTTATCGAACTTTAGCTGGGCTCCAGTTGGTTGGCTGTGCTCTTTGACGTGTGTCCCTGGGGATCGTTTGTTGAATTTTGTGTCCGCCAGTTGGTGGAGTCGTCTTTGTTACCTTCCGTTGCTTTGCTTCTTCTAAACAAAACTTCTTAATTTTTTCTTGGTTTCTTTTATATTCACCAACTGTTTTACATGCTACCATGTGTATTAGTCTTGGTTTTTGTTGTTCCTCTATTGTTTCTGTGATAGGTTTTTGTTCGTTTACTATAGCAAGTTGATTTTTCTTATTACTGTGTTTTTTCTAAGTGGTTTGTCTATGGTTATTGTGTGTGGTGAGTAATTAGTGATGGTGCCGTCTTGTATTATGTTCCATTGTGGTGCAAGTGTATTTCGAGGTTCTTTTGGTTTTTTGTGAGTGATTTTCGTGCGACGTTCTTTCGTGTTTTTATGTATTTTGTAGTTTTATCACCTATCGTGAAGTGAATTTCAGATGGATATATCTTACGTGGGGACTTTGTTGTTCTGGAAGTTGTGGCTAGCGGTACATTTTCTGAGTCGTCCTTTGAAGTTACTTCTACTGGTTGGTGACTGCCAATTGGTGTTAGATTTGTAGGTGTCGACGGTTGAGTGTCTTCGTTATCATTGTCACTTCGGTATCTGATGTCGAGTTCTTGTTCCGATTCACCATCTCGTCTCCAGATCTCCTCCATCGTGAGGGCATTCTGCTTGAGCACTTTCTTGTCTAAACTGTAGTTTGTTAGATTTTTGTATGAGAGGTTTTTGTGTGATGCTTTTGTTGTGATGTTCGATATTTCAGTGTTTGGTTTTCTTCCGAAGTGTGCTTCAAAAGGTGATAATTTTGTTGTAGTGTTGGGTATTAATCTGATGTTTTCTATGATGTTCGCTAGCCTGTTGGTTAGTGTTGTGTTAGACCAGTTTGGGTCTATATCTAGTACCGCTAATCTTCTTTTATTGTTTGGATTAGTCTTTCTACCATACCTGTACCTCTATGATCACCAGCTGGTGCTAGTATTAGTTTTATGTTTTTATTTTTGCAAAATATGTCAAATTCTTTTGCTTTAAATGCTTGTGCTTGGTCACATCTAATTGAGCGTGGAGTTCCGTGTACTTTACAGTAGCTTTCGAGATATTCTATGGCTGTGTTTGTGTCACAGTTGTTGAATATTTCTGCATGTGGGTATCTCGATAGTCTATCTACTGTTACTAAGATATAGTTATTTTGTGTGTTATTCTTAAATGGGATTGGACCTGCAAAGTCCATTTGTATTTCTTCGTTGGGTTCTACTAGTGTTGGTAGTGAGCCTAAATTGGTTCTTGCAATTATTGGTTTTAAATTTTTACCTTTTTCGATGCAATGTTTGCAGCTCTTGGCCTGTGCGACGATCTCACTATGAATGTGTGGATACCATATTAATTTCGCGAGGGCCAACATGCCCGCTTGACCTGGGTGTTTGCTGTGAACTGTTTGAAGAACCATCGGTCTTAATTTAGCTGGGATAACTAGGCGGTTGTCATATAAAAGACAACTCGATGGTGTAACTGAAAGGTCGCGGTGAATTTTGTAAAATATGGGATTTGTTTTCTTCAGTGAGAGCCAATCTTGTTTTTCTACGAGGTCGATAATGGGGCCTAGGTCCTTTTTCGAATTTTCTGCTATGAATTCCTCGTTAAAGACTTTCATAAGATTAAATCTGTAATCGGGTGTTGGTGTGTCGTCTATGGCTTTAAATAGTTCTTCGTGTTTATCAGGAATAAGGGAGGATAGGCCTTTGCCTTTATTGGATTCGATATCAGTTTGTGTGCTTTTGTCGCGCACATTTTTGTTTGGGACTTGGATCTCCATTGGAGTTTTATTTTTGTTTGGGCCACGGAATCGTTTGTTTATTGGAATTTCAAATGTGTTTAATTTTGGACAAGCGCGGGTTGTAATTGCGATTAATTTTGGTTTGATTCTTGTTAACAGAGAGTGAGAAAGAAGCGACTTACTTTTAGATTTACTATGGCAAAAAGCGTTTTCTTTTGTGTGTGTTTTCTTTAGCATGCTTGACGTCATTTTGTTCATTTTGAGTTAAGCTCTCTGATTGGTTTGAATTACTAGTTGGTTTATTTGAACCAAATGAATTTATGCTTTGTTTTAAAATTGCGTGCTTCATTTCCTCTATTAGGTTTATTACAAACTTTTCGTCGTCCTCGTTAGTTGACGATGGTGCGCCTGATCGATTTCTACTTAAATAATCCGCGAAACCCATGTTTTTCCCCGGTATATGTTCTATTGTAAAATTAAACGGGAGTAGTCTATCTACCCATCTTGATAATCTGCTTTGGTATGTTCTGTTTCCTCGATTATTTTTAAGTGCTGAAAGTAATGCTTGGTGATCCGTTTGGAGAATTAATTTATTGCCATATAGGTAATATTTGAAATGCTCTAATGCCCAAACTATGGCTAACAGTTCGAGTTCATTTGTGCTGTATCTTTCTTCTAATCTGTTCAGGAACCTACTGGCGTAAGCAACTGGTTTCCATATTTGACCGTGTTTTAGTTCCAGGCATGCGCCTAAGCCTTTTTTGCTTGCGTCGCTTTTTATTCTTGTGTCTTTAGTTATGTCAAAGTGTTTATTTTCTGTAATGTTTATTATTTGTTTTTTGATGTTTTCGAATGCTTCTGTGTGTTCATCTTTCCAGTCTAGTTTGTTTTGTGCTTTTGTATTGTTTTTTGATAAAAGTGGTCTTAATGGTTTAGATAATTCGGCTAGTCTTGGTGTGAATTTTATTAGGTGATGTATGCATCCCATAAATGATCTAAGTTGTTTTAATGTTTTGGGTGTTTCCAGTTGATTGATTGATTCGCACTTCTTTTTTGTAGGCGTTATACCAGTTGGTGTTATTTCATAGCCTAGCCAAATTATTTGTTTCTGTGCAAATTCACATTTTTGTAATTTTATTGCTAGGTTTTCCTTATCCAATAGGTGTAATATTTTGTCAAGTTCTTTTTCATGATCTGCCAATTTTCCTTTTGTTATTACTAATATGTCATCTAGGAAAGCGAATTTGTTATGACAATTTCTAAGTGTTACGTCAATGGTTTTTTGGAATGTTGCTGGCATATCTGTTAGTCCATAAAATCCATTTAAGAATCTGTATGTGCCTGTTAATTTTCCTCCTAATATATTGAAATTGCAATGTTTTTGTAGTTGTGGATCTAATGGTATTTGGCTGTAGGCGTATTTCAAATCTATTTTCGAGAAGTAAAATGTTCCTTGTTCTGTGCTCCGTTCGGATATGTAGTTTGCAACTGCGTCAATTAAATGGTCGATGCTTGGAATTTAATCTTTGTTTTTGTGTATTGCGTCGTCTAATTCCTTAGAGTCGAGTGCAAATTTAACGCTTTTGTCCTTTTTAACAGTAATTACTACGGGGCTTATGAAGTATTCATCTGAACACTTTTCCAATCTCATGATTTGTTTATCTTCGATTAGTTTTTCTAGTTCTTGTTCTACCCTTTCTAATAAGTGTAGTGGGACTCTTCTACCTTTGTGTTGTGTTGGTGTGAAAGTTTCTTTGAATGTTGATTTTGCCACATGGTTTTTCGAACGTCCTAGTCTTGTGCATAGATGAGGGTACTTTTTGAATATCCATTTTATTATGTTTTGTTCTGTCGATGTGTCTGATACTAAGTTGATTATCTTACCGGTTGGTTTTGTAGCTGTGAGGACTATTCCCAGTTGTTGTAGAATATCTCTCCCCATAACTGGTTGTGGTAGATATTTGACCAAGAGTATTCTACAGTTTTTTGCTGTCCATGCCCCCGATTTAAATGTGATGTGCAACACTCCTAAGATCTTTATATCCTGATTGTTGAAACATTTGTATCTTGATTTCTCGTCGAACATTGTTATTTTGCTTTCTTTGTTTCGTTTTGTGATTTCTTTTGCTTTTGTGTATTCTAAAAATGAGCGAGGTGAACCTGTGTCTGCTAGCCAATCCACTTCCGTGTTTTTTCCGTTTGTTTTGACCCAACATTCACCTCCAGTTGTTTTGTTAACTGATATGGTGTTTATTTTCTTTACTTCCACAGATCTTATTGTATTGACTGACGACCAGTCTTCTATTAGTTCTTTATGTATAAAGCGGCTTCTGGATCGACAGTTTCTTCTTCTGCTTCTTGTTCCTCCTCGCAAAGGTCCTGTTCTTTCACATGTCTCACTCTTCTCGTTTGTGGTGTTGTTTGTTGTTGTTGTGTGTTTTTCCTGAAGTCCTGTCTGAACGTTGTGTTTCTTCGTTCTGGCATTGGGGCTTTGCACATTGATGTAAAGTGACCGATCTTTTTGCAAATTTTGCAAGTGAAATTTTGGCTTTGGACATGTTTAAGTGATTTTTTATAAATGGGTGCCCACATTTGTAGCAGGGTTCTATTTTACCAGTTGTTGGAGTTGGTAATATTGGTTGTTGTGGTGGGCGTTGAGTGAAAGGTGTTCTTGGTTTATTTCTGATGTAAGATACTTGTGACCAGTTGGTGCTGCTGGAGTGTGCTCTCAAAATTTCCTGCTGGTTTGCCTGGCCTCTTTCTCTGTTGATTGCAAAGTTGAGTACTTGTTGTGGTGTTCTTAATTCTGATAACAAATCCATTTGGATTGATGTGTTGGTCATGTTTGAAATGAAAAGGTCCTTTACCAAATCTTCCTCTAAGTCTTTGAATTTGCATAGTGCTCCTCCTTCCCTTATTCTGCTGTAAAATGTCTCGAGTGATTCGTGTGATTGTTGCATGGATTTGAAGAATTTAAATCTGTCAAATGTGGTGTTTCGTGGGATAGTGAATGTGATGTTGATTTCATGTGCGAGTTCATTTGTGGTGCATTTTTCTATTTGTGTGTGGATTTTTCTGATGGTATGTTCTTCTTGCTTCCGCTCCAAGTGATAGGTATATCAGGCTTTTTACTTTCGTGTCTGCTTCATCCCACGGTATTCTGTCGACCATTGCTCCTTTTCGCTCTATTATCTTGCATTCATTTTCAAAATCAACTCTCCTTCTTTCGTTCCTCTGTTCTCTATTTCTTGCCTCGTCTTCTGTCTCTCCTTCAAATTCTTCTTCGTATGTTGGTAGTGTAGGGTAGAATAAGTCTGTGGGTTGTGGTTTCAATTTGAGTAACTTATCTACTTCAATACTGTCGCGTGCCATTATCGCCATTTTTAGTGTTGGGAACCATTGTCTCCATTCTATTGGTGGTGTTGCGCCGGATTCCCAGAATGGGTTTACTCCTAATGGAGTTTTGGCTGACTGCGCCATGTCAAGAAGGATGTTTGAGAATGCGAGTTGTCTAGTGATCTGTGGGTTTAATGTAGTCCTAACTGGGTTCGACCAAACCAGTTGGTTATCTATTAATGTTGTGTTATGTAAAGATGAAGATGTGGATGATCTATCTAGTTCTTGACTCATAGGAATAATCTATTCTTATAGGAATAAAACACTATAGTGCAGTAATACTCAATTGGCCACGATGCGACTCTTTTCTGTCGCTATTGTTTATCGTCTGCACTTTCTTAAAGTGTGATTAACACATTTCTATGTTTAACGAAACAGGTTGCTGCAAAAGAGCAACTAACACCAATTGGTATATTTTTACAAAGACAGTAATCAAATGACATATGCATAGAGTGTTTATAGGTAGATAGTTTAGTACTTGGTTACAAAGTTTCTAGATACTGTAAACTCCAGTATCACAATGATCTACGAAGTAGCTTTGCTAATAATGATATTCATAATGATAATGATAATGATAATGATAATGATAATGATAATGATAATGATGAAGATAATGATAATGATAATGATAATGGTAATGATAATGATAATGATAATGATAATGATAATGATAATGATAATGATAATGATAATGATAATGATAATGACAATGATAATGATAATGATAATGATAATGATAATGATAATGATAATGATAGTGATAATGATATTGATAATGATAATGATAATGATAATGATAATGATAATGATAATGATAATGATAATGATAATGATAATGACAATGATAATGATAATGATAATGATAATGATAATGATAATGATAATGATAATGATAGTGATAATGATAATGATAATGATAATGATAATGATGATGATGATGATAATGATAATGATAATGATAATGATAATGATAATGATAATGATAATGAAAATGATAGTGATAATTTTATATATCTATATGGTGAAAAACATCAAAGGGGTAAACCTAGCAACAAAAAATGTCTTATTAACAATATCTCTGTTAATACAAATGATGATCTACAATCATGGCGAAATGATGATGATATAATTACTAAAGCTGAATTCCCAGATAACTTTTGATATATAATATCTGGTCCTAGTGAGTGTGGTAAGACATTCTTATAAAAAAAACTAATTCTAGCTAGTATATATTTTGATAATTTATACATCATTGGACCTACTGATGATCAATACAATGGATTAGAAAGAATAAATAATAAAGCAATTATAGAATTTATTAAAGATATAAAAGATTTAGCCTCTCCTGATACACTACTCAAAGACTTAAAGAAACCAATGATCATCGATGATGTTAGAGCCAAAGAACCAGTTATTAATGAATACTTTTGTAGAGGTAGACATAATAATTGCAATATGATATATCTTAATCAAAACCTTTTCTCTCTGGACAGGCAGAGTGTTAGAGAGAACTGTAATCTATTTATTTTAATTGAACCGAGATGTAAAGTCCTAGCATCGATATATCAAGATTTCTTTAATAATATTGAACTTAGTTATACTGATTTTGCTAATATATGTAATAAGGTATGGAAAGAGCCTTATAATTACATTGTCATTGATATAACTAAAAATAAAAATATGAATGGTAAACTAAGAATTAATTGGGATCAGAGAGTATTGTAGATATTTAATTATAATTATTTATTTATGTTTAATTATAATTTATAATTTTACTAATCTGTGAATATGGTGTAAGGGATTCAACATGTTTAATAAATCTTTCTATTGTATATTTATGGAGATATGTACATAACCTACAATAGAATTGTTTAAATCTAAATTGGGAGATATGTTTATACACTTTACACTTTCTACATGTTAGATATTGATCGGGATTATTAAAATGTTCTAGTAAATGATTATGTTTATCTCTATATATTATAACTCTATTACATACAAAACAATGATATGGTTTGCCCTGAAACCAAATACAACTCTGATCCCAGGACTTATTTTTACATTCATCACATTTAATACTAAATATTATTTTACTGGTGGTTCAATTAGATTAAATGTATATTATATATCTGTATCCTTACCATTATCTTTAGCTCCAGGTATAATATTACAATGAATAGTAATTGTATTAAAACCCATAATATCAACAATTTGATGAGATGTATATTTACCTGCTCTATATAATACTTTCCTAAATCCAAGTAATAATCCTATTGAGTTTTCTACATCAAAGCTAAGTACTCCTTGTTTTATTTCCATTTTACATTTCATTGTATTTTTATCTACTTCTATTATAACATTACCTTCAGTTTCCTCTTTTATTATTTCTGCTATTTCAGATAATTCATATGCAACGGATGTTATAATATATACTTTTGTATCAGAGAAAATTTGTCGATCTAAAGAATTGAACATAAATCTATTATTATTATTATTCCCATTTACATTAAACACCGAGTTATAAACTGATAATCTAGTTAAACCTAATTTTGTTGTATTAAGTATAAGTTCACTAAAGTTAAACCTTTCTGTTAATTTTACCATTCTAAAGTTAAGTGTATGCTCTTCTTTAGTTTTAGTTAATTTTTCAGTTATCTTTTTTAGTTCATATAAGATTAAATTGTCTGTCATTTTTGGATTATATTTATGGTTATAGTCATATTTATAGTCTTAGTTACAATTAAAAGTTAAATTTTTATCTTTTAAAAACGAAGATTAATTTGGATACAACTTATGGTTATAATAATGGTATACATAAAAATAGGATTATAAAATATAAACCGAATAATCTGGCAACAATGAATACAATCAATACTAATATTAATATCATACTCAATAGGGAAGAGAATCATTTAAATTTACCTGATTCATATCTAGAGATAGAGTTTGTTGTATCAGATGATACTGGTGGTGTATTTTCTAATGATGCTAATATCAGATTAGTTAATTATGGTATGATGGCATTCTTTAGTTCAACTAAGCTTGAAACTAGTGGTGGTAGGAATATTGAATATATAGATCATTGTCATCCTAATCTATTGATGTATAAATTATTAACTAGTAGTGATGATGAATATGAGAGTGGTTTTTTTTCGACATATAGATAATAGGAACAGTTAACTCAAAGGTGGCCATATTGCTGCAGAAAAAAGTCATATGTATATGATGATTAAGATGAGAGATCTATTTGGTTTTGTAAATGATTTAAAAAAGATTATATATGGTTTAGGATTTAAACTAATATTAAAAAGAATTAATAATGATAAGGCTCTGTATAGAATTAATGCTAATCCTGGTGCAGTTGCTAATGATGCTAATATAGAAAATAAAGATATATCATGGTGTGTGCCCAGTATTGATCGTAGTAATGACAATAGAATTATTGTGCAGAAGGGTTTAAGTAAAAAGAATAATGTAGACTTTAGTTATTATGAAAGAAAGACATTTTATAAGAATGTACCCAATGCTACCAACTTCTTGTTTGATCTAGGTATGGAAAATGTAATGGAAAGACCACAATATATAATGATTGCTTTTGAAAAAAATAATGTTAATGAGCAAACTCATGATGCAAGTACATTTCAAATAATGAATGTTACTGAATGTTATTGTAAGATTGGTAGCGAGTTTCATCCTGAGGATAGATTGAATATAAATTATGGTGCTAATAATTATAATGAGGCTTTTAAAGAGATTTTTAGCATTAATAAAGATTATAATGGGCTACCACATATTATAAAACCGTATACAAATCGTAGAACATTCAAAAGCAGTTATAGAATATATGTATTTGATACTAGAAATCAAAGTGATCATATAGGTCCACAGCCAATACAACTTATTTTTAAGTTTAGTGCTGCAGTTGCAGATGTTATATGTCATGCATTAGTATTAACTAGAAAAGTTATTAGTGTTAATAGTGATGGTAATAAGATGGTTTATATTATATCATAGAAAAAGTCTTAGTTATAATTAAGTCATAGTTATAATAAAGGATATATTTATTGACTTAACCAATGACTAAACAATGACTAAATCAATGATAATCAAACTATTTCCTACTAGTCTTAACAAAACCCTTAGCATAAATAATATCTAATTTCTTTTTATTATCTAGAGATAAGCATCTAGCTTCAAGTTCAGTTTGGGGTTTGGGTTTGGCTTTAGGATTAACCCTAGGCTTAGGCTTAGGCTTAATAACAACAAAATGATAATACTTTTTAACTTCCATTATTTTTTAAATAAGTTCAAAACTAATTCATATTGTGTTGGTGGCAGACATTATAGTGGTACTAATAATATAAGTGGACCTATTACTTCAAATGGTACTAAAATGTTAAGAAGATCCTGCACTAAATATGGAAGGATTAAATCAGTGACAGTATCTGATGCATCAATAGAAGCAGAGGGATTGAAAGATTTCTTTAAAAGTGTTGGTAGAAATACGGTTAACTTTGGAAAGAAAGTTGCTAATAATCCAGTAAGAGCATTAGAAATAGCAAGTAAAATAAGAAGTGCAGCTGCAAGTAGAAACCCTAGAGCTGCTTTATCAGCCACGCCTGATTTAATTAAATTTGCAACTACTGGTGAAGGTATAAAGGTAGTACAAAAAGGAAGAGGTGTATACTTAGGGACAAAGAAAAGATAATTATTTGATTATAGTCATGATTAAATTTATGATTATTGGTATATTCATTTTTATATATATATATATATATATATATATATATATATATATATACATATATATATATATTTATATATATATATATATATATATATATATCTAATGGTAAATATTAATACTAATATTATTTTACTAAATACTTAATACTTAACTAAACACTAACAACTTTAGTTTAAAAAAACACTCAGCTTGTTTTCCTTGTTCTTCTTATAATCCTCATACACCTTAACTAATTCATTATACTCGTTGTTATCTATTTCATTATCATTCATTGATTTAGTATATAGTTTATTAAAGTTGTCGCTAAACTGTTTATTTAAAATTTACATTTGTGAACACTTTATAATTTTATTTCTCATTTTAGTATTAATTGTTTTTGATAATGAACCACAAACAGTTGCTGTAGCAAAAGCTGTTGGTATAGAATAAGGTAATCCTATACCTGTTAATGCAACTGATGTTGTTGTTGCCGTTGTTGCTATTGATGATAATACTATTTCTGTTATCTCAGCTACGTTAATGTAATTTTTATATCTACTTAACTTCTTATTATAGTTATTAGTTTCAGTTTCATAATAAATTCTAATATCTTTTATAATGTTAATATTGTTGTTAATTTTATTATTGGCTTGAATCTTTTCATTTATCAGTCTTTCTGATACTGCTGACAAAACTGGGTAAAGTAATCTCTCACTAGGAGCTGTTCGGTTAGTCATAGTTTCGTTTATTTTAAATAGTAATAGTTTATTTTAATAGTAATTCTTTCTATTTCTTTTGTTATATCTTCTTGGTTAAAACCATAATGCTTCTCTAGACTTTCTTGTTCTCTGTTATCAACTAACGTACTTTGTAAAAGTATAGCAATTATATATTGTACTATTCTCTTTTTATTCTTTAAAACGGCTTCATTTATAAAAGAATTAGTCTTTTTATTAACTTCTTTAAATTCTTTTAGCTCAGTAGTAAACATTTCATCTAGTTGTATGTTAGTGATATTTTGATTAAACTTATTATCATCAATCTCTAGTTTTAATTGATTATGTTTAGAGATAGTATCAGCAGCAACTTTATTACAAAACATAACAGTATTTGTGACTTCATTTGCTGATTCAATAAACTCATTATTTAGTTCATCATTAACTTGTGTTTCATTTAGTTGTAATGTTTTGTTTGTGACTTTATCAAATTCACCTTTTCTTAGCTCAGTAATGTTTCTACTTAAAATGTCTTTTTTATTAGAAGAGATTAATAAGTTATTGTCACAATACTCTTTATTAACAACATCTTTTTCATCTATCGGAGGATGAACATTTGTAATTTTATAGGTATCCTTCAGGTCAATATTATCTTTATCTTCTAAGAATAACCCACGAGCCTGACTTAGTGTTAAGTTGTTTCCATTCACCATATGATGTTTCGCTTGGTTAAATCTATTTCTTGTCATTATTTATATTAAGAAATATATTTAAGGATTCTAAAACTTTATTATTAGATTCAAAGTCAAACTCGGATTTTAACAGTTCCTGTTTCATACTATTTACCTTCTTTTATCTCTCCATTAATATCTTCTATTTTATATGTTGGTGGTTGTGTTTTTAGAACTTCATTAATTTTACACAATTCTCTAATTGAAGTGTACCTTTAGAGAAGATATTATGTTTATCTGCATTTCTAACATAATCACCAACTTTAATTTTGGGTGTTGCTTTGATAGATTTAATCTGCGAAGCAGTTTCACTGATATAGTATCTAACTGTATCAGGATTATTAGAAGCATCAATTGGTGTCATATTAATTGTTGAATGAATGCTATTGTTATATGTTATGACTGCATCATTTAATATATTTAATCAATTACCATCACCATTGATGAACATTGGTTTATTAATTATTTGTAATAATGTTCTATTAAATCTCTCTATAAACACAGCCTTTAAATCACTATAAGTAGAAAATAGTTTTGTTTCATATTCTTTAATTAAAGATTTAAGTGTTTTATAGTAAAACTCACTACCTCTATCTACCCATATTTTTTCTGGTTTTCTAGGTTCAGAGCCACCTTGTGGATGTTCACCTAATACTATTTTAAAAACATTAGTTATAGATAATCCAGATTTATTCTTTAATGGAATAGCCCAAGCATATTTTGTGAATATATCTATAACTGTTAACATAAACTTATAATTATTATTGTATTGACTTAGAGATGACTTATCAATTAAATCAGCTGACCATGTTTCATCTTTGTATAATGGTATTATTCTTTGTCTTCTAAACTTTGTTATATGAGGACTGAATACTTCTGTAGCTAATAATTGTTGTTGTTTTTCCATCATTACTTATTTACCATAGTTAAAAACAAAATTATCTAGTTGCTCTTGATTAATAATATTCATAGATAATAGTTGCTTAGATATATCTAGCATTTCATCATATAATCCATCATGACCAGCTTTTGTTTCTAGTATTAATAATTCTATACTTTCTACCAAATTATTTGGGTTAGGGTTGCTATTTAAACCCCTGCCAAATACATCATCTTTTACCCCCATTATACGATTTATTGTTCTATATCTAGCGCTTTTCTTATCCCCTTTTACTAAATCATATCCAATATCAAATAAAAACCATTTAATTTTGTTTTCATTTCCCCCGATTTCACCATGTTTTATATTTGGGTTAGTAAGAAAGTTTCTAAACACATCTGAAAATTCATATATATTATCCTTAACCAGAAATGATTTTCTTGACAAATTAGTTTAACACCATTCATTTCAAATTCAGCGATATCTAAATTTACGAACTTTAACTTTAATTGAGGGTTAGATTGAACTGACATTAAATTAATAATTTGAGCTGTGTCTTTATCTACTAAAAGTCCTGGTTTATCTCGAGCTTCCTCTACAGCTTTGCCATTGGACTTCATTAAAGCTTCATTAAATTGGTGGCCAGCTTGCTGGATCATCTTAGTTTGTTTATATAACTCTTAATTTTGCCAATCTATTGAGTTCACTGTTCGCATTTAAAGTTTTAGTTAAAGGATCAAATAACTCGACTATTTCACCATAATATTCTTGTTGTTTTAATTTATCTTCTAATCTATTCTTTCTGTTTTGTTTTTCTAGATAGTTTAATTCTATAAGTTCATCTAGCTTAGTCATTTTTTATATAAAAGTATTATACTAAGTATGAAATAGATCTATAATTATAATTAAATTAACTAATTATAATAACTCATTATATAATATATTAGCTGCTTCTATTAATTTTCTATTGCTATCTATAGTTAGTTCTTTAATATCACTAACCATGGAAACTGCTTGGCTTGCCACAGACGAAGTCTGTTCGCAGATCAGTTTATCCACATTCCTATCCTTATCCTTATCCTTATCCTTATCCTTATCCTTATCCTTATATAGTTTCTTAATCGGTGAAGCCGCTTGGCTTGCCACAGATGAAGTCTTTTCTTGGATACTGCTCAACAAATTCCTTTTAAATGAATATAGTTCTTATCATGTGGATAAATTTTTAAATTGTTTACATAAAACCTTTTATAATCAAATATATTTAAACTAATCTTACTTGTTTTTGTTGTTGTCATGCTATCCCGCACTTTTTGTATTCTGCTTTTATCCACTGTTCTCTGTGTATTATTCATTAACGCATCATAATAATCTATGTGCCTAGCTTTATTATGCTTCTTTATTCCATTTTCTTTAGTGTTTTTAGGATAATTTTTGGAGCAATATGTTTTGGGGGACAATGCTATAAATTCATCAATAATCCTACTCCCCAGCTCGTGCATAAACTTGACGGGGACTTTATTATTAGTTTTTATAGGTATGTCTAGATTACTTAAGTCCATATGCTCATCAATAACTTTACCTTCACTATAACTAAATACAAAACTCTCCGTATCCATATAGTGAAGTGTTAGATCTTTGAGGGATTGTTGTAGAATATTATAGAATACATCAAACATATGTAATTTGCTAAGTTCGAGTATTGTTACTCCTACATATACAGGTGAGTTATTTTTTTTCCATTTTTTTATATATTCTTTTTGGCTATAATCTCTATATCTAGTTATATTCTTAAATTTTGGTTTACTTACACTTTTCATTATCTTTTCTTTATCATGCAAGAACTTGCTTTGAAAGAAGTGTAGAGGATTCATGCACATTTTTCCATATAGGAAGTTATTCAATAATTTCCTTACATCCTTCTCTGCTTCAGTTTTAGCTGTTGTTCTTTTTTTTGTATTGTTTTGTACATAATCTGAACATATATAATCTTGTTTAAGTTTAATTACTATATATATTTTTGTTACTTTTACTCCCATCTTAACACAGATTTTTAACATCATATAATGAACCATCTATTCTGTTTTGTTGTTTTGATCTAAAATTATTTTTTGTGATCTTGCCTTGCCTCCATCTCTTTCTCGGTACCCCAATTCATTATCATTTATCTTTCTCTTATTATGCATTAGTGCTAACTGTTCTGTTCTCTCTTTACATTCATTAGTATAATCAATATCACAAACTATATAGTAACCATGATCACTATCAACTGGAGTCTTTAATATAGTATCAAGAGTAGTAAAAGTAGTTAACTGGAAGTCCTTATAAGGTATCTTTTGCATCATTGCATAGCCGTATAGGTTGTTTACATCAATGTACCAGATATTTCTGTTATGGGACTTCATCCCTGTTTCACATTCCGCGAAGCGGGTTCCCCGATTGTTGACTATCCTATCTCCCATTATACCGCATATGCCTCCTTTCTTTGCTTCAACAAAATCATCTAACATTTGTTTATCTAAATTTGTGTATCTAATGTAACACTGCTTGACATTAACCAACAATCAAAACTATTGCCTGGTAGACTAACGTAATGTAGTGGATTGAGCTTGAATTCTTTCATGCTTAATTTAACATATTCATTCAAGCAATAGTCTAATATGCCGATATCGTTCTGTAAATACTCTATAGTTAGATCTCTACCGGTTTTATGGTTGTTTTCATTATAAAGGCTATCTACTTCTTCTTGTGTTGTTAATTTATCCGAGAGAGAGGATTTGAAGTCTTCTATTTTTAGATTTCCTGTAAATTCATCATAGGTAGCTTTGCTACCGCTGGCAGCTTCGCTGTCATATGAGTCCCAACCAAAGTATTCATATGGATATAATGTTTTAGTTTTACATCCGTATATCTTCGCCATTTGATCTAGAGCATAGCTAAGAAGTTATAACTATCTAAGAATTTAAGACAACCAATGCTAAACATCTTAGACTTACCAGCAGCTAGTGATATGCTATCTACTTTTCTTTTATCATTATTCTGTTTGAAGAATTCACTGTATAGTAGGTTGAAGTAATAGCCAGAGCCATTATGGAATATTACAGGAATGAAGTTTTGTTGTTTGTACCTCAGATTACATATTCTACATGCTGGCCCTCTATATTTATCAGTTTCATGACAATGATCTCTTACTTTATTAATACATGTTTTACTGCAGATATGACAAGTGTTATTAGTTTCTTGATATAATTTATCTTCTTCATTGAATATTGTTTGTTTGTTGCGCTTGAAGTTATTCTCAGGTTCTATTTCTAATAGATCTCTAGCGAATCTTTTGATGAAGCCTAGACCGAAGTAGTGCTTGAAGTTACCTTGCCAGGTGTAACCCACAGCTTTTGGAATATATTCAGCTATAACATATTTACAGTCATTAGTTGCGACTTCAACAATGCAACAATCTATATCGGCGGTTATAATATTTTTTATATTCTGACGTTCGTGTTCATTTATAAAAATAATATGTTTTTCTTAGGACAAACAATCTCTGGTTGGAATGAATTGTTGCATTCGTGTTAATCATATTTAATTTGTGAGTTAAACCAATAGTTACACCTATCGCAATAATAATATTTAATGTTATTTTTATTTGGGCAAACTAACAGGGTTTCTATTTTTTTATTAGGGCACAGTGTTAGATTTGACCATTACTCTAAACTAGTATTCTTACATCTTTTCTATCTTCATTGAAATCATCCACCTGTTTAAGTAATTCTACTTTGCCATTACCACAGGGTGTGTATAAACAAATATTAAAATTATATAATTTCTGTATTCTTAATATATAGCCAAAGTCGTCTTCATGTTGTTGTCTTGGTTCATTTTTTTTTAATCTAATTATTTACTTTCTCGAGTTGCATTACCTATGACTGGATGTTACCATGCGGTGATAGTTAGTTGCAAGCAGTTGTATTTATAATTTCGTATATTTAATATCGATTTAGATATTTTGAGATCAGCTGGTAAATCTATATGGGTACCAATAGATGTTTTAGTTTGTTCAATGTTTAACTAAAAACTTCTTATTCCAAGAAACTCGAAATCATAACCATAACCTTTATATATTTCCTTTTCATTATCTAGCCAATACTTGCGCCTCCGTTTTCATATATTGCGTTATTTATAATATAGTCAGTATTGAAAAATATTTTAGTAGTTGTAACTTCTTCTTTGGTTCTCTTTTTATACTCACACTCGGCTGTGATCTTATATTTAAAACTCTTAATTTTTCTGAACTGGTAACAGTTTTTAATTTCTTCTAAATAGTAATTAGTTGTTTCATCTATATCTTCAATGTAATTCCCACTTTCTCTGTAATATAAAACTCTCTCATGTTCTGACTGGAGTTTATATCGAAGTCTTCTGTGTTTTCTAGATACTTACGATTATGACTATATGAGTGAGTAGTTAGAGCTATTTTATTCCTAAATTCTTTATGACATTCTTTACATTCGTACCTAATTTTAGAGTAGATATTGTTCTCACGTTGGGGTACCCCTTTAGGTTTAGTTCTAATAATATCCTTAGTGTCAACCTTAGGTTTTTAAACATAATCATCTTCATCCGAGTTATACACCCTCTCCAAAATTTCTTCTTCTTCAGACTGAAACATTTTCTCCAATAGTTCCTTATGTTTGAGATCGTATGATTGATGCCTGTATAAACCCTTCTTTGATTCAAAGGATAGATTACAGATATCGCAGAGGTTTATGACACTAGTATTAGTTGATTGAGACGTGATGTATTTGTTTAGGGAAATAATCAAAAAAGAATTTTTCGAAAAATGAAAATGAAATGCAATAAATGTATAAATAAACCTTGGAAAGAATGTTGTAATAATTGTAAAGAATTAGAATATTCTTGTTATGTATGTAAAATATGGTTAAAGTGAAAGATTATATAGAACATTTGGGATATCGTTATTCCGATCCTGATCAATATCTAGTATGTAGTTTGTGTAATGTTTATAAGAATATATCATTATATAGAATTAGAAATAGGAAATGTAGACTATGTATTTATCTTCATAGATATAGATATGGTCATACTAGAAATCAATTCAGGGAGCATGTTTATAAGTATAATATTCAAGAAGCTAATTCATTTTCTTTTAATTTTTTTGCCATGTAGTTTTTGGGTTTTATTGATATTTTAGATTTAGACCTTTTTTTCTTAATTAATAGCAGATTTAGAATAAATAATAAGCTGGTTTTTTATTCAAGTTACACTGAATAACACTAATCACTGTGTTTCCACCGATCTCAGTGTTTTTGACTGTGCTCTTTTTGTTCAAGTTATCCACGAAGTGGCTTCATCAATTTTTGCAAGTTTGGTTTTATGTGCTTGTTACACGATCTCATCTGCGAAGCAGTTCAACGGGGTTGTTTTACAAATTCACTGATTAGTTATACCGAAAAACACTAATCACTGTGTTTATACCGATCTCAGTGTTTTTTGACTGTATACCCATCAAAGTGTGTCCCATATACAGTCTCACTGTAGGGATCTGTGAAGCAGTTTTACTGATAGAACCCAAACTATCCGTCTGATAACGATTAATTACCAGCTTAACTCGACACTAGTGGTTTGCACCAAGTGAGACAAGAAATGATAGATTTAAAATATAAAAGAAGTGATTATAGAGAGAATGTATAGTAGTGGATAAAACAAGGAAATCAACAAGTAGTAAAATTTGGCCCTACTCGACATACGCGATTAGCGTTAGAACAGGCCAAATTTTGCTGGTGGTTGATTTCCTTGTTTTATCCACTACTTCCGTTAACGCTTGAGTCTTTCGCAAATTTTGTTTGTTGACTTGAATCTAATTTTGTCTTGAAACTTAAATGAGTCTTTTAATGTTTGTCCTTAATTTAAGTCTACTGTCTTATCTTTCAGTCTCGTCACTGACACAGAATATTTATTGTTTTAAAAAAAATAATATTTAGTTTTTTTTTTAATTTTCCTTATAAGCCTTGTTCATTTTGTTCTCATATCACTTAACGTTATTACGGGCAGGTGTTGTCGATTGCGAATGGGCACAAATGAAGCTAAGTAATGGTTCAAGTTCTTAGATGTTGGCTTTAGAAGTCTGACACTAAATGTTTTCCGAGCAAACGCTTGATTTTTGTCTGTCTTTGTTTTACATTTGCTTGTCTTATCAATCAAGTACACTAATAAAACGTCTCATTGGCTGCTAGTGAATCATAAATAAATCTACTTAGTCGGTTGATTTTCAACCAGTGGTTTTCTTGAGTACTGCCGGTTTTTGTTGCTTTTGTTGTAGATTTTTTTGCCTAGTCTCAAACAGGTCTTATATGATGTACGCATTGCAAGACGCGTAGTGTCAATAGTTATATCAAGTATTGTTAATGTTGATGTTTTTTTGCGATACTAATTTTTGGAACAATAAGCATTTTAAAAGTTTTTTTCAGATTTTTTTTGTATACTTCTGCACATTTAATCATTTGCTTTGTGGACCAACAAAATTTGATGTTGCTGGAAAAACGTTGATGTTTAGGTCACTAGTTCATTCAGTTCTTTGGATTGTAAATCAGGACTTGTCCTGCAGTGTGTTTAAATTTCGCTGGCTTCATTTTTTTCTAGTTCTTCAAAAAGAGTTGCTTCAACCCGTTCTTTTGTTGAAGAAATTCATAGGTATGTTGTAGCATTTCTTTCTGTTTTACCCAGACTGAAACGAGTGACCTTGTTTTGTCCACACCCCATTATGTAAATTGTATCACCGTGGAAAAAAAATGATTCGGCCGATGACCGTTTTCAAATTGTGTCACTTTAAAAAAATATAAGTTGACCTAAAATCCGCTTAAGAGCTGGAATAAAGTCGGTACAGGGTGCCCGCCCTGCCCGCACATTACTTATTGTAATTTTTATTTCTCAACAGTACTGAAATGAGAATAAGTCTGCTGCACTTTTCCACTGATTGTTAGTAGAGTTTGACAGAATTGAGTGAGCTCGATTGGAGTTTGTCAATTATCTTGACATCCAGTGGAGTTCAGAACAATTGAGAACAATGGACCTTTTATTCCAGTTCATACCTAAATGGACTGCTGGGTTTTAACAGTGTTTTGAGTCGCTTTTAATGCAATACCATACACCTCACGTGTAACGGGGTCACTATTTTGAACGCGTTCCCGTAAACTGCAAATTGAATATAAAGGTATACCACAAATTTGGCTCAAGCAGTTTTGTGCGATGAGCACCCAAAAAAAAACAATAGCATCATTTCATCCATCTATCCCAAATTTGTATGTTGGAAACTGAGTTAATGGATAATCTCCTTTAAAATATCACTTATCAAATTACACTGTAAAAGATCGCTAAAATGAGGCCATACATATTTGTTACATGGGGGAGGAATATTGTTGAACAGACATCTCATATCCTTGATAATTTGATTAAAAAAAATAATTGGTACATAATTAATTAACGCTACAAAATTGTTCAACCTTTGTTAAAATTGTTAACTGAACAAATTTGTGCTGCTTGTTTTATTGTGTTTGTTATCGTTGTTATCTTAGCGTTAAAAACGTGCTTAAACACAAGTTTGTTTTAATTAAGTGCTATCACAATTCGAACAGCTCTGCAAATTGTAAAGTCAACGACCGGAAAAGCTCAACATAGAAAACACATTAGCTTAATACCAAACTTCGTCTTCAAATACTTATACTAAACTAGAGAGCTTTCTTTGCTGATTTAAAACACGGTTCACTTCATTATCATTCACAATTTTGCTCACAAAATTGTTCGATTTTTCACCGCGTTTAGATTTAATTCGGATTTGCTCTAAGTCAGCTTAATTCACTTCTGAAAAGTATATTCTCTTTCCATTACGTAAAAAGTGAACTTGTGTTTATTTAAATTATACGCCTAGATTTGTCGGCCAAAAAGAAAAAACAGAAGCCAAATACCTGAAAAATATTTGTTTGCTTTCTTTTTCAGTTTTGCTTCATTTTTGCCTTGCTATGCTACTATAAATCCATAATCTTTCCGGCCGGCAAAATATTTTTCAGTTCATTTTACATTACAATACCTTGTCACTTCAAGCCACGTTCAAATATGTCCTATTCAGCGGCCAAATTGTCCCACATGCATTATTTATAACTACAGCTTTTGGTGGGGAAAAATTACACTTTCAGTTATATTACGGTCAAATATGGAGCATTAAATCTTTTGTTTTCTACTCAAAGTTGATCGACCGGATAGAATTTTGCAGAAAATAACGCTTATCCATGAATATATCACGTCAGTTTTTGAATACAAACAGTAAATTTTCCTCAAGAGTATTTTAAAGGCAACAAATGTGATTTTATAGCGTATTTATTTTGCATTTTCTCCGTTAATTTGCTTCCCTAGTCCACTTCATATTAGTTTGAGGGATTTTGATATTACACGTGTCAGAGTCCTTCAAAGCTTATAACCACTCTTGTAGAATTTGAGTCAACTTCATTGCTTTTGTAACAGCGGTTTTGATCTACATGTTTGAACTTATTCATGAAACTTTATTTAACTCAATATCGGTTATGGTATTCTACATTATAAATTCCGTAAGCATTTAACTACTAACACGCAAACCGCCGAAATTCGAAAATTAATTTTGATCAAAATGAATTTGGCCAAACTTACTTATCTTCGTACAGCTTTGAAGACGCCTGAAAGATTTTTAAGCGCAACTTTTACGAAAATAGCTATCATAATAGCTAAATTTCCCGTAATTTTTCTGACTTCGTTTTTAATTTTAGCATTTGCTACTATATTTGTCAGTTTTTACTTTTATGAAATTGATTACGCCAATCTTAATCATTTGTACAGACCTAAAAAGTATGTAAAGTACTTGGAATTAGATGATGCAATATCCAAAAATTGGGCAGAATACAAAAACGATTCTATTGTTCTCCGGTACGATAAAATAAGGTTACTTTTATACGATTTGAATTTAACAGACGTGGAAGATAAGTGGCATTTAATCTATGCAATAGATGAAATTTGTTCATATATTATGAATTATAACATGTCTGGTTATAAGAGCAATGGGTTTATAACTTATGAGTCTGTGAAATACATAATTCCTGAAGAGTTAGGCGGAGAAGAAATTCCGGAAGCATGTGACTTGGCTCAACAATTCATGGCCTCTGATCTTGCAACTCAGGAAATTGCTTTGGTATGAACCTTTTTCTCTTTCAATTCGAGTCTAGTTCTTTTTTTTCGTTTAGGTTAATAAGCAAAAGAACGTTTTTAGAGCGCCTATTTAGCAACCAAAAATTAATTGGAAGCAACTTTCGGCCATCGGGATCCCCATTTTTTGCCAAGAATTGAACTGGAGACTTCAGTTGCATTTTATAACGGGTTGTTTTCAACAATTGCTCCCAATTTTTGTAAAAGGGGGCTATTCTTGAATAGAATTCCAGCTAGCGATTTATAAAACAATCAGAGACGACTAATAACTGTCCATGTACGCACATACTGGTGACCCGGATTGAAAGCCAAGTCAATATCAGTACTGTGCGCGTCTAATTGCAAGTACTGTATCAGAGCTATGATAATGTCACTTTTTACACTTCTCAACCTAAATGCAAGTCTTGGCCAAGACTTGCAAGTCTAGAAGTCTGGGCCAAGAGTGGCAAGTCTAAAAAACGTCAAAAATAGCCAGAAGAACGTCAAAATTAGCTGAAGAAAGTCAAAGAAACCAAAAAACGTCAAAAAAGCCAGCAAAAGCGCAAAAAAAGCCGCAAAGAACTTCAAATTAAGCCAAAAACCGTTGAAAAAATAGCCGAAAAACACGTCAAAAACAGCCCAGAAAACTTCACAAAATAAGCCAAAAACCAGCTTAAAACTGCTGAGAAACGGCTCGGAAACACCTGAAAACGGTCCAATTTGGGCCTATATACTGTGTTTTGAATAACCATCAAAGCTAGGTAACTGCTGTACCACTAAGTATGATCAATGGCCACTGATCACTGGGGGCACAAAAGATTCGGCAAATGTTCCTTTATGAACTGATGAAAGTGGCTGAAAACCCATTAATATAGCCTATTCTGACCCCAAGAGGTGCTAGTTGATAAATGGCTTTGGGGTGTTTCCAAAGCACCCCGTGAAAGTGGTTAAAAGTTGACCTCAAAATCGTGGCATACTACAAAACTATTTGGAATTCGAAATTTTTGCTCGAAATTTTTTGAAAAGTTGCTTTTGACTTCGGAATCAAGTTGCAAGTGTAATCTAAGTCAAATTGGAAAAAAATCGAATTGAATTTGCAACTGGAGGGTTAATGAGTGCGATTAACGCGCGTCGAAAAGATCGGCGTGAGAAGATTTGTCAAAAAGATCCCTAAAACGTGAAAACAGCAGATTTTCTGTATATTTTGGATATAAGACTGGAAAGCGGAAGGCCAAAAAGGAACTTAAAGTTAAGATAATTTAAAGTCAATGGATAAATTTAAAATTATTGAAATTTAAAGTTGAAAGAACTTTATCTTGGAACAAATAATTTTCCTCAGAGGACGACTTTTCCTAAAAACTGAAAATGTGTTTTAGTTGATAACAACCTGGCCGCTTAATCTTTCAAAATTATGATAGAAGGAAGCTGAAAAAACATTTAGTGAAAAGTTTTTACATAATCTTCTCCTAATGTGATGAATTGTAATGCATTTTTTACATAAATTGAGATCTTGTCATTACACATTAAGCAGATAACTGCGTAAAATTTATCCACAGAAAAAAATCTTTTTTATCGCCCGGCAGAGCTTTTCATAATTCTTCTGCAATTCTTTCATTACCTTCAGCACTTTTCGCACATAATAGAGCACCGTAGCTCAGTCTGGAACCATGTTCTCTAGAACAATAGCTTCTTTTCTTCCAATAGCTTCTTTCTTCCTGAAAATTAATCTGTAGTTAATTTTCAGGTTTCCTCTGCAAAATTTGTTTCTGATTCGATATGTTTAGATTCAGCAGAAAAACAGAAAACTTAACAATCGCGGCCCATCGAACTTAAAAAACCATACGTTTTCCATTATTTAATCAATTTCTCATTTTTCTCACGATGAAAGCTCATAACAGCTTGGAACCTCCTAAATGTTTTTGTTGTTTCTTCCCCCCCCCCCAAAATGGATTAACTTCGAATGTTTCTTCAACCCAAATTTTCTTCTATGTAATGAGATAGTTCCGAGGAGTTTCATATTGTGTTTTCAACGGTTTAATGAACAGTTTACTCTATAGTGACACAAAGTTGCAGTTTTTTTGGTTGTATGGCTGTTTTATTGGTTTTGCGGTAAGAATTTAAATTTAGAAAAAGTTAAACCTTCAAAATAGCAGCTAATATTCAGGTCATATTCATCAATTGATTGACAGTAACATCTTTCTGTTTGAGAAACGAATAAACAGCTTCTCATAACTGGTCATTATGACAAACTTTTCCTCGATTTTTCATTAAATTTTCAAAATGTCTTCAAATGAATAGTATTATTATTATTATTATTATTAAATTGACTTGGTAAATTTCGAAGAGAGTTCAGCTGTTTCCCAAATAACAATGTTGGACATGTCCAGTCAAAAGTTGAGATGTCATTTCGCTGGGTGAGAACATTTATATATTTCACAACTCTCAAAACAAAATATTCTTTCAATTTGACTGATTTCGTCCAATTAAAATTTGTCCTCAAATATTGTTTTGCTCCAAAACTGTTACTGCGTGGCCCCTTGAAAACTATCCAATAATCATCAGACTTGAGGGCAGTATGACATTTGTAAATTTTTCTCAGCATAAGAAAATCATTTCGAACCAAAAGAAAACTGATTGAAAAATTGTGGTAAATGAGGCTATGATTGTACTCATTATCGGTAAAAAGTTTCTTATTCAAAGCCCACTTGCGCACTCTTCTTTGCATCTTTTATAGTTTTCTGCAATTAGGCCAACTCGAGAGCCATACATTTGACGCGTGAAGGAGAATTGATAAAATGTAACTTTTGTATAAACTTACTTTTACTCTTGTAAAAGTGAACGTTTTTCTTCAAGAAGAAAAGCTTTTGTTGTGCCTTCCATAGCCGCAGATTGATATGACAGTCCCATTTCAACTTATTAAAAATAATTATACCAACATCATTCACCGACGATTTGCGTGTAATTTCCGTATCATCTGCATACAACTGGACACTACACTGATCTAACTTTTTCACATCAAAAACAAATAGCTTCAAATTTTGCTATGTTGAATTCCAAGCTGTTTTCTTTCAAGCATTTGATAGTTTTGTTTACATCATTTTGTAGCGAAAATAAATTCATTTAAAATAAACTTCCAATAATTTTTGTGCCATCAGCAAAAAGATATGTGCTGTTCTCTATTAGAGATGAAAGGTCGTTAATGTACACAGCGAACATATAAACCACAAACACTGAACCCTGTGGACCACCACCCGTAACAGTTAACTCTGACGAATACTCATTTTTAACATATACGCACTGCGGTCTGTTTGATTAAATAGTCTGCAAAAAACTTAAGAAATTGGTGATCAAATCCAAAATGCATAAGCTTCAACAAAATTGCATTGTGATTTATTGTATCGAACGCCTTTGCAGTAGGGCAGCCTTATTTGAAGAACTTTTACCTAGCAATTTTAAGGTGCATTTGATTTTTAAAATCAGGCATTGTCACTGTGCTGAGACAAGGTTGTTATGAGAACGAGGCCAAACTCGTACCTATAAAATACAAAATGTCTGTACTGGATGTTTTGCTGTGCTTTGTCTTGGTTTTTCTTATTTGTCTGTTTAGCTTCATTAGATCTTATCAAAATTTATCAGCAAATTGTGGCGTGAGAAGATGTTCAAGCTTGAACAAGAGTGTCATGATATTAAATATCTTAAGGTGCATGAAGTTTTGGTTTATTGGGTTTGTTACAATTGATTGCTTTTTTAACACAGCTTTCTGATGCGGATCCTTGCCCTCCATTAAGTCTCGCCCAGTTGTAAATTATCCGCATACATATATAATACCATAGTTAAAACTTCGATCTTTTGAAGGGCTGGAACTAACATACCCGCACGAAGCCGGGAGGGCTGTGGGGAGTAACTGAAAGTTTCTTCTTTCTTTGTGTTGTAAAGTTGGACGTAAAACTGAATTGTCTATGTTGGTTTGTTTATTTGTTGCAGGAATACATGGTGCCAATGTTGGCCCAGGAGGTGAAAGACAGAACTGGGATGGAGATCAAAGACAACTACTTTCCTCTCCTCCCAATCACATTCACAGTCATGAGAAACGACATTTCAGCTCAGTGGCAGATATCACTATTCAAAGGTCAGTCAAATAGCTGTTTGACTGAAATGCTATTTCTTGACCCATGAAAAGGCCATGCTCGACTCAAAATGCCTGTCAAAAGACTTTTCCCCTCTCTAAGGAGGAAGCTAAGCTCGACTGTGTAATTTTAGTCAATAAAGGTCTTCGCCAATCGAATTTCCCCAAGTCGCGTCCTAAACTTGGGAGAACTTGTTTAATCAAGACTTAAAACCACTTTTGCATAAATCCAAAACGGATTGATAGAATATTCGAATCGTTTCTGTGGTACGTTTGGCCAGTAAAAAGTTGTGTTGTGTTAAGTGGTACGTTATAAACACAATTAATTGATCTCCTTCAATTTTCAGGCAGTTTTCCAAGAAAGCCAATCTTTAGTTCTGCTTATGTCTGTTCCGTGCTGCAGGCCACCGTAACTTATTAAAATTTTATTTTAAACTCAAATTAAAAATTACAATTCTTAAATCAAGTTTTAAATTTCATATCTTAAAGGTTCAGCTCTATATCTTTTTATACGCCACGAGCTTATTGGCGTCTAATTACTATAAGAAAATTTCCAACTATCACGAAGGTCGATATTGAGAACAATCAAGAGCGTACCTTATTCAGTTTACGTCTGTGAAGAGTGGAGGATCAGGTATACCAGGTATACATTGCTCTGACTTGTCAGAAGGAAGGTGCCATAGGGACATAACGATTTCAGAGACTTGTGTGGTACACAATGAAGACTTTTTACTAAATTATTACGTGCTTATGATTGAGTTGCTGAGTTGATGGAATCTTGAACTTGAAAACTGAAAATTCTTATTAAAAAACTTACACACCTTTGCTACAATCTGTTTTTTGTCGAGTGCAAGTGGAGTGCAGTTTATTTAATTGGGTCTACGGGGGCTAGCCGAAAAGCTCAATATCAGTTCTCCGGTGAGATAGTACCTATTCTTTGTTCAATTTTCCAGGGTGGTCTAACTGTGAAAGTTCAATCTCCCCCCCCCCAAGTTTTCTGGGGCGGTTTGAAAACAAATAACAACGCCTCTGAAAATTTTCCTTGCGGCTCCTGCAAATTAAATTGCAAAAATTAATGCATTAACTGCTTTAAATGCAATTCATAGTTTCACGTTGCATGTACAGATTTGTCGCATGAGAACTTTGTGGCATTGGACAAGATAAATGGTGCTTTTTGGGCCTGCGTAGCCTGTAGAGCAAACGTCATAGGTCACCAAAACAACGAAATAGAAAATTTGCAAAATAATTTTCAACAGAGCGTTGCTGGAATAAGAGACGACTTGCAAAAAGAGATTACTGAATTTAAAACTGAAATGCTTAACAACATAGAACAAATTAAATTGACGCTTAAAAATTCACGATACGAGAATGAACCTCAAAAGTTAACTGAGAACTTGAGAGCGAATGCTGATCTAACTAGTCAATCAGAGCGAGAAAACAAAATCATAGTTTTCGGAGTACCAGAGAAAACGAGCGATACAATGATAACCATATTGGACAGAATCAGTCATGACAAAAAATCAGTTGACGAACTTGCTCGAAAAATTGGAATCCAGACATTAAATATCGAAGACATTTTTCGTCTGGGTAAATTTAACTCAACCCAAACTCGTCCGCGACCGCTGGTGGTGAAGCTCTCAAATACTTGGAATTGCAGAATCATGATGATGTCAAATGCAAAATTGAAGGCCGACAATATTTTTATCAAACAGTTTATCGAAAAATGAGTGGGAAAAAGAAAAACAAGCTCTAGAGTATCGGTTAATACTTGCTCAAACCTTGAATATCAACAGTTCAGACATTAAAATTAGATCAGCTAGGCTGTTTTTCAGGAACAAAATGATTGATACTAACTTATCTATAGAAGAAAATAGTTGCCTACTAACGAACTCTCCTGAATTCAGTTGACTACAATCAAGTAAAATTTTGCGTGAACTATCATTGAAATGTTGTTCACTATTAAGTATGGATAGACAAGTGATGTTGGATATCCTTCCGAAAACTATTAATCCCGATATTGTTTGCCTCACAGAAACCTGGTTAAACCCAATTATTGGAAACCAAGAAAACCTAATTAGTCAATCTTATTCAATCCAGTCGCGATCAGATAGAAAACTTGGACCGCATGGGGGTGTCCTAATAGCACACCGAAACACATTATCATGCAAAATGGAGGTTTTGCGAACAAATTCAGATTTCATTTGTTGTTGCTTATACTTCTTAAAGGAGGTTACAATCGTTATTATCAACATTTATAATCCCCCAGCTGACAGCAAATATAGACTCAGTGCAGATTTTTTCTGCAAAACCATTCAGGAGATTGTCAGAGATGTCCAAGAATATCAGAGATCCATTGAATCCTTTACTTTCTTTTTGAATGGTGACATTAACTTCACTCACACAGATTGGCTGTTACTTACTTTAAGTAGTAATTGTTCACGAAGAAGTAGTTTTGAACGAATTCAAAAAATTAAATATGTCATCACTGCAATCCCATGCAAGCTCGCTGGATATTTTTCTTAGTAACAATATTAACTTATGTAGCGAAATATTAGAGGAGAAGTCGTTCTCAGATCACAAGTATTTGTTAGCTGAAATTTCGACTGAATATGCTGAGCAAGAAGCCTTGCCTAAAATGAAACGTTTAAATATTGGCAAAGCTAATTGGGACGAATTTACAATCAATTTTAATTTTCCAATGTCTTCTTTTGACTCAATTGATAATATTGTCGACTCGTTTTACCATAAATGAGAACTAGCGTCTTCCATTGCAATTCCACTCAAAACCTCTAGAAGAACCAATGCGCCTTTTTACATGTCCTCTAACAGTATCCATTCAGAAAATAAACTCAAAACAGCTTTGAAAAATACACAAAGCGCAGAGAAAATTTCACGACTTAGAGAAGGGTTATCCATTTCTCTAAATAATGACAAGAAACATTTCGTTGAAAAAAGCAAAGTCTGGTCAACGAACGATGCATATAAATTAATGAGACAAATAACAAAACAGCCAGCTCTGCCTGAGAAAATGGTGTACATGGAAAAAGAAGTTTTTGTGTACAAGAGCATTGCAGAATGTTTCAACAATTATTTTTCTTCTGTTTTTGTTCAAGACAATTCTGAAGTTGTTATTCCATTTAATCAGAGTCCAGAAATATTTCTTGATGACATTCAGTTTAGCAAAGCGGCTCTGAGTGAGGAAATCAAATACATACGTAGTGGGGCTAACTCTTTTGATGGAATCAGCCCTAAGTTTTTGAAGTTTGCTTTACCGTACATTTCGAATCAACTTTTGTTTATCTTCAGTTGCTGTGTTAGCAAATGTGAGTTTCCCGGTTTGTGGAAAAAAGTGCATGTACGACCCCATTTCAAAAGCGGTAGCAAATTAGATATCAGGAACTACCGACCGATTGCCATGCTTTGCTCCTTGTCACTGCTATTTGAGCGTATGCTGTATAAACAGTTTTCGGTCTTTCTGCAACAAAAGCTTTGCGTAGAGCAACATGGTTTTAGAAAAAATCATTCAACCATCGCTCAATTACTTCTCTACTGCAATAGGTTGTATGAGTTACTTGAAGCAAACAAAATGCCAATGATAGTGTATCTAGACATTTCAAAGGCCTTTGATACCATCAATTATAATATCATTCTTTTAAAATTATGTCGAATGGGATTTGACAGTGCTCGACCAATCACCAGCGGTGGGCCTCAAGGGTCAATTTTTACAGTGTTTCTTTTTTCCGTTTAGATAAATGACCTGCCCGAAATAATTGTCAATGAGTGCTATTTATACGCGGATGACACAAAAATCGTCAGCACTGTAGACAATAGAATACAGCTGGAAAAAGATATTGAAAATGCTATTGTTTGGAGCAAGGAGAATCGGTTAAATTTCAATTTCGATAAGTTTAAAAACGTGCAATTTTCATTACGTAAAAATCAAAACAAGCAAATTTTGCGTCTTCCCAGACTTGGGCGTATATTTTTCGGAAAATTTATCATGGGATCATCACTTAAGTTTTATTCTACAAAAAGCAAATCAGAAGCTTGCTTATCTAAAGAGAACAATTCCAAGTGAAACAAAATTGTCAGTCAAATGCAACCTAGTCAAAACTTACATAATATCGATCTTGTTTTATGGATCAAATGTTTGGTATGCCAGTAAAACTATCGTCAGGCAAATGGAAAGGCTTCAGAGAAAAATTTTAAAATGGATACAATCAAACAGTCATTTTACTGATAAAGAATATAATGATTGTCTTCGATCAGTAAATTTACTTCCGATCACATATCAATTTGTCTTTTTGGATCTCGTAGTTTTAAACAGAATTTTGACCAGAAAACTTCCACTTGAGGCAGAGCAATTTTGGCAAATAAGGAATGGACATCCCAAAACACGATCAAACGAGAAAATATTTTTATACTCAAACGAATGTAATCGCCAGCGTTGCCGATCTAATTTTTTCTACCTTTTTCTACCGAGTTACAAACTTCAACAATTCGATGTCACTGGCGCGCGATTTTCCCGACTATAACCCATATTCAAGTCCTCCCAAAAATTCACGATACGAGAATGAACCTCAAAAGTTAACTGAGAACTTGAGAGCGAATGCTGATCTAACTAGTGAATCAGAGCGAGAAAACAAAATCATAGTTTTTGGAGTACCAGAGAAAACGAGCGATACAATGATAACCGTATTGGACAGAATCAGTCATGACGAAAAATCAGTTGACGAACTTGCTCGAAAAATTGGAATCCAGACATTAAATATCGAAGACATTTTTCGTCTGGGTAAATTTAACTCAACCCAAACTCGTCCGCCACCGCTGGTGGTGAAGCTCTCAAATACTTGGAATTGCAGAATCATGATGATGTCAAATGCAAAATTGAAGGCCGACAATATTTTTATCAAACAGTTTATCGAAAAATGAGTGGGAAAAAGAAAAACAAGCTCTAGAGTATCGGTTTTTACTTGCTCAAACCTTGAATATCAACCGTTCAGACATTAAAATTAGATCAGCTAGGCTGTTTTTCAAGCTCGCTGGATATTTTTCTTAGTAACAATATTAACTTATGTAGCGAAATATTAGAGGAGAAGTCGTTCTCAGATCACAAGTATTTGTTAGCTGAAATTTCGACTGAATATGCTGAGCAAGAAGCCTTGCCTAAAATGAAACGTTTAAATATTGGCAAAGCTAATTGGGACGAATTTACAATCAATTTTAATTTTCCAATGTCTTCTTTTGACTCAATTGATAATATTGTCGACTCGTTTTACCATAAATGAGAACTAGCGTCTTCCATTGCAATTCCACTCAAAACCTCTAGAAGAACCAATGCGCCTTTTTACATGTCCTCTAACAGTATCCATTCAGAAAATAAACTCAAAACAGCTTTGAAAAATACACAAAGCGCAGAGAAAATTTCACGACTTAGAGAAGGGTTATCCATTTCTCTAAATAATGACAAGAAACATTTCGTTGAAAAAAGCAAAGTCTGGTCAACGAACGATGCATATAAATTAATGAGACAAATAACAAAACAGCCAGCTCTACCTGAGAAAATGGTGTACATGGAAAAAGAAGTTTTTGTGTACAAGAGCATTGCAAAATGTTTTAACAATTATTTTTCTTCTGTTTTTGTTCAAGACAATTCTGAAGTTGTTATTCCATTTAATCAGAGTCCAGAAATATTTCTTGATGACATTCAGTTTAGCAAAGCGGCTCTGAGTGAGGAAATCAAATACATACGTAGTGGGGCTAACTCTTTTGATGGAATCAGCCCTAAGTTTTTGAAGTCTGCTTTACCGTACATTCCGAATCAACTTTTGTTTATCTTCAGTTGCTGTGTTATCAAATGTGAGTTTCCCGGTTTGTGGAAAAAAGTGCATGTACGACCCCATTTCAAAAGCGGTAGCAAATTAGATATCAGGAACTACCGACCGATTGCCATGCTTTGCTCCTTGTCACTGCTATTTGAGCGTATGCTGTATAAACAGTTTTCGGTCTTTCTGCAACAAAAGCTTTGCGTAGAGCAACATGGTTTTAGAAAAAATCATTCAACCATCGCTCAATTACTTCTCTACTGCAATAGGTTGTATGAGTTACTTGAAGCAAACAAAATGCCAATGATAGTGTATCTAGACATTTCAAAGGCCTTTGATACCATCAATTATAATATCATTCTTTTAAAATTATGTCGAATGGGATTTGACAGTGCTCGACCAATCACCAGCGGTGGGCCTCAAGGGTCAATTTTTACAGTGTTTCTTTTTTCCGTTTAGATAAATGACCTGCCCGAAATAATTGTCAATGAGTGCTATTTATACGCGGATGACACAAAAATCGTCAGCACTGTAGACAATAGAATACAGCTGGAAGAAGATATTGAAAATGCTATTGTTTGGAGCAAGGAGAATCGGTTAAATTTCAATTTCGATAAGTTTAAAAACGTGCAATTTTCATTACGTAAAAATCAAAACAAGCAAATTTTGCGTCTTCCCAGACTTGGGCGTATATTTTTCGGAAAATTTATCATGGGATCATCACTTAAGTTTTATTCTACAAAAAGCAAATCAGAAGCTTGCTTATCTAAAGAGAACAATTCCAAGTGAAACAAAATTGTCAGTCAAATGCAACCTAGTCAAAACTTACATAATATCGATCTTGTTTTATGGATCAAATGTTTGGTATGCCAGTAAAACTATCGTCAGGCAAATGGAAAGGCTTCAGAGAAAAATTTTAAAATGGATACAATCAAACAGTCATTTTACTGATAAAGAATATAATGATTGTCTTCGATCAGTAAATTTACTTCCGATCACATATCAATTTGTCTTTTTGGATCTCGTAGTTTTAAACAGAATTTTGACCAGAAAACTTCCACTTGAGGCAGAGCAATTTTGGCAAATAAGGAATGGACATCCCAAAACACGATCAAACGAGAAAATATTTTTATACTCAAACGAATGTAATCGCCAGCGTTGCCGATCTAATTTTTTCTACCTTTTTCTACCGAGTTACAAACTTCAACAATTCGATGTCACTGGCGCGCGATTTTCCCGACTATAACCCATATTCAAGTCCTCCCAAAAATTCACGATACGAGAATGAACCTCAAAAGTTAACTGAGAACTTGAGAGCGAATGCTGATCTAACTAGTGAATCAGAGCGAGAAAACAAAATCATAGTTTTTGGAGTACCAGAGAAAACGAGCGATACAATGATAACCGTATTGGACAGAATCAGTCATGACGAAAAATCAGTTGACGAACTTGCTCGAAAAATTGGAATCCAGACATTAAATATCGAAGACATTTTTCGTCTGGGTAAATTTAACTCAACCCAAACTCGTCCGCCACCGCTGGTGGTGAAGCTCTCAAATACTTGGAATTGCAGAATCATGATGATGTCAAATGCAAAATTGAAGGCCGACAATATTTTTATCAAACAGTTTATCGAAAAATGAGTGGGAAAAAGAAAAACAAGCTCTAGAGTATCGGTTTTTACTTGCTCAAACCTTGAATATCAACCGTTCAGACATTAAAATTAGATCAGCTAGGCTGTTTTTCAGGAACAAAATGATTGATACTAACTTATCTATAGAAGAAAATAGTTGCCTACTAACGAACTCTCCTGAATTCAGTTGACTGCAATCAAGTAAAATTTTGCGTGAACTATCATTGAAATGTTGTTCACTATTAAGTATGGATAGACAAGTGATGTTGGATATCCTTCCGAAAACTATTAATCCCGATATTGTTTGCCTCACAGAAACCTGGTTAAACCCAATTATTGGAAACCAAGAAAACCTAATTAGTCAATCTTATTCAATCCAGTCGCGATCAGATAGAAAACTTGGACCGCATGGGGGTGTCCTAATAGCACACCGAAACACATTATCATGCGAAATGGAGGTTTTGCGAACAAATTCAGATTTCATTTGTTGTTGCTTATACTTCTTAAAGGAGGTTACAATCGTTATTATCAACATTTATAATCCCCCAGCTGACAGCAAATATAGACTCAGTGCAGATTTTTTCTGCAAAACCATTCAGGAGATTGTCAGAGATGTCCAAGAATATCAGAGATCCATTGAATCCTTTACTTTCTTTTTGAATGGTGACATTAACTTCACTCACACAGATTGGCTGTTACTTACTTTAAGTAGTAATTGTTCACGAAGAAGTAGTTTTGAACGAATTCAAAAAATTAAATATGTCATCACTGCAATCCCATGCAAGCTCGCTGGATATTTTTCTTAGTAACAATATTAACTTATGTAGCGAAATATTAGAGGAGAAGTCGTTCTCAGATCACAAGTATTTGTTAGCTGAAATTTCGACTGAATATGCTGAGCAAGAAGCCTTGCCTAAAATGAAACGTTTAAATATTGGCAAAGCTAATTGGGACGAATTTACAATCAATTTTAATTTTCCAATGTCTTCTTTTGACTCAATTGATAATATTGTCGACTCGTTTTACCATAAATGAGAACTAGCGTCTTCCATTGCAATTCCACTCAAAACCTCTAGAAGAACCAATGCGCCTTTTTACATGTCCTCTAACAGTATCCATTCAGAAAATAAACTCAAAACAGCTTTGAAAAATACACAAAGCGCAGAGAAAATTTCACGACTTAGAGAAGGGTTATCCATTTCTCTAAATAATGACAAGAAACATTTCGTTGAAAAAAGCAAAGTCTGGTCAACGAACGATGCATATAAATTAATGAGACAAATAACAAAACAGCCAGCTCTGCCTGAGAAAATGGTGTACATAGAAAAAGAAGTTTTTGTGTACAAGAGCATTGCAGAATGTTTTAACAATTATTTTTCTTCTGTTTTTGTTCAAGACAATTCTGAAGTTGTTATTCCATTTAATCAGAGTCCAGAAATATTTCTTGATGACATTCAGTTTAGCAAAGCGGCTCTGAGTGAGGAAATCAAATACATACGTAGTGGGGCTAACTCTTTTGATGGAATCAGCCCTAAGTTTTTGAAGTTTGCTTTACCGTACATTTCGAATCAACTTTTGTTTATCTTCAGTTGCTGTGTTAGCAAATGTGAGTTTCCCGGTTTGTGGAAAAAAGTGCATGTACGACCCCATTTCAAAAGCGGTAGCAAATTAGATATCAGGAACTACCGACCGATTGCCATGCTTTGCTCCTTGTCACTGCTATTTGAGCGTATGGTGTATAAACAGTTTTCGATCTTTCTGCAACAAAAGCTTTGCGTAGAGCAACATGGTTTTAGAAAAAATCATTCAACCATCGCTCAATTACTTCTCTACTGCAATAGGTTGTATGAGTTACTTGAAGCAAACAAAATGCCAATGATAGTGTATCTAGACATTTCAAAGGCCTTAGATACCATCAATTACAATATCATTCTTTTAAAATTATGTCGAATGGGATTTGACAGTGCTTTCTTGAGGTTTTTCGCGTAATATTTAACTGATCGACAGCAGAGAGTTGTAATATCTTGCGGAAAATCGGACTTTCGACCAATCACCAGTGGTGGGCCTCAAGGGTCAATTTTTACAGTGTTTCTTTTTTCCGTTTATATAAATGACCTGCCCGAAATAATTGTCAATGAGTGCTATTTATACGCGGATGACACAAAAATCGTCAGCACTGTAGACAATAGAATACAGCTGGAAAAAGATATTGAAAATGCTATTGTTTGGAGCAAGGAGAATCGGTTAAATTTCAATTTGGATAAGTTTAAAAACGTGCAATTTTCATTACGTAAAAATCAAAACAAGCTAATTTTGCGTCTTCCCAGCAATTGAGCCATCTCACAGGAAACACACTTCAAAGACTTGGGCGTATATTTTTCGGAAAATTTATCATGGGATCATCACTTAAGTTTTGTTCTACAAAAAGCAAATCAGAAGCTTGCTTATCTAAAGAGAAAAATTCCAAGTGAAACAAAATTGTCAGTCAAATGCAACCTAGTCAAAACTTACATAATATCGATCTTGTTTTATGGATCAAATGTTTGGTATGCCAGTAAAACTATCGTCAGGCAAATGGAAAGGCTTCAGAGAAAAATTTTAAACTGGATAAAATCAAACAGTCATTTTACTGATAAAGAATATAATGATTGTCTTCGATCAGTAAATTTACTTCCGATCACATATCAATTTGTCTTTTTGGATCTCGTAGTTTTAAACAGAATTTTGACCAGAAAACTTCCACTTGAGGCAGAGCAATTTTGGCAAATAAGGAATGGACATCCGAAAACACGATCAAACGAGAAAATATTTTTATACTCAAACGAATGTAATCGCCAGCGTTGCCGATCTAATTTTTTCTACCTTTTTCTACCGAGTTACAAACTTCAACAATTCGATGTCACTGGCGCGCGATTTTCCCGACTATAACCCATATTCAAGTCCTCCCAAATTCAAAAGAGAAGTCAACGAATATCTATTTGATTTAGTTAAGAAGAATTTTAATTACAAATCATACCCATATGGATAGACAGTGTTTGAGGGAAATCAAATTCAAGCCCGATTAGGGACTTACTAAGCTTGGCAAAACCAAGTTTAGTGAAATTCATTCATTATTATTATTATTATTATTTTTATTATTATTATTATTATTATTATTATTATTATTATTATTATTATTATTATTATTATTATTATTATTATTTTGCCTCTGTCTATGAAATCATTTATTCATAACTTAGTATTATACATAATTTGAGTATACGAATCTCCCAATTGAGTTGTCTCATTGTAGTCTCTTTCTAAGCGAAACTTCTAATTGGAAAAGACAAACGGATCGCTAGTGTCAGTCATATAAATACAAATGAAAAGTGGAGCGAATCCAATAAAAAATACAGCCGTTAACTAAACTTCAATATTATCGTGGATTTGATGAGCGAAGCCATATCGCATCACTATTTATACAATCGGACTCCAAATGCCTATCTCCAAGGATGGCGGTATCAAATGTTGCGGTCAGCAACCAAAGACTCAGAACGATCACTCTAGGGCATTAAAACAATTTGGGAAGCCCACAATTGAACCAGCGCTTCGATGTGAACGTTGGAGAACACAACTCAAATTAACCATAATCGCACAAGAAGGAATATCAACCGATACACTGGAATCAGTACATGAGACAGAAGTTGAGAACAGTAGAACTCAATATGACCGTGATCGAACATTCCAAAATGAACAACTCAAAAACGCATGGCTCAACAAGTATCAGAACATCGAGGCAGTTGTCATCCTCCGTGGAGACCAATCCCGGAAAATTTGATTCGAAAACTGCCACACTCTGTTGTCCATGAATGATTTTATCTATCCTGTAAATAAATGAATCGCAATCCCGTAGAAAAGTTCAATGGACCCTCAGAGAAGTGTCTCTTAATTGTACTCGAAGGAGTAATGATTTGAAAAAAATTTGCTAGATGGGGAGATACAGAGGGAAGTTCTCAAAGAAACAAAAACACCAAAGGAGCCCTAACAATGACAATCATAGCTGAGATGGGCGTTAATAACCAAATTTGCATTAAGAGTACATCAATTGAAATTTCATACAACTCAAGCAGTCCACACGCATCTGTGCAAAATATTAAACGGAATCGTAACGTGAATCCACAATATTCTCAAGAAAATTCAACGATGGTTACTTAAAAACCGACAAAATATCCAACTTATGGATCCAATTGGGCACCCAACCAACGCATCTCTTGCCCGGCTCAAGGCAAACAATGCAATAACTGGTGCAATAACAACTCTTACAGTTATAGTGTGGCAAAAATCAAAAATAGGAAAAAATTTGAAAGAGAGTAAACAACGTCAGCAAAAATGCCACAGACTCTTCAAAGTTCATATAGACCTGAAGTTACTCATTCTCATTACCAATGTTGAATGAAACGCAATTATGGATTCGGGCAGTGCTCATAACCTCATAAACAAGATTTTGGCTGATCTAATTGCTAATGAAGTTGCTGAGTGGAAAATGGAAGATAGTTAAAAAGATTTAAAATTATTTCTACGTGAATTCATAAATGTAGTTGGATCAATCAACACAACAATTGAAGACAATGATTGAAAAGCGTCAAGTTTTAAGTAGCTCCAGATCATTGATAGGCCGTAATCGTTTCGAAAAGATTTGGCCTACCAGTCCAACAACCAACTCTTCATCAATAATATCAATTAATTAAGGAACAATAACAAAGTCAAAAATTCACAAACTCAAGTCCACATTTCTCAAAAATTATACTCTCACGCATAAGAGAGGACTGATAGCACCAACAAACTTCCACGGAAACGTTAATTCTGAACTAACAATTTAAAGAGATACATTGTTAAATTAAGCAGCTCATCCAAAAAACTTTTTTCTCCCTAATAGTTAGTTCCCTTTAGCCTGACAAATCAGATGAAATTGCCCTAGACTCAAAAACCGAATTAAGGCCAATCATGAAAATGGAAATCACATGCCTAATATTGAAACTTAATTGATCAATTACGTTTCAATATTAGGCATGTGATTTCCATTTTTATGATTGGCCTTAATTCGGTTTTTGAGTTGGAACTAACTATTAGGGAGTTTTTTGATGAGCTGTTTAATTTAATAATGTGTCTCTTTAAATTGTTAGTTCAGAATTAACATTTTTGTGGAAGTTTGTTGGTGCTATCAGTCCTCTCTTATGCGTTAGAGTTTAATTTGTGAAATGTGGACTTGAGTTTGTGAAATTTTGACTTAGTTTTTGTACGTTTGCGATAGCTGTTTACTATGTAAATAAAGGATTGAATTAAATATTGAATTGAATGGCTTGTGAATCCAGAGGAATTAGTGGCTAAACAAAGCGAGTGAATTTTAAGCGGGAAATTGTGCGTGTGTTTACACAACTGAACAAAAATCAGCCTTAGAGAGTAGCATCAAAAGTCATTACATGCGTTGAGTAATTTATATGTTTATACATTGCCGCCCCCGTTGCTGTATGGCATCAAAAATATATAAATAAAAAATTACTTCAGATCATATGTCAGTTTTTGATAGCATCAACCGCTATTCAACCTTATATTACAAGAAAATATTTGGACCAAGTTTAGTCCCTGCGAAGTGCGGCTTGTGAGAATCCAACTGCCAGTAGTCAAGGCTTCTCGTTTCCGGGTACACAGGTACGGAAAGTGTGCTCGTGGGAAAGACGGCAGGCGGGATCGAGTTGGCTCCTTTCTGCAGGACCATTTTCCAGAGCTTCTGGATTGAGGTTAGCTTGTGTTGATTGGTATCTTTCTGATTTTTACTTCGGGTCTGTTTGAGAATTTGCCATTTCCTGCTTTTATTTTCGCTACTCTGACCAAATTGTCATTTCCTGTACATAATTCATGCACAATTCCCAGAGGCCATGATAAGGGAGGACTGTTGTCATCTGTGATGTACACTAAATCTCCTTTTGTCAGGTTCTGCTTTTCGACCATGTTCTTTGATCTGGTCTGCAGCTGGGATAAATATTCAGTTTGACATTTCTTTCAAAATTCTGCTATGAGTTTCTGCAAGTATTGAAAGCGCTTTTTTGCATCTTCCTCATCTTTTGTTTTCGGGATTGGGGAAACAACCAAAGGCAATTGATGATTATGAAAGCTGGTTAATAGCATAGCAGGGTTTAAGGGATGACTGTCTTTTGCATCATCTGAGTCAACTGTGAGCGGTCTCGAGTTAAGTACAGCTTCGACTTGGCATAGCATTGTATATACTTTCCGTATTTCTCGTTCGGTATCCTTTTGTTTTATGAGGTCATTCAATGACCCTATAAAGTTTGTACCATTGTCCGAAAATATGTGAGCTGGGCATCCTCGTCGCGAAAAGAACCGTCTGATAGCTTTCATGAATTCCTGTGTATCCAATGCTTTAGTGACATCCAAATGAATGGCTTTTGCAACGAAGCATACGAAGACTACCAAATAACATTTGGCTTCAGTCCTGTCACATCTGTAAGGCATTGGACCGGCGAAGTCTATGCCCACGTTACTGAATGGTGGATCAGGGTTGACTCGTTCTTGTGGTAGGTCGCTTAAGAGTTGAGAAAGGTTACGGCCATTAAACCGAAAACATGTGATGCAGTTTCCAACTATAGACCTTGTCAGCGTCTTCACTCGAATTATCCAGAACTTCTGACGTGTATGAACAACTGTTGCGTTTACGCCTGAATGTAACACTCGCTGATGACTGTCAAGTACAATTAACCTCGAAAGATGATTTTTGTTAGGCAGATTCATTCAAGCAATCGGCTGCTACTAGACGTTCACCAACTTTTAAAACTCTTTCCTCATCTATGAAGGGATAAAGTTGAAGGATTCGCGATTTTCGGCTTTTGCTTTGGCTTTTCTGAAATTTGTCTATTTCATCAATATAGTTTCGCTGCTGCACATCTCTAACAAGCATCCACGGTTAGCTATGAATGTTGAGAATCTACTAGGGGTAGAAATACTCCAAGCTAAGGCAATTGTCTAATCGCTCCATGCATATATTTCAGTTGTAAATGCATTCTGGTTTACAGTTGTCTGAACTGTTTGTATCATCTGCGCTCCAAGAACCATTGAGCACAGTTCAAGTCTCGGTGGTATGCTAAGTGTTTTTCTGGGCGTCAATCTGGACTTGGAACATAGCAAGGTAGACTTGGTCTCAGATGCTCCCAGTGATCGGGCATATATAGCAGCGCCGTACGTTTTTTCAGAAGCGTCGCAAAATAAGTGAAGTTGGATTTTTTTTCAATAGCGAAGTTGGCCACAAAGCGTTGTATAAGTAGCTCAGATAGATGATGTAATCCGATCATCCAAGCTTTTAATTGATCAGTTCGGGTTGCCCCAACAGCATCATCCCATCCAATTTCATGTTCCCAAGTCATTTGTAAAAGAATTTTGCATTGAAGCGTTACTGGTGTTAGGAGACCGATAGGGTCAAATATTTTACCCATATTGCTAGATATTGCTCTTCTGGTTGTTATATGTATGTTTTCAGGATGGGGCAAGTTGTTGTTAACTGAATCTATCAACATGTTTTTGTTAGATTAAGTAAAAGTTGATTTTTAGCTGCTTTATTTCAACCAGTTTTTGGGTTCGGCTGTGGCTTTGGCGTCCACCAACCTTTAAAACTCTTTCCTCATCTATGAAGGGATAAAGTTGAAGGATTTTCGATTTTCGGCTTTTGCTTTGGCTCTTCTGAAATTTGTCTATTTCATCAATTTAGTTTCGCTGCTGCACATCTCTAACAAGCATATTTAATGCTTGTCGCTTGAATTCTTTTCTCTCGATTGGCTTTTTAAGCAAAATGTAAGCAAACTTTAGAACTTGCTTTGCTGCTCTTATTGCTTTGTCGAGACTTCCGTAACGTTCAATAGGGAATAATTGGTCGATTTGGTGATTCGACTGCTCAGTGTTTTGATCATTGAGCGGGTCGTTTTCCTCCCCCAGAGGTTTGGGAATTGTGCCCGAATCTAGTGTTAATATTTGGCTCCGCACTAGTTCCTTCTTTACTTCTGTTGACTGACGAACTTCTGCTTGTTTTGGGATAGTCAGGTTTCCATTAGAGAGCAGCCATTGCGGGCCTTCCCACCACGTTTTAAGGGATGAAAGCTGTTTTGCTGGCACTGGGCGGGTAGTATGATCGGCTGGATTTTCTTCTGTTGGCACCTATTTCCATTTTTCTGGTGGAATTATTTGTTTGACTTTGGACACACGGTTAGCAATGAATGTTGAAAATCTACTAAGGGTAGAAATACTCCAAGCTAAGGCAATTGTCTAATCGCTCCATGCATATATTTCAGTTGTAAATGCATTCTGGTTTACAGTTGTCTAACTGTTGGTATCATCTGCGCTCCAAGAACCATTGAGCACAGTTCAAGTCTCGGTATGCTAAGTGTTTTTCTGGGCACCAATCTGGACTTGGAACATAGCAGGGTAGACTTGGTCGGAGATGCTCCCAGTGATCGGGCATATATAGCAGCTCCGTACGCTTTCTCAGAAGCGTCGCAAAATAAGTGAAGTTTTTTTTTCAATAGCGAAGTTGGCCACAAAGCGTGGTATAAGTAGCTCAGATAGATGATGTAATGCGATCATCCAAGCTTTAAATTGGTCAGTTAGGGTTGCCCAAACATCATCATCCCATCCAATTTCATGTTCCCAAGTCATTTGTAAAAGAATTTTGCATTGAAGCGTTACTGGTGTTAGGAGACCGATAGGGTCAAATATTTTACCCATATTGCTAGATATTGCTCTTCTGATTGTTATATGTATGTTTTCAGGATGGGGCAAGTTGCTGTTAACCGAATCTATCAACATGTTTTTGTTAGATTAAGTAAAAGTTGATTTTTTAGCTTCTTTATTTCAACCAGTTTTTGGGTTCGGCTGTGGCTTTGGCGTTCTTTTGTCGAACATACGTTCGTTATACCTGGAATCTCTTTGATCGAAAAGTATCGGGCATGGTTCAGTTCTCGAATGGTATTGTTTTTCGCTACCAAATTTTTCATTTTTCGTTAATTTTGTCCTCAAACGTGACCACTTATTTTTGTTTTTCGGATTTTGGGTTCTCTGTGTTTGAATAGTTATTTTCAGGTTCTGAAAGCTCGGATGACTTCGGGCAGCTATCAGTGTCTGGGACAACATCTCGGATGTCGCCAATGGGCGTTTTTTGCAGATTTTTGTCGACATCAGTTTTGACCGTTTTCGCCTTTTTGAGGGATTTTTGATGTTTTTCTTGATTAAACCCTGTTAAAAATTGCATTGAGTTAATCGGGCAAACATTCGGAGTCGCATGGTTAGAAGCGTCGGAGTCCGTTGAAATGATTTTCTTCAGTTTTTTACAGTCAAGTTTGACCACTAATTGTGGAAAATCCGATTTTTGAAACTCGTCAAGTTCGACTGATGGACACTCAATAACTGTTTCTTCGTGTGTAACGACGCTGCACTGACTTTGGGGTCTATTGAAGTAGAAATTGTCTGTTTTGGGCCGCCAGTTGAGACCGAGGGCTTTGATGGTGTGGTCATGTTCTCCGATGAAAAGATCATTGTTTTCTTGTAGTTCCGGGGAAATGGCTTCCATAACCTCATGTGAGTTGCTTGCCCACTTGCGAATAGACATCCCAATGAGTTCTAGAGTAGTTGTAATGTCTCTAAGCAGGCCAATGACTTGCTCTGGTGTGTCAACGCCACCAAGAAGGTCATCAACATAAAATGATTTGAGTAGTGAATTTTTGCAATGAATTGATGGAGCATCTTTTGCTGTATCACTTAGCGCCCTGATGGCGTGGTATGAAGTAGAAGAAACGCCGTATATGACTCGTGTCATACGGTACTTCTTTATTGGTTGCTTTTGACTACTTCGCCAAAACATCTGTTGAAAATTACGATCCTTTTCGTTTAGTTCGATTTGACGGTACATTTTTGTGATATCACCTGATAATGCAATGCGATTGAGACGAAACTGAATCAGTATCTCAAAAAGAGCGGGCTGTTGTTTTGGACCAACTCGGAGGCATTCGTTGAGACTTCTTCCGTTCGTTGTTTTTGCTGATGCGTTGAAAACCCCTCTGCATTTTGTAGTCGTAGAGCTTGGTTTCCATACTGCGTGATGTGGCATTACAAAGTGTTTCTCGGGTGGCGAATTATGGTAGCTTTCAGGCACTGGTTCTAAATGTCCTGTCTCAATCATCTCCTGAAAGAATTCTGCGTATTGAGTTTGGGCATCTGCGTTTCGTGGAGGCTTGTTTTTATTACCCAAAAGTTGTCTGAGGGCTTTTCGAGATGATTCTCCAATATCGGGCAACCATTCCTGACTGTCTGGATCAAAATTGGCTTCGTGTTGGTCAATTGGTAGTCAAACGTGAGGCCTTCCATTTTGGACATATGTTGTTGTCGTGTCATAGTGATGAATGCAAGCCAATTCCTTGGGAGTGAACATGGCTGGAAGAAGTGCTGGTACATCTTCGATTTCCCAAAATTTGGCAAAGGACTTGATTTCGTTGTCAAGGAGACATATTGCATTCGGCTTTACATTAGGTTTATCTGCTGATTCTAGGTTAGCTAATCTTGAAACTGTCCAGCCTAGCGTAGTTTCTGTTAGGCATAAGGAACCTTGTTTCAGTATTCGTCCTTTTTTTTATCTGTGTGTATGCAGATATACCAAGTAGTATGTCTATTTCACCTGGTTGCCAAAATTGATCATCAGCCAAATTGTAATTGACCACGTCTGCGTAGTCAGTCTCTGAAAGGGGCTGATTTGGAGCACTACGCAGTTGAGAGTACTATTTTCCCCTGATTTGGGAATAATTTCAAGTTTGAGAGAACCGTCAACCGGCATTGAGTCTTTCTGATTGACCCCTACGATTCTTTCACTGGAAGGTTTTGGTTCTAATCCCAGTGTCTTGCAGGCTTTCGCTGTAGCTGCATTGATATAGGCTCCTGTATCTAACGATGCTCTTAGATTGTGTATTTGTTTGTTCCTACCAATTACTTGAACACGAGCAGTTGGTAAGATAGTCATTAGGGAAGATTTTGGAGTCAAATTACAAGCATGTGTGCCTGGTGTAGCAATGAAAGCCTCATGTAAAAATGTATGATGCTTACCCTGACATGTTTTGTATCTAGATTGTGACATTGGTCACTTTCATGATTGAATCTCAAGCAGTTGTAACAGGAATTACTGGCGGCTATAGCAGACTGCTTATCTTACGCTGAAAGGTCCTTAATTTTGAGCAAGCCCACGGAGCATAGCATTGCATTGAGTCACGACACACGGATGTTTCAAGCCGTGCTTCGATCGCTCATCCCGGCCACTGATGTGCAGTTGTTTGGGGAGAATTGGATCGTTTAGGGGGAATTTCCATCGATCTCACTCTGTTGTCAATAAAGGTCATCAATTCGTCAAATTTAAGACATTAAGTGCCTTCATTTCTGTGTTCCCGTGCTTTCTGAGAGTCGACATCCAATTTTGTGAAAAGAAGATAGTGCCACATGTCGTTATCAACTTGTCGGCCAAGTGAGTGAATCGACTGAGTTACTTCATTGAAAGTACTGTGTAGCCGACGGAGTTGCTACTTGCTTTCTCCTTTCACAGGCTTGAAATCAACAGCCCTAGCTTGCAATGTGCGTAGAATTGTGCGATCGTTTTTGTATCGCTGCTCGAGTAAATTTCTTGCAGTCTCGTAGTTGCTGTCAGTTCATGATAGGCTTTTATTAGTTTCTCAGGGTGACCTGATAAGCAATTATTTAGATAGACAAGTCGCTGGCTGTTAGACAATATCGTGTTGAGATGCACGGCTGTATCGAATTGATCGATAAAGGCTATCCAGTCAGTAAATCTGCTGTCCAATTTGCGTGGCTGTGTCTGCGGTAGCTTTGCAACATGCGGCTGGTGCTGTGTTGCATCTCCGAAAGAGGTATTCGTAGTCACGTTTTCGGCCGCTTTTTCCAGCTCAAATTTTTCTATGGCTTTTCCCATTTAAAATAGCTTCTTGCGGACTACTCTGTGCTTGTCTTGAACCAGATCGAATTCTGTATCGTACTGACCATCCTGATGTTTCCAAATAGGATTCGTCTAGTTGCTGTTGAATTTTGAAGCATTCAGTAGCTTCGGAGAGGGCATATCTGAGCTCGTCTTCGTTAAATGGCTGGCTAAGTCTATCCCATTCATCAAAGATCTTGTTGAGCTGTCGTGAATTGGCACGCCTCCTTCTGGAACTTGTCTCTGTAGACGCTGCTTGGCTCATTTTGTCGGCGGACCAGAATAATGTACGTTTGCGATAGCTGTTTGCTTTGTAAATAAAGGATTGAATTAAATATTGGATTGAATTAAATATCGATTGAAGCCTAAACTTGAGAACTCGAAAACCTTAAATTTGAAAAACTACTCTTCGTTGAAATTGATTTTCTTTAAATTGACATTTGCGATGTTTTAAAAGTTGAGGTTCAATTGCTCTTTTAAGAAAACTTCAATAACTTAATTTCGCTCCTTTATGTTCGATCGTAGAACTGTCGCTCTTAGTATTTTATTCCTTTCTGTTCAATCATAACACTATGGCATCAAGCAATTCTATTCGAGTATTTCAGTTGCTATTCCATGATAATCTAAATGTTTATTTTTTCTTTAACTGAAGTTGTCTACCTATTTCGACGTGGAGGATATTGAGTACACAATTCGGATTGGTACTGAATTCACTGGTGGGCTGATACGATCCCTGACTTTTAACCCATCTATTAAATCCTGTTTTCAGATAATAGTTTACCTCCGTCTATAAAAAATCTTTCAATAATAGCCGCACAGCGAAAGCTGGTGCTATTATTGGCATTCTGTTGTTTTTTTTTACAATTCAAAGAATTTGAATTGTATTGGGGCGCTGTCTTTTTTTACAATTTAAAGAATTTGAATTGTATTGGGGCGCTGTCTTTTTTTTGTGACCTGTTCACACATTTTCATGATTTTTGAAGTCAATTTGGAGTAGTGATTTTGGTCACGCCGAAACGTGAAGTGGAGCGAAAAAGCGAGTGGCTTTGCGGCGCGAAATTTTTTCGCTCTAATTTTAAAGTAGAGTAAGAAAACGGTGTTTGAACAAAAATTCGCTTTCTCGCTAATGGTTTTTTGTTCACATGCGGCAATTTCACTTTGATTTTTACTGTTTTTTCGATTTTTTGGATTGGATTTTTTCTAAATGGTTTTTCCAATCCATTCATTGTCCGTTCTAGGTCTAGTTTTCTGTTTAGTCAATGAAAATTCTTTGAATTGTACGTCAGGACTTGTCCTGCTATGTTTTTTATTTCGCCGTCAAGATTTTTGTTACAACCATATGACGTCACAACCACTTCAAATCTGCTTTTGTTCATTTGTTCATGCAATTTCATTTGAAGTGCGTGCGTTACGTCATTTTTCACTTTTATTGGAGCGAGTTTTTTGTTCATTCGCGTGAAAAAATTTTTTGATCACACGTGACTTACCTAACTCTCAAAAATCACTTCCTCACTTTGAAATTGACTTTAATTTAATTTAAGTCAAAGAGATAAGGTCAATTGAATGTGTGTCACTCTAAATGAAGGTTATTTGAGAGCAGCTACTAGAGGCAGCAATAACTTATACAGATTCCTAATCAAAATATAACATCTAAGCCTTCACTGAAAAGACTTTTTTGGTCTGTCATTTTTTATTGTATTTTTTGAGACTGCAGATCTACAAAGCTATTGCGGCTATTTTCTGGCAATCTGCCAGCTATGCTTACTAATTTTGTTTTTTGATAAACAGATTACCAATAATACTAAAACAAAGTTAAGAATGAATGACTGCCCCAGACCGAGGTAAAATAATGAGTGACCACAGGATTTAGCCACATAGACTGCCAAGTCAGGCTATCGTATGACCTTATAGGTAAATTCATTACAAATTCACTTGTCTCATTCTAGTCTCTTTCTAAGCAAAACTTCCGCTTAGGATCGCAAACGCATAGCGATTACAGTGCCACAGGTAGAAATAGTGTTATTGCGCAGCAAATTCTATTAAAAATACCGCCGATAACTAAACTTCCATTTTTACTGTGGATTCGCTGCGCGAATACATATCGCATAAGTAAGTCGACAATCGGGCTCCAAATAACTGTCAAAGGATAACGGTATCACAACTTGACAGGAGGCTGAGCGAGACTGGCTTTGCTTTACACCCAAAAGGAGCCTGTTAACAACCTAGCTGGGTTTACACTCAAAAGTTAATTGTTACTCGAAAATTTTCAAATGATAAACCAGCCTTTAGAGCCGAACTACTTCGAGGAGTCAGAATTCATCAAGAAACTGCTGCGTTCGATATTTGTGTCACTGTAACAAAGTTTTAGTGCGAGATAACCGATGATATAAAGAGAAACTCCTATGAAGACTTCCAAGAAAAACAATAGTAGTAAGAAATGTATACACCTGAGATCACTTTTTGGCTCTTTTTACCCAAACGTGTTCGATCATGCGCGCGGATGAAAAGTTCTTGGCAATTATTCCCTGTATGTTAGGATTGTTGCCTGAATTTGTAATAGACTTACCTTTTTGAACAGGACATGTTTGCTTGCCTCTTTAATAAGTAATATTAACACACTGTGGAGAATACTGTCTGTGTACCCGGCAAATGCCTAAGGGCTATAAATCCAGTCTATATTTGTCATGAACACTTTTGCGCAGGAACTGGGCTTCTAATGTGAATAAACTATATATTGGTATTGCGAAGGCAGGCTTACGCAACTTTGAAGCACACAGGTTTATAAGTTTATAAGGGATATTTAAACCCTGTGAAGAATATTGTTTGTATACAAATGTCTGAGTGCTATGAATCCAGTGAACACTTTTACGCAGTAGCAGAAATCTGGGTGTCTAATGTGAATAATCTATGTATCGGTATTGCGTATGCAGTCTAACGTTGAAAATTTTGTTTTTCAACTACATGTGAAACGTCTGGCTAGGAAGCGTTTTACTTTCTGACGAAAATATTACCAAAGGGCTATTTTTAGAACACAAACTCAAACTCGAACTCGTCTGGCTCAGACTGTTAATACACTTCCCTTTCATTTATTACACAACAAGTCATATGATTCAGACAAATTACATTTTGACGAAATTCGTATCCGAAAACAACAAGTTCGAACACGATAAAAGGAAGTAATTGATTCTTCAATAGAATTTATATAAAAAAGGAACAAAACAAGCATTCTGAAAGATAATAATTTACTGAAACTTTGACCTCATCAACTGTTGTTTTGTCCTGCAAAGACCAATTGACAGGGGAGACAATCTTCGATTAGAAAGAACACAAGTTGAGACTAACCTCCTACAATTTAAATCAGGTTAATTCATCATTTGAAAAGAAATCATCGTTTAAAGTTATACTAAGAGTTAAGTCCTTGAGGAATCCGAAAAGTATAGAAACATCTATCTTGTTTTAAGTTTTGAAGGATCTATCAGAAAAACGAGTGAGTCAAGAAGAACATTTGGGTGTAACAACATCTTGTCACCTTAGTTGCCGAGAATAAAAAGACACAAAAGACGGAAAAAACCTTGTTTGAACTCCGAGCGCTTCAAAAACAAATTGGCATAAGGAAGCAAAAAAGAACATCTGGAAACCAGAGGAACAGCATTTTGTTTGTCTATCATCAGAGCGCATCAAGAAACCCTAAGCAAGAGGAGTGGTTCAAAACAGAAAACCTGTGCAAAGTAAGTTAAAAAACTTCTTTCGTCTTCATGTAGCTCCTCCATCATTTCAACCATTATAACTCATCCACGGATCAAAACAAGGTAGTCGGAAAACATCAATCTTGCTCACATAACATATGTATGAGTCATCAAAGGTCAATTGTACATCCTTTTTTCCTCTTAATGTACAAGTCCTAGAGGAAAAATTCTTAAGGAAAAGTTGTTCCATTAGCGAAAACTTACACAAAACTACGTTAAAAAACATCAATTTTGCTCACATAACATATGTATGAGTCATCAAAGGTCAATTGTACATCATTTTTTTCCTCCTAATGTACAAGTCCTAGAGAAAAATATCTTAAGGAAAAGTTGTTCCATTAGTGAAAACTAACACAAATATACTTTAAAAAACATCAATTTTGCTCACATAACATATGTATGAGTCATCAAAGGTCAATTGTACATCCTTTTTTTCCTCTTAATGTACAAGTCCTAGAGGAAAAATTCTTAAGGAAAAGTTTTTCCATTAGTGAAAACTAACACAAAACTACTTTAAAAACATCAATTTTGCTCACATAACATATGTATGAGTCATCAAAGGTCAATTGTACATCATTTTTTTCCTCTTAATGTACAAGTCCTAGAGGAAAAATTCTTAAGGAAAAGTTGTTCCATTAGTGAAAACTAACACAAAACTACTTTGAAAAACATCAATTTTGCTCACATAACATATGTATGAGTCATCAAAGGTCAATTGTACATAATTTTTTTCCTCTTAATGTACAAGTCCTAGAGAAAAGTTTCTTAAGTAAAAGTTGTTCCATTAGTAAAAACTAACACAAAAATACTTCAAAACATCAATTTTGCTCACATAACATTTGTATGAGTCATCAAAGGTCAATTGTACATCATTTTTCTCCTCTTAATGTACAAGTCCTAGAGGAAAAATTCTTAAGGAAAAGTTGTTCCATTAGTGAAAACTAACACAAAACAACTTTAAAAAACATCAATTTTAATCACATAACATATGTATGAGTCATCAAAGGTCAATTGTACATCATTTTTTTCCTCTTAATGTACAAGTCCTAGAGGAAAAATTCTTAAGGAAAAGTTGTTCCATTAGTGAAAACTAACTCAAAACTACTTTGAAAAACATCAATTTTGCTCACATAACATATGTATGAGTCATCAAAGGTCAATTGTACATAATTTTTTTCCTCTTAATGTACAAGTCCTAGAGAAAAGTTTCTTAAGTAAAAGTTGTTCCATTAGTAAAAACTAACACAAATATACTTCAAAACATCAATTTTGCTCACATAACATATGTATGAGTCATCAAAGGTCAATTGTACATCATTTTTTTCCTCTTAATGTACAAGTCCTAGAGAAAAATTTCTAAAGGAAAAGTTGTTCCATCAGTGAAAACTAACACAAATATACTTTAAAAAACATCAATTTTGCTCACATAACATATGTATGAGTCATCAAAGGTCAATTGTACATCATTTTTTCCCCTCTTAATGTACAAGTCCTAGAGAAAATTATCTTAAGGAAAAGTTGTTCCATTAGTGAAAACTAACACAAAACTACTTTAAAAAACATCAATTTTGGTCACATAACATATGTATGAGTCATCAAAGGTCAGTTGTACATCATTTTTTTCCTCCTAATGTACAAGTCCTAGAGAAAAATATCTTACGGAAAAGTTGTTCCATTAGTGAAAACTAACACAAATATACTTTAAACAACATCAATTTTGCTCACATAACATATGTATGAGTCATCAAAGGTCAATTGTACATCCTTTTTTTCCTCTTAATGTACAAGTCCTAGGGGAACAATTCTTAAGGAAAAGTTTTTCCATTAGTGAAAACTAACACAAAACTACTTTAAAAACATCAATTTTGCTCACATAACATATGTATGAGTCATCAGAGGTCAATTGTGCATCATTTTTTCCTCTTAATGTACAAGTCCTAGAGGAAAAATTCTTAAGGAAAAGTTGTTCCATTAGTAAAAACTAACACAAATATACTTCAAAACATCAATTTTGCTCACATAACATATGTATGAGTCATCAAAGGTCAATTGTACATCATTTTTTTCCTCTTAATGTACAAGTCCTAGAGAAAAATTTCTAAAGGAAAAGTTGTTCCATTAGTGAAAACTAACACAAATATACTTTAAAAAACATCAATTTTGCTCACATAACATATGTATGAGTCATCAAAGGTCAATTGTACATCCTTTTTTTCCTCTTAATGTACATGTCCTAGAGGAAAAATTCTTAAGGAAAAGTTGTTCCATTAGTGAAAACTAACACAAATATACTTTAAAAAACATCAATTTTGCTCATATAACATATGTATGAGTCATCAAGAGTCAATTGTACATCATTTTTTCCCTCTTAATGTACAAGTCCTAGAGAAAAATTTCTTAAGGAAAAGTTGTTCCATTAGTGAAAACTAACACAAAACTGCTTTAAAAAACATCATTTTTTCTCACATAACATATATAAGAGTCATCAAAGGTCATTTGTACATCATTTTTTTCCTCTTAATGTACAAGTCCTAGAGAAAAGTTTCTTAAGTAAAAGTTGTTTCATTAGTAAAAACTAACACAAATATACTTTAAAAAACATCAATTTTGCTCACATAACATATGTATGAGTCATCAAAGGTCAATTGTACATCATTTTTTTCCTCTTAATGTACAAGTCCTAGAGAAAAGTTTCTTAAGTAAAAGTTGTTCCATTAGTAAAAACTAACACAAATATACTTCAAAACATCAATTTTGCTCACATAACATATGTATGAGTCATCAAAGGTCAATTGTACATTATTTTTTTCCTCTTAATGTACAAGTCCTAGAGAAAAATTTCTAGAGGAAAAGTTGTTCCATTAGTGAAAACTAACACAATTATACTTTAAAAAACATTAATTTTGCTTACATAACATATGTATGAGTCATCAAAGGTCAATTGTACATCTTTTTTTCCTCTTAATGTACAAGTCCTAGAGGAAAAATTCTTAAGGAAAAGTTGTTCCATTAGTGAAAACTAACACAAATATACTTAAAAAAGCATCAATTTTGCTCATATAACATATGTATGAGTCATCAAGAGTCAATTTTACATCATTCTTTTCCTCTTAATGTACAAGTCCTAGAGAAAAATTTCTTAAGGAAAAGTTGTTACATTAGTGAAAACTAACACAAAACTGCTTTAAAAAACATCATTTTTTCTCACATAACATATATATGAGTCATCAAAGGTCATTTGTACATCATTTTTTTCCTCTTAATTTACAAGTCCTAGAGAAAAGTTTCTTAAGTAAAAGTTGTTTCATTAGTAAAAACTAACACAAATATACTTTAAAAAACATCAATTTTGCTCACATAACATATGTATGAGTCATCAAAGGTCAATTGTACATCATTTTTTTCCTCTTAATGTACAAGTCCTAGAGAAAAATTTCTAAGGGAAAAGTTGTTCCATTAGTGAAAACTAACACAAATATACTTTAAAAAACATCATTTTTGCTCACATAACATATATATGAGTCATCAAAGGTCATTTGTACATCATTTTTTTCCTCTTCGTGTACAAGTCCTAGAGAAAAGTTTCTTAAGTAAAAATTGCTCCATTTGTAAAAACTAACACAAAAATACTTTAAAAAACACCAATTTTGCTCACATAACATATGTTTGAGTCATCAAAGGTCAATTGTACATCATCTTTTTCCTCTTAATGTACAAGTCCTAGAGAAAAATTTCTTAAGGAAAAGTTGTTCCATTAGTGAAAACTAACACAAATTTACTTTAAAAAACATCAATTTTGCTTATATAACATATGTATGAGTCATCAAAGGTCAATTGTACATCATTTTTTTCCCTCTTAATGTACAAGTCCTAGAGAAAAATATCTTAAGGAAAAGTTGTTCCATTAGTGAAAACTAACACAAAACTACTTTAAAAAACATCAATTTTGCTCACATAACATATGTATGAGTCATCAAAGGTCAATTGTACATAATTTTTTTTCTCTTAAGGTACAAGTCCTAGAGAAAAATTTCTTAAGTAAAAGTTGTTCCATTAGTAAAAACTAACACAAATATACTTTAAAAACATCAATTTTGCTCACATAACAAATGTTTGAGTCATCAAAGGTCAATTGTACATAATTTTTTTCCTCTTAATGTACAACTTCCTAGAGAAAAATTTCTAAAGGAAAAGTTGTTCCATTAGTGAAAACTAACACAAATATACTTTAAAAAACATCAATTTTGCTCACATAACATATGTATGAGTCATCAAAGGTCAATTGTACATACTTTTTTCCTCTTAATGTACAAGTCCTGGAGGAAAAATTCTTAAGGAAAAGTTGTTCCATTAGTGAAAACTAACACAAAACAACTTTAAAAAACATCAATTTTAATCACATAACATATGTATGAGTCATCAAAGGTCAATTGTACATAATTTTTTTCCTCTTAATGTACAATTCCTGGAGGAAAAATTCTTAAGGAAAAGTTGTTCCATTAGTGAAAACTAACACAAAACTACTTTAAAAAACATCATTTTTGCTCACATAACATATATATGAGTCATCAAAGGTCATTTGTACACCATTTTTTTCCTCTTAATGTACAAGTCCTAGAGAAAAATTTCTTAAGGAAAAGTTGTTCCATTAGTGAAAACTAACACAAATTTACTTTAAAAAACATCAATTTTGCTTATATAACATATGTATGAGTCATCAAAGGTCAATTGTACATCATTTTTTTCCCTCTTAATGTACAAGTCCTAGAGAAAAATATCTTAAGGAAAAGTTGTTCCATTAGTGAAAACTAACACAAAACTACTTTAAAAAACATCAATTTTGCTCACATAACATATGTATGAGTCATCAAAGGTCAATTGTACATAATTTTTTTTCTCTTAAGGTACAAGTCCTAGAGAAAAATTTCTTAAGTAAAAGTTGTTCCATTAGTAAAAACTAACACAAATATACTTTAAAAACATCAATTTTGCTCACATAACAAATGTTTGAGTCATCAAAGGTCAATTGTACATAATTTTTTTCCTCTTAATGTACAACTTCCTAGAGAAAAATTTCTAAAGGAAAAGTTGTTCCATTAGTGAAAACTAACACAAATATACTTTAAAAAACATCAATTTTGCTCACATAACATATGTATGAGTCATCAAAGGTCAATTGTACATACTTTTTTCCTCTTAATGTACAAGTCCTGGAGGAAAAATTCTTAAGGAAAAGTTGTTCCATTAGTGAAAACTAACACAAAACAACTTTAAAAAACATCAATTTTAATCACATAACATATGTATGAGTCATCAAAGGTCAATTGTACATAATTTTTTTCCTCTTAATGTACAATTCCTGGAGGAAAAATTCTTAAGGAAAAGTTGTTCCATTAGTGAAAACTAACACAAAACTACTTTAAAAAACATCATTTTTGCTCACATAACATATATATGAGTCATCAAAGGTCATTTGTACACCATTTTTTTCCTCTTAATGTACAAGTCCTAGAGAAAAGTTTCTTAATTAAAAGTTGTCCCATTAGTAAAAACTAACACAAATATACTTTAAAAAACATCAATTTTGCTCACATAACATATGTATGAGTCATCAAAGGTCAATTGTACATCATTTTTTTCCTCTTAATGTACAAGTCCTAGAGAAAAATTTCTTAAGGAAAAGTTGTTCCATTAGTAAAAACTAACACAAATATACTTTAAAAAACATCAATTTTGCTCACATAACATATGTATGAGTCATCAAAGGTCAATTGTACATCATTTTTTTCCTCTTAATGTACAAGTCCTAGAGAAAAATTTCTACAGGAAAAATTGTTCCATTAGTGAAAACTAACACAAATATACTTTAAAAAACATCATTTTTGCTCACATAACATATATATGAGTCATCAAAGGTCATTTGTACATCATTTTTTTCCTCTTCGTGTACAATTCCTAGAGAAAAGTTTCTTAATTAAAAGTTGTTCCATTAGTAAAAACTAACACAAATATACTTTAAAAAACATCAATTTTGCTCACATAACATATGTATGAGTCATCAAAGGTCAATTGTACATCATTTTTTTCCTCTTAATGTACAAGTCCTAGAGAAAAATTTCTACAGGAAAAGTTGTTCCATTAGTAAAAACTAACACAAATATACTTTAAAAAACATCAATTTTGCTCACATAACATATGTATGAGTCATCAAAGGTCAATTGTACATTATTTTTTTCCTCTTAATGTACAAGTCCTAGAGAAAAGTTTCTAGAGGAAAAGTTGTTCCATTAGTGAAAACTAACACAAATATACTTTAAAAAACATCAATTTTGCTCACATAACATATGTATGAGTCATCAAAGGTCAATTGTACATCCTTTTTTTCCTTTTAATGTACAAGTCCTAGAGGAAAAATTCTTAAGGAAAAGTTGTTCCATTAGTGAAAACTAACACAAATATACTTTAAAAAACATCAATTTTGCTCATATAACATATGTATGAGTCATCAAGAGTCAATTGTACATCATTTTTTTCCTCTTAATGTACAAGTCCTAGAGAAAAAATTCTTAAGGAAAAGTTGTTCCATTAGTGAAAACTAACACAAAACTGCTTTAAAAAACATCATTTTTTCTCACATAACATATATATGAGTCATCAAAGGTCAATTGTACATCATTTTTTCCTCTTAATGTACAAGTCCTAGAGGAAAAATTCTTAAGGAAAAGTTGTTCCATTAGTAAAAACTAACACAAATATACTTTAAAAAACATCAATTTTGCTCACATAACATATGTATGAGTCATCAAAGGTCAATTGTACATCATTTTTTTCCTCTTAATGTACAAGTCCTAGAGAAAAATTTCTAAGGGAAAAGTTGTTCCATTAGTGAAAACTAACACAAATATACTTTAAAAAACATCATTTTTGCTCATATAACATATATATGAGTCATCAAAGGTCATTTGTACATCATTTTTTTCCTCTTCGTGTACAAGTCCTAGAGAAAAGTTTCTTAAGTAAAAATTGCTCCATTAGTAAAAACTAACACAAAAATACTTTAAAAAACACCAATTTTGCTCACATAACATATGTATGAGTCATCAAAGGTCAATTGTACATCATCTTTTTCCTCTTAATGTACAAGTCCTAGAGAAAAATTTCTTAAGGAAAAGTTGTTCCATTAGTGAAAACTAACACAAATTTACTTTAAAAAACATCAATTTTGCTTATATAACATATGTATGAGTCATCAAAGGTCAATTGTACATCATTTTTTTCCCTCTTAATGTACAAGTCCTAGAGAAAAATATCTTAAGGAAAAGTTGTTCCATTAGTGAAAACTAAGACAAAACTACTTTAAAAAACATCAATTTTGCTCACATAACATATGTATGAGTAATCGAAGGTCAACTGTACATAATTTTTTTCTCTTAAGGTACAAGTCCTAGAGAAAAGTTTCTTAAGTAAAAGTTGTTCCATTAGTAAAAACTAACACAAATATACTTTAAAAACATCAATTTTGCTCACATAACAAATGTATGAGTCATCAAAGGTCAATTGTACATAATTTTTTTCCTCTTAATGTACAAGTCCTAGAGAAAAATTTCTAAAGGAAAAGTTGTTCCATTAGTGAAAACTAACACAAATATACTTTAAAAAACATCAATTTTGCTCACATAACATATGTATGAGTCATCAAAGGTCAATTGTACATACTTTTTTTCCTCTTAATGTACAAGTCCTAGAGGAAAAATTCTTAAGGAAAAGTTGTTCCATTAGTGAAAACTAACACAAAACAACTTTAAAAAACATCAATTTTAATCACATAACATATGTATGAGTCATCAAAGGTCAATTGTACATAATTTTTTTCCTCTTAATGTACAATTCCTAGAGGAAAAGTTCTTAAGGAAAAGTTGTTCCATTAGTGAAAACTAACACAAAACTACTTTAAATAACATCATTTTTGCTCACATAACATATATATGAGTCATCAAAGGTCATTTGTACACCATTTTTTTTCCTTTTAATGTACAAGTCTTAGAGAAAAGTTTCTTAATTAAAAGTTGTTCCATTAGTAAAAACTAACACAAATATACTTTAAAAAACATCATTTTTGCTCACATAACATATATATGAGTCATCAAAGGTCATTTGTACATCATTTTTTTCCTCTTAATGTACAATTCCTAGAGGAAAAATTCTTAAGGAAAAGTTGTTCCATTAGTGAAAACTAACACAAAACTACTTTAAAAAACATCATTTTTGCTCACATAACATATATATGAGTCATCAAAGGTCATTTGTACATCATTTTTTTCCTCTTAATGTACAAGTCCTAGAGAAAAGTTTCTAAAGTAAAAGTTGTTCCATTAGTAAAAAATCAACACAAAAATACTTTAAAAAACATCAATTTTGCTCACATAACATATGTATGAGTCATCAAAGGTCAATTGTACATCATTTTTTCCCTCTTAATGTACAAGTCCTAGAGAAAAATTTCTACAGGAAAAGTTGTTCCATTAGTGAAAACTAACACAAATATACTTTAAAAAACATCATTTTTGCTCACATAACATATATATGAGTCATCAAAGGTCATTTGTACATCATTTTTTTTCTCTTCGTGTACAATTCCTAGAGAAAAGTTTCTTAATTAAAAGTTGTTCCATTAGTAAAAACTAACACAAATATACTTTAAAAAACATCAATTTTGCTCACATAACATATGTATGAGTCATCAAAGGTCAATTGTACATCATTTTTATCCTCTTAATGTACAAGTCCTAGAGAAAAATTTCTACAGGAAAAGTTGTTCCATTAGTGAAAACTAACACAAATATACTTTAAAAAACATCATTTTTGCTCACATAACATATATATGAGTCATCAAAGGTCATTTGTACATCATTTTTTTCCTCTTAATGTACAAGTCCTAGAGAAAAGTTTCTAAAGTAAAAGTTGTTCCATTAGTAAAAACTAACACAAATATACTTTAAAAAACATCAATTTTGCTCACATAACATATGTATGAGTCATCAAAGGTCAATTGTACATCCTTTTTTCCTCTTAATGTACAAGTCCTAGAGGAAAAACTCTTAAGGAAAGGTTGTTCCATTAGTGAAAACTAACACAAAACTACTTTAAAAAACATCATTTTTGCTCACATAACATATATATGAGTCATCAAAGGTCATTTGTACATCATTTTTTTCCTCTTCGTGTACAAGTCCTAGAGAAAAGTTTCTTAAGTAAAAGTTGTTCCATTAGTAAAAACTAACACAAATATACTTTAAAAAACATCTATTTTGCTCACATAACATATGTATGAGTCATCAAAGGTCAATTGTACGTCATCTTTTCCTCTTAATGTACAAGTCCTAGAGAAAAATTTCTAAAGGAAAAGTTGTTCCATTAGTGAAAACTAACACAAATATACTTTAAAAAACATCAATTTTGCTCACATAACATATGTATGAGTCATCAAAGGTCAATTGTACATCCTTTTTTTCCTCTTAATGTACAATTCCTAGAGGAAAAATTCTTAAGGAAAAGTTGTTCCATTAGTGAAAACTAACACAAAACTACTTTAAAAAACATCATTTTTGCTCACATAACATATATATGAGTCATCAAAGGTCATTTGTACATCATTTTTTCCTCTTAATGTACAAGTCCTAGAGAAAAGTTTCTAAAGTAAAAGTTGTTCCATTAGTAAAAAATCAACACAAAAATACTTTAAAAAACATCAATTTTGCTCACATAACATATGTATGAGTCATCAAAGATCAATTGTACATCATCTTTTTCCTCTTAATGTACAAGTCCTAGATAAAAGTTTCTTAAGTAAAAGTTGTTCCATTAGTAAAAACTAACACAAATATACTTTAAAAAACATCAATTTTGCTCACATAACATATGTATGAGTCATCAAAGGTCAATTGTACATCCTTTTTTCCTCTTAATGTACAAGTCCTAGAGGAAAAACTCTTAAGGAAAAGTTGTTCCATTAGTGAAAACTAACACAAAACTACTTTAAAAAACATCATTTTTGCTCACATAACATATATATGAGTCATCAAAGGTCATTTGTACATCATTTTTTTCCTCTTCGTGTACAAGTCCTAGAGAAAAGTTTCTTAAGTAAAAGTTGTTCCATTAGTAAAAACTAACACAAATATACTTTAAAAAAAATCTATTTTGCTCACATAACATATGTATGAGTCATCAAAGGTCAATTGTACATCATTTTTTTCCTCTTAATGTACAAGTCCTAGAGAAAAATTTCTAAAGGAAAAGTTGTTCCATTAGTGAAAACTAACACAAATATACTTTAAAAAACATCAATTTTGCTCACATAACATATGTACGAGTCATCAAAGGTCAATTGTACATCCTTTTTTCCCTCTTAATGTACAATTTCTAGAGGAAAAATTCTTAAGGAAAAGTTGTTCCATTAGTGAAAACTAACACAAAACTACTTTAAAAAACATCATTTTTGCTCACATAACATATATATGAGTCATCAATGGTCATTTGTACATCATTTTTTTCCTCTTCGTGTACAAGTTCTAGAGAAAAGTTTCTTAAGTAAAAGTTGTTCCATTAGTAAAAACTAACACAAATATACTTTAAAAAACATCATTTTTGCTCACATAACATATGTATGAGTCATCAAAGGTCAATTGTACATCATATTTTTCCTCTTAATGTACAAGTCCTAGAGAAAAATTTCTAAATTAAAAATAATCACAATAGGGAAGCAAAATTACTTTAAAAGATATGTTGTCTTTAAAAATGTATATGACAAATCAAAAGTCAACTGAACTTTTTTATTGCGTGTACGAGAAATACAAAACAGTTTATTTTTTGTAATTTTCCTTAGGTAAAAAATTATGCAGTTTTGAAAATTAGGTTTAAAAAATAAGTCGCCAAAAAAATCTCCAAAAGCTCCTTTGTTCAATTTTCTCTCACTTCACATCTGTGAAAAAAAATGGATTGACACCAAAACTTTCTTACTTGAGATTTATGAAGCAAATATCGAAATAAACCTGTCATTAAATCAAAATTCCTCAACCATAGCAAAGATTTCTCGCTTAAACTTATTTTGCAGGCTAAATGTCAGTCTACTTGATTAAAATAACGGTCCCAAAAAGCACAAAAAATTCCTTAATAGACTTAATGTACAAGTCCTAGAGGAAAAACTCTTAAGGAAAAGTTGTTCCATTAGTGAAAACTAACACAAAACTACTTTAAAAAACATCATTTTTGCTCACATAACATATATATGAGTCATCAAAGGTCATTTGTACATCATTTTTTTCCTCTTCGTGTACAAGTCCTAGAGAAAAGTTTCTTAAGTAAAAGTTGTTCCATTAGTAAAAACTAACACAAATATACTTTAAAAAAAATCTATTTTGCTCACATAACATATGTATGAGTCATCAAAGGTCAATTGTACATCATTTTTTTCCTCTTAATGTACAAGTCCTAGAGAAAAATTTCTAAAGGAAAAGTTGTTCCATTAGTGAAAACTAACACAAATATACTTTAAAAAACATCAATTTTGCTCACATAACATATGTATGAGTCATCAAAGGTCAATTGTACATCCTTTTTTCCCTCTTAATGTACAATTTCTAGAGGAAAAATTCTTAAGGAAAAGTTGTTCCATTAGTGAAAACTAACACAAAACTACTTTAAAAAACATCATTTTTGCTCACATAACATATATATGAGTCATCAAAGGTCATTTGTACATCATTTTTTTCCTCTTCGTGTACAAGTTCTAGAGAAAAGTTTCTAAAGGAAAAGTTGTTCCATTAGTGAAAACTAACACAAATATACTTTAAAAAACATCAATTTTGCTCACATAACATATGTATGAGTCATCAAAGGTCAATTGTACATCCTTTTTTCCTTCTTAATGTACAATTTCTAGAGGAAAAATTCTTAAGGAAAAGTTGTTCCATTAGTGAAAACTAACACAAAACTACTTTAAAAAACATCATTTTTGCTCACATAACATATATATGAGTCATCAAAGGTCATTTGTACATCATTTTTTTCCTCTTCGTGTACAAGTTCTAGAGAAAAGTTTCTTAAGTAAAAGTTGTTCCATTAGTAAAAACTAACACAAATATACTTTAAAAAACATCATTTTTGCTCACATAACATATGTATGAGTCATCAAAGGTCAATTGTACATCATATTTTTCCTCTTAATGTACAAGTCCTAGAGAAAAATTTCTAAATTAAAAATAATCACAATAGGGAAGCAAAATTACTTTAAAAGATATGTTGTCTTTAAAAATGTATATGACAAATCAAAAGTCAACTGAACTTTTTTATTGCGTGTACGAGAAATACAAAACAGTTTATTTTTTGTAATTTTCCTTAGGTAAAAAATTATGCTGTTATGAAAATTAGGTTTAAAAAATAAGTCGCCAAAAAAATCTCCAAAAGCTCCTTTGTTCAATTTTCTCTCACTTCACATCTGTGAAAAAAAATGGATTGACACCAAAACTTTCTTACTTGAGATTTATGAAGCAAATATCGAAATAAACCTGTCATTAAATCAAAATTCCTCAACCGTAGCAAAGATTTCTCGCTTAAACTTATTTTGCAGGCTAAATGTCAGTCTACTTGATTAAAATAACGGTCCCAAAAAGCACAAAAAATTCCTTAATAGACTTATTACTTTATCGTTGGCCGCTTAAAAACATTAATTGCAACCAAAATTTCCAACTAAATTCCGTTTGTACTCTAAAACATAACTAAAATTGTCCAAAAATATTTCAAAACGTGTCAATGAGTCATCAGAGACTTTAAGCCCAAAAAACATTTCTTGTAGGTAAAATTTTTTATAAAGTTTTTATCAGAAAGTTTTCAAAGTTCAGTAAAACCGCTATGCGCTTCTCTAGAGACTTTCACTTATATTTTAACAAAATTAAATTTCTCCCTAGAGGCTGTACATTTGTGAAATTTATATGAGAACAAAAACATACCAAAGAGTTCATCTATTTAAAAACGTAAAATCAAAGAAAATTTGAGATAAAAATTTCTGAATATTAGCAAAAGTTTCTTATCAATAAATAACTACTCATGATTTTTTGTTGATGTTGTTTTTTTAAAACCATCCTCAAACAGTTAATAAACGTTTGCAGCAGTCCGTAGAAGCAAACTAGTTCTTATTAGATGTCATAAACTAAGACATAGTTTCTCTAACTTTGTTTTTGAATAAAAACTAAATTAAAAACGTTCAGACCATTTTGTTGAAGGAGCATTTATTTTGCTGATTCGTTTGGCAGCACCGAAAATGAAATTCAACAACAAGAATTTTCTCAAAATTACAGTATGAACTAGGAACGTTATGTACTACATATCTATCTGTAGTAACATTAAATTTCAACCAATTTATAGAACCGAAAGAAATTTAGATAGATAATAGTTGCATATTTCGTAATCAACGGAAAATTTCAGCATCTGTTTTACAATATATCATTCTGAGTGCGGGGATCTGCAAGGTCAAATTTTTGTTAAACTGACAAAATAATCTGAACAGAAACAGAATGTTGATTGGTATGACAAAGATCAGCATGGTAAAATATGCTATGCGTTACAAAAAGACAGTTTTTTCCCATGCTATAAAAAGCGGTGATTAAAAATCACAAAACTACAATCCAGAAACCCTTTCTCCTTCAGGAAACTATACAGCTCTTTTATAATTTACTCGAAGATTATGATAAACTTACCAGATGAAGCAAAACTGAAAAACATTTGTTTTCTTGGAAATTAAATTAAGACAACTATATGGATTTCGACATTTTTTAAAGTTTTTGGTTTTTGTCAACTTTAGCAAAAATTCGTGATCCTGCAAAGTACGATAATAAATTAGTGTCTTGTGAGACAATGTAAAACTTGATTTGCTCTTCAGTGTCAACTTTGGTTGACTGTTGAATTAATTGCGTTCGTCAACCACAAAAATGTTCTCAGTTGACTAATAGGAAAGTTGTTTTTCAAATGAAATCCGTTTTTTTGAACGCCTATGTCACAATCATCAATTTTAAAAATTCATTTAACTTTTTGTCATATTGCATCTAGAAATTGCTTTTATCAAATTTTTTATTGAACTTCAAAAGCATTGAAAAGCAACCCAAATTACCAACGATTTGATTCTGCCACACCTTATCGATAACATATTTGTCTGTAAGTAAAATATTTGTCTGACAGTTTTTAAAGCAACCCAAAAAATATCAAGGAGAAAAATTCAGTTGGAAACTTTAAGCAACTATACAGCGAGTTTCTATTCAAATATAAAATTTAAGTTTGTTAAAACAAATCGCCAAAATTGCCATAAAAAAACATTAGTTCCATATCTTGATTTTAGCCCAGGTCCACTGGGTCCACACAGAAAGAAAAATCAGTTCAACACACAAGAATTAAAACAGATTTTATAGAGACAAGAGTACTATAAAAACAATCCTTGCTGTAGAAATATTCATTTTGAAGCTTTTAACAACTACAGATCAGTCGTTCTTTTTCTTTCTCAATGAATTAGTATTGATTTGTAACAACTTAACAACAAAAATCTTATGGAAGTAAGTTTAATCTTAAATACTTGAATCTAGTTGTTGCAATATAGTGAGTTTCCAACTTTTTTAATCCTAAACTAAAACAAACCACCTCGGAAAACAAAACGGAGGACTACCATGTTGTTGTGGTTTAATCTCCGATTATCTCATCAATTTAAGCCAAGTATTTTGAAAATAATTTTTTTGCCTTATAAAACAGCATTTCTATCCAATATTTTCCAGAATTTGGGAACACCTGCAAAAAAACTATAATAAAAAAGTTTTCAAACGGTAAAGTTTCCACTTCATTGAAGAGGTTTACGCGTAACAAAAAAAATTGATACATGTAAATGTTTGAAGGACAAACTCGAAAACAAACGAAAACTGTAAAAGCAAGTTATTTAGTTAGATAGATCATATTAAAGCATTCAACAACTGCAAACCATTCGCTTGGATTGGAGTCAAGCAAATTGTGTTCCAAACTAATTTTTTTTGCAGGCACAATATTTCAAACAAATTGGAAGTGTAAGTTTCTAGTTTTCTCATTAAATTTTTTAACAGCAGTTTAAAAAAAAACAAAGCAAAACGTCTAAATATATTCGCTTTTCCTTAAATTAGTGATTCTTCTCTGAAAAAACTGGCTATTTTTTTCGGAATTTTTAAATCAAGTGTACACGCATTGTTTCCATGATTAATTGTGTTAGAGTGAATTTCAATCAGGTCATTCCTTGTGAGCTCACAAAATTTAAAAACCACAAAAAATTTTATACAAGGTCAAAATCAATGATTTCATAGATAGCATTTCTTAGGAAATTTAAGTGAATAGGTTAAGTGATTAAATTCCTTGTATGGTTTAAAATACAATATATGATCCGTGGATGAGTCTTTTTAGAAGGTTTTTTCAAAGTGTTAATCAGTAATCAAAATATTAATATACCTTTTTGTTTTAGATGAAGACCTTCAACTGTGACGAGTGCGCGAAGAAGTACAACAAGAAGCAGAAGCTATTACAGCATATGGAGAAGGAGCACAACACAAAATATGAAAAAACAGCAAGCTATGAATGTGGAATTTGTAGCAACAAATTCACAGCGAGCAGAAATGTAATCCGTCATTTGAAAACAGTTCATGGATGTCAGACAAACACAGAGTGCAAGCATTGTACACAAATTTATGGCGACACTTCATCATGTGCTAGACATGAGAATGATGCTCATGATACTCACACAGAGGCTCCAGAGAAAGTTAAAAGCAAGATTGAGCAACAACAGGCTAAACATGCGATCGAAAAATTCTTCCAGTCGTTCAGGATACAAGCGGACAACCAAATTGATGTCTTTAATTTTGTTACGGAGCATCTCGAAGAGCTTAAATTGTTCGTGAGAAACAAAATAGCAGAGCCTGGATTTTCTCTCACTTCACATCTGTGAAAAAAAATGGATTGACACCAAAACTTTCTTACTTGAGATTTATGAAGCAAATATCGAAATAAACCTGTCATTAAATCAAAATTCCTCAACCATAGCAAAGATTTCTCGCTTAAACTTATTTTGCAGGCTAAATGTCAGTCTACTTGATTAAAATAACGGTCCCAAAAAGCACAAAAAATTCCTTAATAGACTTATTACTTTATCGTTGGCCGCTTACAAACATTAATTGCAACCAAAATTTCCAACTAAATTCCGTTTGTACTCTAAAACATAACTAAAATTGTCCAAAAATATTTCAAAACGTGTCAATGAGTCATCAGAGACTTTAAGCCCAAAAAACATTTCTTGTAGGTAAAATTTTTTATAAAGTTTTTAACAGAAAGTTTTCAAAGTTCAGTAAAACCGCTATGCGCTTCTCCAGAGACTTTCACTTATATTTTAACAAAATTAAATTTCTCCCTAGAGGCTGTACATTTGTGAAATTTATATGAGAACAAAAACATACCAAAGAGTTCATCTATTTAAAAACGTAAAATCAAAGAAAATTTGAGATAAAAATTTCTGAATATTAGCAAAAGTTTCTTATCAATAAATAACTACTCATGATTTTTTGTTGATGTTGTTTTTTTAAAACCATCCTCAAACAGTTAATAAACGTTTGCAGCAGTCCGTAGAAGCAAACTAGTTCTTATTAGATGTCATAAACTAAGACATAGTTTCTCTAACTTTGTTTTTGAATAAAAACTAAATTAAAAACGTTCAGACCATTTTGTTGAAGGAGCATTTATTTTGCTGATTCGTTTGGCAGCACCGAAAATGAAATTCAACAACAAGAATTTTGTCAAAATTACAGTATGAACTAGGAACGTTATGTACTACATATCTATCTGTAGTAACATTAAATTTCAACCAATTTATAGAACCGAAAGAAATTTAGATAGATAATAGTTGCATATTTCGTAATCAACGGAAAATTTCAGCATCTGTTTTACAATATATCATTCTGAGTGCGGGGATCTGCAAGGTCAAATTTTTGTTAAACTGACAAAATAATCTGAACAGAAACAGAATGTTGATTGGTATGACAAAGATCAGCATGGTAAAATATGCTATGCGTTACAAAAAGACAGTTTTTTCTCATGCTATAAAAAGCGGTGATTAAAAATCACAAAACTACAATCCAGAAACCCTTTCTCCTTCAGGAAACTATACAGCTCTTTTATAATTTACTCGAAGATTATGATAAACTTACCAGATGAAGCAAAACTGAAAAACATTTGTTTTCTTGGAAATTAAATTAAGACAACTATATGGATTTCGACATTTTTTAAAGTTTTTGGTTTTTGTCAACTTTAGCAAAAATTCGTGATCCTGCAAAGTACGATAATAAATTAGTGTCTTGTGAGACAATGTAAAACTTGATTTGCTCTTCAGTGTCAACTTTTGGTTGACTGTTGAATTAATTGCGTTCGTCAACCACAAAAATGTTCTCAGTTGACTAATAGGAAAGTTGTTTTTCAAATGAAATCCATTTTTTTGAACGCCTATGTCACAATCATCAATTTTAAAAATTCATTTAACTTTTTGTCATATTGCATCTAGAAATTGCTTTTATCAAATTTTTTATTGAACTTCAAAAGCATTGAAAAGCAACCCAAATTACCAACGATTTGATTCTGCCACACCTTATCGATAACATATTTGTCTGTAAGTAAAATATTTGTCTGACAGTTTTTAAAGCAACCCAAAAAATATCAAGGAGAAAAATTCAGTTGGAAACTTTAAGCAACTATACAGCGAGTTTCTATTCAAATATAAAATTTAAGTTTGTTAAAACAAATCGCCAAAATTGCCATAAAAAACATTAGTTCCATATCTTGATTTTAGCCCAGGTCCACTGGGTCCACACAGAAAGAAAAATCAGTTCAACACACAAGAATTAAAACAGATTTTATAGAGACAAGAGTACTATAAAAACAATCCTTGCTGTAGAAATATTCATTTTGAAGCTTTTAACAACTACAGATCAGTCGTTCTTTTTCTTTCTCAATGAATTAGTATTGATTTGTAACAACTTAACAACAAAAATCTTATGGAAGTAAGTTTAATCTTAAATACTTGAATCTAGTTGTTGCAATATAGTGAGTTTCCAACTTTTTTAATCCTAAACTAAAACAAACCACCTCGGAAAACAAAACGGAGGACTACCATGTTGTTGTGGTTTAATCTCCGATTATCTCATCAATTTAAGCCAAGTATTTTGAAAATAATTTTTTTGCCTTATAAAACAGCATTTCTATCCAATATTTTCCAGAATTTGGGAACACCTGCAAAAAAACTATAATAAAAAAGTTTTCAAACGGTAAAGTTTCCACTTCATTGAAGAGGTTTACGCGTAACAAAAAAAATTGATACATGTAAATGTTTGAAGGACAAACTCGAAAACAAACGAAAACTGTAAAAGCAAGTTATTTAGTTAGATAGATCATATTAAAGCATTCAACAACTGCAAACCATTCGCTTGGATTGGAGTCAAGCAAATTGTGTTCCAAACTAATTTTTTTTGCAGGCACAATATTTCAAACAAATTGGAAGTGTAAGTTTCTAGTTTTCTCATTAAATTTTTTAACAGCAGTTTAAAAAAAACAAAGCAAAACGTCTAAATATATTCGCTTTTCCTTAAATTAGTGATTCTTCTCTGAAAAAACTGGCTATTTTTTCGGAATTTTTAAATCAAGTGTACACGCATTGTTTCCATGATTAATTGTGTTAGAGTGAATTTCAATCAGGTCATTCCTTGTGAGCTCACAAAATTTAAAAACCACAAAAAATTTTATACAAGGTCAAAATCAATGATTTCATAGATAGCATTTCTTAGGAAATTTAAGTGAATAGGTTAAGTGATTAAATTCCTTGTATGGTTTAAAATACAATATATGATCCGTGGATGAGTCTTTTTAGAAGGTTTTTTCAAAGTGTTAATCAGTAATCAAAATATTAATATACCTTTTTCTGTTTTAGATGAAGACCTTCAACTGTGACGAGTGCGCGAAGAAGTACAACAAGAAGCAGAAGCTATTACAGCATATGGAAGGAGCACAACACAAAATATGAAAAAACAGCAAACTATGAATGTGGAATTTGTAGCAACAAATTCACAGCGAGCAGAAATGTAATCCGTCATTTGAAAACAGTTCATGGATGTCAGACAAACACAGAGTGCAAGCATTGTACACAAATTTATGGCGACACTTCATCATGTGCTAGACATGAGAATGATGCTCATGATACTCACACAGAGGCTCCAGAGAAAGTTAAAAGCAAGATTGAGCAACAACAGGCTAAACATGCGATCGAAAAATTCTTCCAGTCGTTCAGGATACAAGCGGACAACCAAATTGATGTCTTTAATTTTGTTACGGAGCATCTCGAAGAGCTTAAATTGTTCGTGAGAAACAAAATAGCAGAGCATGGACCTTTGAAAATTCAGCTCTCTGTTTTTGTACAGATGTTGAAACCAACGGATGATACCAAAGTCGGCTGTCATGCAAACACAAAGTCGAAAGTTCTAACAACAGAACTATCAGATGATGAAATTTTTGAAATGGTTGATCAAATGAACAATTCAATCCAAATTTTTTCAACCGGTGGAAGTGGATTTGTCGTTCAGAAAATTGATCACTTGGACATCAACATTAACAAATTCAAACCTATCAGAGGAAGCAGTTACATTGCTACACCATCCGCTTTAGTTGGAAAACATTTTCTCCTAAATATACGAAACAATGATAACAAATGTTTTGCATATTCAGTCTTTGCAGCACTGTTTCCACAGAAGGAGAACAAAAATCGGCTAAACAAATACAAGCCAAGTTTGCACAAACTTAATTTTGATAATATCGAGTTCCCGATGTCCTTAACGGATGTTCCAAAGTTTGAAAAGCAAAACAATATTGGAATTAATGTTTTTGGTTTCGAGAAAAACAAAATTTTGCCGCTTTACTTAACCAAAATAAAAACGGAGAAAATTATTCCTTTGTTGCTGCTGACTGATGAATTTACTAGTCATTACTGCTTGATAACGAATTTTCATGCTTTCATGGCTCGGCAGTTTGGAAATAGGAATCATAACCGGTATAAGTACTGCGAACGTTGCCTTCACGGATTCCGAGACAACATATCACTGGAAAAACATTTGGATTTATGTGGTGAGCATAAAGCTGTTCATATTACTATGCCAACGGAAGACTCAACAATTGAATTTACAAACTGGCATAAAACGTTTTCAGTTCCCATAGTGATTTATGCCGGCACAGAGGCTGTCAGCCTTAAGCATGACACCTGCCGCCAGAATCCTGAGAATAGCTACACCTTGAACAAAGAAACTCAGAATCCCTGCGCAATAGGTTTTTGTGCTGTGGATAAAGATGACGGAAGTGATTATTATAGCTTTGAAGGTGAGACATGCATCCAAGAGTTTTTTCGGTGGCTCAGAGAGAACGCCAAATCTATTTCTGAGAGAAAACAGAAGCATAGGCGTCTCATAATAACTGATGAAGAGCGCAAGCAAATAATTGATCAGAGCACGAGATGCGTTATTTGTCAGAAAAAATTGAACGACGAAAAAGTAATCCATCATGATCACTTTACTGGTGAAATCTACGGAGTTGCGCACAACAGCTGCAATCTGAAGCTTCGTACGCAGACTTTTACGCCTATTTTCTTCCACAACCTAAGCGAATACGACGCACATCATCTATTGAAATACATAGAAATCCAATCGGAGGAAAAATTGACAGTAATTCCTTGCAACAGTGAGACGTATATTTCATTCTCGTTCTTTGTTCCTGTTGGTAAAAGCAAAGATGACAAGCTACTATATGAAGAATTTCGTTTCCTTGACAGCTATCGTTTTTTATCGGGGAGTCTTGAAACTCTGGCTGCAACACTCGAATCAAAGGACTACATTCAATTATCTAAACATTTCCCAAAACATGTCGAGATTTTGCAAAAGAAAGGAGTTTTTCCATATTCGTTTCTCGATAGCTTTGAGAAATTCTCTGAAAAATCGTTACCTCAATATGGTGATCAGTGGATAAATTCATTGTCTGGTCAAGTTGATGTTTCTGAGGAGGATGTTCAGCATGCTAACAAAGTTTGGAATATGTTTGGCTGCAGAACCTTTGGTGACTATCTCATGTTGTATCTCAAAACTGATGCCGGAGACTCTTTGATCAGGTATATAGATTAGACCCCTGTCATTACTATAGTGCACCTAATATTTCATGGGATGCAATGCTGAAAACAACTAAAGTTAAACTGGACTTGCTCTCTGATATAGAGATCCTGTTGTTTTGTGAGAGAGCCATCATTGGAGGATTGAATGGAATTGGTGAGAAACGGTATATGAAAGCTAACAACAAATATTTGGATGACTTTGATATTGGAAAACCGAGTACGTATGGACTTTTTCTGGATGTCGTTAACTTATACGGTGGAACAATGATGAAAAAACTGCCAACCGGAGGATTTGAATGGTCAGACATCAGTTTGGAAAAGATCATGCAAACATCTGACGAAAGTGATGTTGGGTACTTTGTTATGGTTGATTTGAGTTATCCTAACAACTTACATGACTGTCACAATGATTTTCCTTTGGCTGCTGAGAAGTTAAAAGTTGAAGCTGAGATGCTTTCTCAGTATCAATTAAAATTGGGAAACAAGACCAGTCATATACCAAAGCTTCTTGAAACGCTTCAATCAAAGCAGAATTATGTCATTATTTAGTTCTTAAGTTTTATTGTCAACAGGGGCTCCAAGTAACCAGACTACATAGGTCTCTGAAGTTCAACCAGAGTGACTTCATGAAGTGGTATATTGAGCAGAATACAAAGTTGCGACAGCAACCCGGTATTACCACTTTCGAAAAAAACTTTTTCAAATTGTTGAACAATTCATGCTTCGGAAAGACGATGAAAAATTTGAGATGTCGTTACAAGATGGTATTTGTTGAAAATGAGGAGAAAGCAAAATTTTATTGTAACAAGTACAATTTTGAGAAGTTCACCATATTTCGGGAGAACCTTGTTGGGATAACTCTTAGCCAGAAAGAGATCAGGTGGAATAAACCAACTTATCTGGGTGCTGCTATTTTGGATCTGTCAAAACTACACTTGTACAGGTTTCATTATGAAGAAATGGGGCCTTTGTTTGACAAAAAAGCTCGAGTGATGTATCGTGACACTGATTCTCTCATTTATGAAATTGAGATGGATGACATATACGAAGATCTTGTACAGCTGAAACACGTACTTGATTTGAGTGATTACCCCAAGGATCATCACTTACATGGTGAATTGAACAAAAAAATGCCACTTAAATTATCAGATGAGCTGAATGGTGACATTGTGATGGAGGCAGTTTTTCTGAAACCAAAAGCTTACTCTGTAAAAACTTTGCAGAAAGTCAAACAAAGTGCCAAGAGTGTGAGCAAACATGTGAAAAAGACACTTCATCATGATAAGTTCAAAGATGTGCTCAAATCAAAATCACCACTGAGAAAACTAGTAACATCTATAACTAGTGACAAACACACACTCAACATAACAGAGTCTAATAAAATTGCTTTGAGTGCATTTGACGATAAACGTTATTATCTGAGTAACGGTATAAGCTCATACGCGTATGGACACTACAAAATTGGTTACAAGCGGAAACAGCCTTTGGAAAAACCTCAAGTCCTATATTGCGATCAGTGAATGTGAAACACCCACAGATTTAACTGAACAACTTGATACTGAGATTGAAGAAACCTTTTCACCACCTGATCCTGGGTACTGGAAAACTTCTCAAATTGAGTCCGACGAGGAAGAATTAATTGATTTTGATGCAACTCCAAAAGAAAAGCCGTTCTCAAGATGTCCATATATCGATTTCGAAGCAGAGGAAGAGCCGCTTGCAAAGAAGCAACGCTTGTCCAGCAAGCGTTAATTATTGATGATGCTGCCCAACACCACCCCGGTTGGGAGTCTCAAGAAGTATTGACGAGGAGATACAACAACCTGCGACTGCTCCGCGCAGGAGCTTCTTGTGACAATAACAGCTTTTATAGGGGATAGCTGCCCAACTCCAGCCCGGTTGGGAGTCTCAAGAAGTATTGACGAGGAGATACAACAACCTGCGACTGCTCCGCGCAGGAGCTTCTTGTGACAATAACAGCTTTTATAGGGGATAGCTGCCCAACTCCACCCCGGTTGGGAGTCTCAAGAAGTTTTGACGAGGAGATACAACAACCTGCGACTGCTCCACGCAGGAGCTTCTTGTGACAATAACAGCTTTTATAGGGGATAGCTGCCCAACTCCACCCGGGTTGGGAGTCTCAAGAAGTATTGACGAGGAGATACAACAACCTGCGACTGCTCCGCGCAGGAGCTTCTTGTGACAATAACAGCTTTTATAGGGGATAGCTGCCCAACTCCAACCCGGTTGGGAGTCTCAAGAAGTTTTGACGAGTAGATACAAAAACCTGCGACTGCTCCGCGCAGGAGATTCTTGTGACAATAACAGCTTTTATAGGGGATTGCTGCCCAACTCCACCCCGGTTGGGAGTCTCAAGAAGTATTGACGAGGAGATACAACAACCTGCGATTGCTCCGCGCAGGAGCTTCTTGTGACAATATCAGTTTTTATAGGGGATAGCTGCCCAACTCCACCCCGGTTGGGAGTCTTTGACGACATGGTACAAAAATCTGCGACTGCTCCGCGCAGGAGCTTCTTGTGACAATAACAGCTCTCAAGGGGGATTACAATGACTTCTTTTTCTAATCGTGCATTTCTATTTTAATATCCAGATGTCCAGACAACACAAATAGATGTTGAAGAAGATACTGACGGAGAAGCAGTTTTAAACGGGTACATTTATAAAACTTAAAACATTGACTTAAAACAGAATGCTGTGTCTTAAATTGTTATTAGATGTTTGTTATAAGTTTATTGTTGGTTCTTAACCTTGCTTTATTAATTTAACTTTTTTAGTTTGTTTCATTTTTACAACTTAAGCAAAAAATTAGTTCCGAGCTGTCTGTTAAAAGTATGGTTATTTTGTTTTTTGTTTCCTCTGAGTCAATAATTAACTATCAAGAGACAAGATAACCGCGGAATTTGATTAATTAAACCATAAAAAAGGTATCTCTCTATTTCAAAATGAAGTTGAGGTACGTCTATTACATATTCAGGCAACAATCCTAACATACAGAGAGTAATTGCCAAGAAATTTTCATCCGCGCGCATGATCGAACACGTTTGGGTAAAAAGAGCCAAAAAGTGATCTCAGGTGTATACATTTCTTACTACTAACAATACCCTTACTCATCTAATATTCACCGTCGATTGCATGATGACCAAAAAAAAATTCTTCAAGAGATTGATTAGTTGAGAGGTTGTACTGCAAAAGGTCAACTCCACTCGTGGGTTTTAACCGTAGATTAAAAGTGGATTAGAAATCAGTATGAACTGTTGAGACTGATCAAGAAAACAAATAAATCCAAAAATAATTTTCTTGTGTGGAAACAAATCAAGAAGCAGTCGATAAATTGAAATTCAACGTTTTGATATATAGCCACACCTCAACCAGAGAAACTGATCCCTTTCAATTAGCCTGAACATAAATCCCGGCCAGTGGCACCACTAGTTTATGCATTAGGTTTTCGCCTAATTCATTGAAATATTCTAGACTTTTCGTTTTGATTCGTTTATAAAATTACAATATTTTTTTAAAAATGGCTATCTACCTGGGGTTTTATGATGCCCAGACGCGTGGTTTATTTTTGATTTTACAAACAAGCCATATAGAAAAAAAACTATGGAGAAATTCGAAACGTGTGGATGACGCAGCTTTATTCTTTCCATTTCAGCCCTTGTGAGGCAACGTGAGATAGTGGAGAGCACTTACGATGTTAAGTTTGTGTACACTGATTCTGCCTACAACAGAGGAGAGGAAACCAGAGTGATCAAGGCCGAAATGCCCAAATTGGTCCTCAGCATCGGGCTATTAATCGCAAGCACCATCATAGTCTGTAAGTCGTGTGTTTCGGCAGAAAGTTATAAGTTAACCATTCTACTTAAACGTTCTTAAAATTTCAACTCCCTGTAAGTTCTTAAAAGCCAACCATCCTTTGTAAGAAACCTGTGAGATCTTATATGATGACCATCCCGTCAGGACCAGAAATAAAATGTGCTAGAATGAGAATACTAGCGTGTCTCCAAAGACTTCCGGGGCAAGGTGTTCGAGATTTGTCGTTCGTTTGCAGGTCTGAATTGCAGTGCTATTTCCAAAACAATAGTCAATTGTAGTTATCTTAGTTAGCACAAAAATGATCACTGTATAGTTAGTAAAAAAAGTTAGCACAAAAAGTAGTCTTGTCACAAAAATGGTGACTGCAACTTCAGATACCCTATGATCGTGTTATAAGGAGATGAGAAGACAGATCACTTCGCTTGAGTCGAAGTTTAAATTAAGTTTATACTGGGATTCATTCTTATCCCTCTGCCACAATTATTGATTTGGGACAAACAGTCGAACAGTATTCGTCAGGAGCAAAATGCCAATCACTCATTTTTCCTGCGGGTCATAATAGTATTGATAAGGGTGTTTCGGGGGTGGCCGCAGCATCTCAATTATGTGAAACTGTTACAAAAGAAATTTACAAGTTGAAACCTCACCGAGTTCTACTTTCTGAAATTCCACAAGTTAAAATTAGCCATTATGGGCGTGAATCGAATAATATTGAAATTGAGGAGTGCAATAAGCAACTGGGAAATATTGCTTTGGAGCTAAATGGAACATTTAATTGGACTAAAGTAGAGGTTTTGAAATGCAACATTACAACATGGGAAATATCTAATGATGGTGTTCACTTAAATTTGGCTGGAGTACAAAAAATTGTCGATAGTATTTGGAACTATTATCAACAGCATTATATTACTGTGTCACAAAACAACATTGCACTGCGCCAAATTCAGCGTTTTTAATCAATCATTTGGTTGTGTGACTTAATGTTTTTTGTCAGCAAAAAATGAGCATTTCCAAACTAATAGTTTTTGCGTTCATACTTAGCACTTCAAATGAAAAGTTTATATATTCGGTTATGTCACACAACCAAAATCATGATTATTTTAATGTGAAAATTAGGTTCCGCTGTATTCGTTTTCCATTTTTTAAATATTTGCAAAATATTTTTTTAAACTTCATGCGCTTGCTCCTAAGTGGCGATATTCATCTAAATCCGGGCCTCCTTATTCACATCGGGAATGGGACATGCTGATAGACATAGTTACAAAGAATTGCAAAAATCTAAACATTTGCCTCTTCAATGCACGCAGTTTAAAAAACAAATATGAAAGTTTTCACTGAATTTTTTTTTACAAATTTAACTCAAAACACAATAGTGATCCTAACTGAAACTTGGTTGAATGAAGCAGATATTTATCCAGAGAAGATTTTGAGTCTGAAACACAAATTTTATTTAAAATCAAGGTAATCCAAGACAGGAGTAAATAAGGGTGGGGGTGTTGCCATCTGGGTTCCTAGGGATATATCTTCAAAACAGCGCGAAATGATCTAAATGTACTCAATGAAATCTTTTTTGAGTCCTTTTGGGTAGAAATATCTGGGCTATCGGTTAGCAAAATCCTAATTAATGCTTCGTATTGTCCAAATAAAAACTTGGGAAACTATTTCATCGACGAATTAACTTCAGAAACTTCCTCGGCGTACTCAATCAATGACGAAGTTTTGCTTTTTGGCGATTATAATCTCAATTATTTCAACAAAAGAGAAAACATTTTATTGGATGAATTTGCGAGTAATTCTAGACTTACTTTATCAAACACAGAAAAACCAACACGAGCCACCAGCCAAGGCGTAACACTAATTGATCATGGGTTTTCCAGCAAAAACCAAATTCAAGAGGTTCAGATTTTTTCCCAATCACTAGAAATGGATCGCTTAATTGTTTTTTACACTACCACTCCACCAATTTTCTTGTTGAACCTAAACACAGGAAGAAAAGGGTTATCAGTAGAAACAAAAGAAAGTTCGATGCGAAAAAATGTAATCTTTCAAAGCAGGACTGGAGTAACTTATATCTATGTGAAGATGGAAATAGCATGTCAATGTTTTCATAAACGTTTTTAGTACTACTCTAGAGTTTCACGCCCCACTTATAAAAAGCTTTCATAAACAGAAAAAAAACAGCTGAAAAATTTTGGATAACAAAAGAACTGAGAGAAGAAATCACGAAAAACAGACTTTTTAATATCTGGAAAAAGAACCCATCGGAGCAAGCGCATAACATTTTCAAATATCAGAGAATTTTGGTTAATAAGCGTTTAAAAACAGCCCAAAACGAGTTTTGCAAACAATTTTTCAATGAACTACCAACAAGTAAAGAACAATGGAGTTTCATCAAAAAAGAATTGGCAAAGAAAGGGAGTGTCTCGTTATAGACAAACTAGTCGATGGTGAAAGAGAAGTAGAAAATGAACTTGATATTGCAAATTGTCTCAAAAGAAGTTTTCAAAAATTAGGCTTATACAATGGACCATATGTGAGCGCTCCAAATATTTCTCGCATAGAAGTTTGGGAAAAGTTTTGCTTCAGAACAGTCACACTAAAGGAACTCTAGGATACCATTGATTCACTCGACAACAATAAGTCTCCGGGTCCAGGCGTTTTTAATGTAATGCTTGGGCAATCAAGGCAGCAAAGTTTCCATTCGGAACCCATTTGCAGTTTGTTTTTAACACATGCATTTGTCAAAATATTTTCCCGGAAAATTTAAAACTTGCTTTCTTTAGTCCGGTCTACAGAAAAGGGGACGTAAAAATTTGTGAGAACTATAGGCCTATCTCAATTACTCCAATGTTTGCAAAACTCTTTGAGCGTATTCTTCTCAATCAGGTTAACGAATATATACAAAAAGAAAGAATTTTGAACGGTACACAGTTTGGATTGGATACAGAAAACACAAACATTGAAAAACATGTAAAATCACAAAAAATGTGTTCTTGTTCCAATTCTGTTTTCACTACATATTCTCATATTCTTTTTCAGGTCTAAATGTCGAACCGTTTCCGCTTTTCGACAAGCTATTGTTTTTCCCACTTTTAAGACCCGGCATGCAGTTGTAACTACTTGGAAGAATGTTCGCATCATCAACTATCATCAATTGCTAAAAAACAAAAGCGTGAATTTTAATTTATCGAAAAATGGTTTTAGATGTCTTTTAGATGTTTTTAAATGGTTTTAGATGTATCGATTAAAAATTACGGGATCCATCAACATACGGTACAATAAAACTTAAAACAATTAAAGAAAAGTAATTAAACAAAAAAATGAAATTAGCTTCTCCAAAAGCCACAATGGCACCTGATGAGCCAAGAGCAATTATTGCACAAATCATATTAAGTAAAATTGATGAAACACAAGCGCTGAATACATGAAACTTAACAAAGTTGGAAGAATTAAATGGAACGCTGTGGTGTAGGAAATTGAATGACCTGCTAGCTTTCGCAAATTTACCTCTGAGTTGACATTCCCATTCCACATTATCGGCAACAATGCCCAAATAGAAAGTAGCATTAGTGCAACTTAGTTTAATACCATAGAGGCTCAGATCTGCCTCTTGTCTGTTGACTCACATGCAAAAATGACATTTCGATTTAATGAATTTCCAACGATTTTCTTGAGACCATGTGTAAAGCAAATCGATGTCTTCTTGGCATTTTAGCGAGGCAAAAGACGCTCGAAAAACCTAAGCATGTCAATAGAGAGAAGAAACGAAACAGAAGAGGTCACAATACACTTCCTTGAGGTACTCCTGTTAACCTCTAGATAATTTGATAAAAAATACCTTCAATTTTAAGTTTTTGAGTTCTGCAACGTAAGTAAGAATTCATCAGAAGTATGAAAGGAGTATCAAATCTTTTTGGTCAGAATTCTATGGCAAACAGTATTGAACGCCTTACTGAATTTAAAATATAACACAAGATGTTGGACGTTATCGTTAAAATTTGAGTTAACTTCATGGAAAAATAATAAAAACTGGGTAATTTTATAGCAGCATTTTCTACATCGATGTTGATTTGAACTCAATTTATTGTTTACTTTATGAAGACGTAGTTAACTTTTTTCTGTTGAAAAAGACGAGCGAGGGAGAATAGAAATAGGTCGATAATTTTCAATATCGATACGAGAATTTTTCGTGCGCAGCGGAGTCACATGCATTTCGATAGAAAAAATCACGAAATTTGTCTTTTCATAATTTGAAGGCGTTTTTTGAGAACGCTTCAAGAGCACCGTTTTGTTCTTTGTGGGCCAATTTTATCAAATTGCGTCAACATAAACACTGTTAGAACTAATGACATGCCGAAAACTCCAAATTATTATTCGGAATTCTTACTTTCAAAGCTGCAGCTCTTAAGTACATTTATTCTAACTTCAAAAAATGCTGGAAAAACAAGCAAAACTTTGCAAGAGATCGCTTTTGTTAAAAAGCATCCACTAATTGAACAATTTGTGGGGTCGTATAAGTTCAACAGATAAACTTAGGTTTTAAACTTAGTTGCTCAGAATCTGTAAAATCAGCATGCGATTATTACGTTGAACAGAGTTGGGACCTACTTTACGTAAACGAACAATCAACCAAACATGGATTATCATTACAATTCAAATTTTCCAATGATTTATACCTATCAATTGGTATTTACGTGTCTAACTTTTCGGTTATAATCGTGAATTACATCGTTTGAATTGAATGAAAAGAACATAGTTTTGGGGTTTTTAATATAATTTCAGCGATTTACTCAATTGAGAAACTGTTTTTCGCCAAATCCTATAAATAGTTAAATATGAAACTGTTATTTGTGTTGCAGGTATCAACATGAGAGTGTGGACTTATTCACGTGGTCTGTTGGCATGTGCAGCGGTGTTCATGTCTATCCTGGCTGTGGTGTTGGGACTGGCCATTGGCAACATCCTTCGATACAGTTTCATATCTCTCCTCGCATTCGTTCCATTCCTAATAATTGGTTAGTTATTAGATACCATTTTGCTTGTTCACACGGTCATTTTGTCCACGTGCTTTTCACGATGAAACGTTGTTATACAAGTTGCTTTTTTGAGCTGGTCAAAACTATTAGATAAGAGCCAGGTCCAAGTGCAGGAGGAGTTCTCCGAAAAATTTCAAAATAAACTTGAGCAGCTTTAGAGAATTAGAGCAAATTAAAAAACTTTGACTCGCAGTGAGAGGGGGCAATAAGCTAGAAATCTTTTATTAACTCTCTCAGTGAGCTGGGAGATCAAATTCATGAAGACTCTGGGATCAAGAGAGTCGTAACGATTGCTCAAACGTTGAAATACAATACTTTGAAAGATGATACTTTGAAAGGGCGTAAAGAGATGAATAATAATAATAATAATAATAATAATAATATTGAATTCAACCAAACATGGTTACAACCAGCTTGGTAGCCCCCAGATTAGGGGAGAAATCAAGTTTCAATAATTAAATTTTCTCGAAAACTTTCCATCCTGAAGGGTAACTTTTATATTTGAATCTTTTCAATGCCTCCCCTTCCAAAAAGTTCTTCACAAATAAAGACAAACAGGTCTATTCTGACCCCCACCCCCACCCCAGCTTAGTGGGCATATAACTTTTACTTCTCCCAGGTGCACATGCTATTTTTTACATAGTAAAACTGCTAAATAACAACACATAAATTTTAATTGCGGGCATAAAAAACACTGGGTATGCGATTACTGTTTACGTTTATAAATCTGAACTTGATTTAGTGTAAATGACACCAGGCTGTTGAACAGGGCCTAAGATATTTTTTTTTGTAGTAATAAAAATTGCTGAATTGTTTACAGGTATTGGGATAGACTCAGCGTTTCTACTTATGCACCAGTGGCTGATAAACCTGCAGTCTAACAAGTGTCTTTCGCATACACAACTGATGGTGGCCACTGTCCAGGGCTGCTTCCTCAGTGTCACACTATCTGACTTCACTGGAACGGCTTTTTCCTTTCTCTCCATTAATAATTCCAACCAAATTTCAAAATCTCCGCATCGCACCATAACTTTGTTTAGGCAGCTGATAAAAAAACTATCCTTCAAAAATAAAGTTATTTTTAAGACCAGACGTAAATCTTAATGGAGAAGGTATTTCAATATTAACACATATGAAGTTGTTTTCAAAAGCAGTCTCGCGATCTTCTAGTGAACCACGAGTGCTGGTTTTCGCTATCTGTATTTCTACAGTCTACCTAGCGTTACTATTATGACAATTCTAAACTCTGCAAAGTTAAATTTGAAACGAGTTTTAGTGCTATATAGCACAAACTGAATAGATATATCGCATTAAAAATTTCGCTCTCTGGAGAAACTTGATTTTAAAACGAAAGAGGAAAACTCAGGATTTCATTGTTTTTCGACAGATTCTGGAATATATCTCGAACGCAGATGTTTTTCAAATAGCCGCTTCCACTATTCCACCGAGCTATTTTTCCACTCCTATCATTATGATTCGAAAAGACGTTTCCGATGCCTTTTTTTAAATAGTTGAGACGAGTGTCTTTTTAAGGATTCGAGGAAAAGCAATTTTTTCGAAATGAAAATTTATTGACGCACGTGAAAGCAGTTTTACGTCTGATCACTTTATCGCGTTTTTGAACTGGGGGCGCTCGGAGGGCATCAAGTGACCGACCAGCTCTCTTAGGGACTTACGTTTTACTTATCTCTAAGTATGCGATTCACCAAAACTGTTTTGAGGAGACAATTTCATGGTGCGAAGGGTGATCCTTAATCTAAAAATTTGAAACCCCTATAACCACCCCCTAACACACCCCGAACTCTTTACTCCCTGGAGATTTGCAGCCACCCTCGCCCATCCCTCCCAACTCTGCTGTCGATAGTAAACTCGAGAAATAACAAGCAGGAGTAGCATAGTGGTTAGGGTGTCTGCTTGGCATCCCCGAGGTCGCAGTTCGAACCCCTTAGTTGAAGGATCTTCATGTCTAGGCTACACCGCCTCACAATGAGATTGCCCCGCCTGTTGAGACCGATTTGTCTGACCTTAGTCATACCGCTGACACAGAGAGAGTCCGAAAATTAAGTATTCAAGGAAAATGAATGTTTATTTTTACTTTTTAAAATTTTAAATGCTTGAGAATTTTGATATTTTAAGGTTTGATACTCCTTTTTAATTTCTAGAAGTATAATGTGCTCTTGCAGCCTGAAGTTAGTTTTTGGTTATTTCCCTTTGGTTATCTTTTGTATGAACTGAGAAAGGAAACAGCTTGGACCATTCACAGCAATCACCGCATTCGTTGTTGGTTGTTCAACCGCTTTCCCAGCTGTTAAAATATGCTGTGTATACTTAGCCTTATGTGTGCTATCTCTTTGGGTCACAGAACTTCTATTCTTCCTACCGTGCCTCGCAATCAGATCAAGAAGTTTATGCAATCAATTATTAATACCCGAAGATGTTTTACCCATACGAGCTGATCTTGACGACTCAATCGCGAGCGAAGACAGTGAAATTTGTCAAGGCTACGAAGTCTTTAATTGGTACGAAAAAATGCTAATGAAATTGGCCATTTTCGTGACTTCTAAAGAATTATTCAGGATTGTATGGATTTTTTCGTTCATATGTATCACTTGCGCAGCTACTTACTACATGAGTATCATGAAATCTTACGAGAACAACGTGAAATATTACCAGGATTCGTCGATCGTGCGTGAGTATTACGTAACACTGCAAAAGTACGCCACCACTCAGCAAATTATAAATGACGTAATAATAAAGATCCCGGAAAATTCCGAAAACGATAAATGGCAAAATCTGACCGCAAATGATGCCTTCTTATCGAGTTTGAAAAATTTACAAAAAGAGATGAACAAAACTGGAATTTACAGAAACCCAGTTTGGATTGACTGTATTTTGCAAATTTCTGAGAAAAACGACATCACAAAAGCTGTTGATGAAAACTTGGACGAATTGCATCTGGCCAAAATGTATTCGGCTGATATTGAAGAATTAGTCGACAAATGCCGAGAAGGCGTTGAATACTCGGTTAAAACGGATCAAGTTTCAGTTAATCACCAATTAAACTCTGTGAGTCTCAGTGATAGATCTAAAACAACTGAAGATGTACAAGACAACATGTCATCTATTGGTAATGAAAGCCAGAACAGTTCATCGGTACATAATGGTTCCAAGAATTTCGAGAAGTCATCTGAAGGGAAGAATCTCGTACAGGAAGACAAAACAGGGCCTCGCAGTTCCGAAGATAATAAAGCCATGGAAAAAGAAGTGGGAGGAGGTTCCGATAGAACCAGTGTTAACGTGCTTCAACTTCACTATGTCAAAATAAAAGTAAGTTTGTGTCGCCTTTCAGTAAAATGTGACCTTCCACGATTTTTAGCTGACAATAATCATTTTGAGGCAAATTCGTTTGACAATTTTTGCTTTCTATGACAATGCAAACATTTGATTGGTTGAAAAATGTTATGTAAAACTATTGATAGCATGTCTCTGATATAAGAAAGATATTCACTATTTTATCCCTGCTCGCTGCAGTTCAGTAGATTCAATAAACTTGTATGAAAATCTTCATGCGCAAAACAGAATGTTTTTACCGGATTCGCGCTCGAATAGCGCCTTTCAAAAATATAACACAAGACCGAAACCACAAATAACGATACACCACTGAAGAGCGAGCGAGCGAGAGAGAGAGAGAGAGAGAGAGAGAGAGAGAGAGAGAGAGAGAGGGGAGAGATATTCCCCATAAGGAGCATAAGCAAGCAGAGAAAGGAGGAAATCAAAGGAAACAGAAGGGAAGCAAACGAATCTGACTTTTTGCGTTTCCCAGCTAGTCTTTTTTCATGTACAAACCTTTCTTGCGTCCCTTAAAAAGTTCGTATCTGAAAAGTTTTTTAATAGCCGCCGTCAGTCTCTCAAACGGCTATTATTTAGGCGCTATCCTTTTTACGACTCGAAGAGGAGTATTGGAGAAGTCCTTTTTTAAAATCAATTTTATTGGAGTGAATTTTGAAGCAGGAAATGAAACACGTGAAAAAATTCGGAGTGATTTTGTTGCTAAACAAAATGACGAGTGCAGCGAAAAGAGAGTGTTTTTTGTTCCTGTCGCTATTTTCTAGAGAGCGAGAAATTGAGGTGTGAAAAAAATTCTGTAAGCGAGCGAAATTTTTTGTTCACGTGCGGCATTTTAAAGCAGTTTTCATTTTTTTGGCTCAGAAGTTTGTTTATGATTTTGTTTTAATTTTAGGCTGGTTTTTTTGTAGTGGTTTGAAGGTTTCTGGAAATTCATATGAATTTTAGCCTAATTCGGAAGTTTTTTATGTATTTTGCTGGTATATGAGATAATTTTTGCGATTTTTTGACGATTGTTTTGTTTTACTGCCTCAAATGGGTATTGAAAAATCCCATATTACTTGAGCAATTTTTAGATTACTAGTGGTTACAGTTTTGCGGATTTGAAAAATGGCGGAAATTGAAACTATTTTTCTTATTTTTTTGCAGTTTTTTCCTTTTTTTCTGTTTTTAGACAAGTTTCTTAGCCTATTATGACTTGCTTATTGTTTTGCGAGCATCTAGATACCCTATTGGCTGAAAGAAATTTCTCTTTGGATTTATGAGCTTTTGCAATATTAAAAAATTTATTAACTTTTTCCAGTTTTTTAGTCCAAGTCGTTTGTAGGAGCATATTTTTTCATGATTTGGCTTCAAATATTTTTTTAAAAGATTCTCATAAGTGGTTTTAGTAGGTACTTCTGACTTGCCTCATTCACTGTTTCCACTGAATGGTTTTGAAATCCATTGACTCAATGAATTACGCAAGATAGTGAACACAGTCAAGGTCAAAAGAGCAAAATAAAAAGAGACGGGATAAACCTATAAAGCCCGGTCATTAAGAATTAGGTTATCAAAGTTCATTAGAGTGTTTGCCAGCTGACATTGGTATTAAGATTATCACCTTTCAGTTTAGAAGCTGAATTAAGTATAATTTTAGAATCCGATTGAAACTGCACGCCGAATTAGAACACTTTTTGACACTAAAAAAATAGAAAAAAGTTTGGTGAATTTATCTCTTCGTCTTTTTTTCTTTTTTCTGTTTCAATCCCGATGTGCATCAAGCGCGTCAACGGCGGATATTTTCCGGCAACCTGCCGGATAAGTTTAATATTTCTTGTGGATAGGAAACTACCATTGCGTTACAACTTTTTTGAATAGGATCGGCTTTTTGCGAAACATTCGACGAAATTGCGAAAATGGAGGTTATATTAAATGATATTTCACATAGAAGACTTTTTATTATAATCGTTTGATTGATTATTATTACTTGATTCTATTACATGCTATTAGTAGGGCAGTTTGTAAAGTAAACTTGATTGGTCTCGTTATCTGTCCGAGCTTATTTCGTGTACAATAATATGTGCTTGTTAAAGAAATAGCGAAATAAAATTTTTCCTTCCTTAAGGTGAAATATTGTGTCTTTAGAGAAACAGAAAACACAACTATTGTTCAGGTGTTGAGAGTGCGGGCACAGATGTTTGAGACTAAGAAGCGCAATGAGCTCATGAGGCAGATGACGTCACTGGAGAATGAATTCAGTGAAGACTTGGGACTGGAGTTGTATGACTGGGAGATGGTGTTGATGTGGAGGGACTGGATGATGGAGAGCAGTCTGTGGAAGTCTGTTGCCATGGCAGGTCGGTCCAGACAAGTCTGTAGAAAAAACGCAAAAATGGAAAAAATTCAAAAATGGCTGATTGGACCCGAGCACAATTTTATGTTTCATTACTTTTATATTAATTGCTCTCGAACGAAGTTGGTAGCAATTATTGTAAACATGTTGATATTTTCATGCAAGTTTTTCGCTTGACCATTTTGCGCTTTTCTTCTAGAACGTTCTTTGACTTCTCAAGTGACTTTTTCACATTTTCGTTCTTCATTTTTGAGTGATCTCTATCGCTTTCACTCTGAAGTAACGCTTGTTGCTAATATAAAATCGATTGCAGCATAGCAAAAGGAAGGGCCTGATAGCCGAGTGGGTAGTGCGTATGGTGAGTGATCAGGAGGTCCAAGGTTCGATTCCTGGCGTGTTGAACTGTTTTTGTACCCATACAGAAGAATTTATTAAGGCTACAGCCCCTAGATTAAATTACCTCGCCTGTCGTTCGAGAGCAATTGTTCCGACATTAGTCGGTTTATGTTTAAATTTCGATGCAATTTTTTGTATTTCTTTAAGCGGATTGATTTTTATAAAGGTGGTTGTTGTCTGGTGATGGTGACCCTGTTCATTCCTCACCTGCTGCTGATTGTGACTACACTTCTCATGACAGCTGTAACATTTATCAACATCACAGGCACCATGTCTCTCATGGGTAAGTCAATCTCCCGTCAAATCCTCTTTTACTCACAGCAAACTCTTGAACATAAAATTGTTTATCAGAAAACGCTAATTCTTAATAGCCGCAAAGCGATAGCTGGGGCTATTATTGGCCTTCTCTTGGTTTTTTTTTAAAATTCAGAAATTTGAATTGTAACGACTCCAAAAGGAGCATTGGAGAACTCCTTTTTTAAATAAATTTTATTGGAGTGAATTTTGAAGCAGAAATGAAACGCGTAAAAAATGAGTGGTTTGTTTGCTGAACAAAATTGAATAGAAGCGAAAAGAGATTGGTTTTTTGTTCATACCACTGTTTTGGAGAGAGCAAGAAATTGAGGTGAAAAATTTAGCGAGCGTTTTTTAGATCACATACGGCTTTTAAAACAGTGTGTTTTTTAATTTTTTTTTTCGTTAACAGGTTTGGTTATGATATTTTATTAATTTTTTATTTCTTTTGATAGAGGTTTGAAAGTTTTGGGTAGTTAATGTGTTTTATGCTAATTTGGAGTTTTTCAGCTATTTCGCTGATTATAAGGCGAATTCCAGCCATTTTTCATCTTTTGTTTAGTTTTACTGCTTTTGAGTGGGATTTGAAAAGAAGCCTATTACTTCAGTTTCAGGAAAACCCATGACGTAGGAATCGGTATTTTTGCATGTTTTAAGATTGTCATAGGAAACCACTTACACCGAGGGCAGATTTGCCCTTGCTTGAGTTTAGCCATGCCTTTTCATAGTAATGTAGATGCCAAGTGACTGCAGTTTCGTTGGAAGAAAACCTTTTACGTAGAGAAATATGAAACTATTCTTAATTTTAGGAGTTCTTCGTTTTTCCTACAATCTTAGACAAATTTCTTAGCCTATTATGACCCTCCGAATAGTTTGCGAGCTTTTTATACTCTTATTTGCTTGAAGGAACTCATCCTTGGCTTTGTGTACTATTGTAATACTAAAAAAAATATGTCAATTTTTTCTAGATTTTTAATTAAATTTGTTTTTAAGAGCTTTTTCCATCAACCGACTTCAAAAATATTAATTCTCATGAGTGGTTTTAGTATTTACGAATTATTTGACGGGTTAGTGTTTTTTTGGCAGAGCCCGCTCTTCGAGTCGTTTCACGAATTCTTCCGGCTATGTTTTTTTTTCATTTCGCGATGTCATTTTTCATTTCACACTTAGCGGAGCGAGTTTTTTGTTCAGTTTTTGTTCGGGTGATTTGCCGCACTCAAAAATGACTTCCTCAATCTGAAATTGGCTTTTCTTTACTTTAAAGAGATGAGGTCAGGTGAGTGTATATTAATTAAATTGAAGTTTATTTTAGACTAATTGAAGTTTATTTTAGAGCTTATAATAGAAGCAATGAGTGCTTTGAGACTGCAGATCTACGAAACTATTGCGAGTATTTTCTGGCAATTTACCAGCTTTGTTTTGTCATTTTGCGATCGGCAAATTTTGTGACTCATTTTTGGTCAATAAAACCCCAAAACCGATAATGAGTTCCAAGTTTCCAGATTGCAAAATTACAAATAATGAGCGTTTTCTGAAAAACAATACGAGAATTTGCTGTCATGAAAAGAGAATTGTATGCAGGGTTTTATTCATTGTACACTGAAAGCTAGTTTTTCCAAACTAGCTTTCTATTTTTAGCAATTTTAGAACCAACTTGTATAGAAGTCAGTCTTCAAAAGATTTGGCAACAGATTTTAATCAACACCTGTTGGGATAATAGCAGTTAAATAAACTGCCAGTGTAATAAAATTTAGTGCCCGATCGACACTGGAAAAACACCTCAGCAGTAGACTACGAGTTTATCACACTCTGTTATCGCCACTGTTACTAAATAAACAATGGCGATAAAAGAGTGGTGATAAACTCGTACTCTAGTCTAAAAAAAACTTGTGTGTGTGTGTGGTTTGTGTGATGTTTTTGTGCCGTGTGTGTGTGTTGTGCGTGGTATGTGTGTGTTTGCGTGTGTGTGTGTGCGTGTGCGTGCGTGTGTCTGGTTGTGTGCTTGTGTGTGTGTGCGTATGTGTGTGTGTGCGTGTGTTTGTGTGTGAGCGTATGTGTGTGCGTGTGTACGTGTGTGCTTTGATAAACTTGTGACTAAAAAAACTTGTGTGGCGTGTGTGTTGTGTGTGTGCGGTGTGTGTGGTGTGTTTGTGTGTGTGCACGCGTATGTGTGTGTGTGTGCGTGTTTGTGTGTGAGCGTGTGTGTGGGTGTGTGTGTACGTGCCTGTGTGTGTTCTATGTTTGTGTGTGTGTGTGTGTGTGTGCAAGTGTGTGTGTGTGTGTAAATTTGTGTGTACGTGTGTGTATGTATGTGTGTTTTTGTGTGTGTGTATGTGTGTTTGTGTGCGTGTGTGTGTGCACGTGCGTGCGTGTGTGGTTGTTTTTTTGTGTGTGTGTGCATGCGTGTGTGTGTTTGCTTGTGAGCGTGTGTGTGTGCACGTGGGTGCGTGTGTACGTGTGTGCGTCCATTTGCGTGTGTGTTGTGTGTGTGTATGTGTGTCTCTGTGTGTGTGTGTGCATGTCTCTCTGTGTGTAAGTGTGTGTGTGTATGTGTGTGTGGGAGGGGGGGCGCATGAGGACAAAACGAAGAACAGATCCGAAGGAATCTCACTTATCTTTGAAAGTGTAATTGTCCACAAAAAATAAAAATGAAAAACCTATAAGAACTTATCATAACTTCTCGGTGGCGATAACAACCGTGTGGTAATATTCATTAATCAACACCTGTTGCGATAATAACAGTTAAATAAACTGCCAGTGTAATAAATTTTAATGCCTGCTCGACACTGGAAAAACACTTCAGCACTAGACTACAAGTTTATCACACTCTTTTAACGCCACTGTTACTAAGTAAAGAGTGGTGATAAACTCTTATAGTCTTATGATGGAAACAGTTTGATAATCTTGTAGTCTAAAAAAAACTTGCGCGTGGTGTCTGTGTTGTGTCCTTGCGTGTGGGTGTGTGTGTGTAAGTTTGTGTATGTGTGTGTGTGAGTGTGCGCGCGTGTGTATTTGTGGTTGTATGTGTTTGTAAGTGTGCGTGGCTGCGTGTGTACGTGCGTGTGTTTTAGGTTGTGTATGTGTGTTTGTAAGTGTGTGTGCGTGCGTGTGTGTTTGTGTGCGTGCGTGGGTGCCTGTGTACGTCTGTGCGTGAGTGTCTCTTTGTGTTTGTTTGTGTGTGTGCGTTTGTGTGTGTTGTGTGTGTGTGTGGTTTGTGTTGAGTGTGGTATGTGTGTGTGTGTGTGTGTGTGTTTGTGAGCGAGTGTGTGTTTTGCGTGTGTGTGCGTGCGTGTGTGTGGGTGTGTTTATGTGTGTGTTTGTAAGTGTGTAACTACGTGTGAGTGTGTGTGTGCGTGCGTGTGCGTGTGTCTGTTTATGTGTGTGTTTGTAAGTGTGTAAGTATGTGTGAGTGTGTGTGTGTGCGTGCATGTGCGCGTGTGTGTGTGTGTGTGGGTGTGTTTATGTGTGTGTGTTTGTAAGTGTGTAACTATGTGTGAGTGTGTGTGTGTGCGTGCGTGTGCGTTGTGTGTGTGTCTATTTGTTTGTGTGTGTGTGCTTGGGTTCGTGTGTGTGTGTGCGTGCGTTGTGTGTGTGTCTGTTTGTGTGTGTGTGCTTGGGTTCGTGTGTGTATGTGTGCTTGGGTTCGTGTGTGTGTGTGTGTGTGCGTGTGCGTGCGTTGTGTGTGTGTCTGTTTGTGTGTGTGTGTGCCTGGGTTCGTGTGTGTGTGTGCTTGGGTTCGTGTGTGTGTGTGTGTGTGCGTTGTGTGTGTGTCTGTTTGTGTGTGTGTGTGCTTGGGTTCGTGTGTGTGTGTGTGTGTGTGCGTTGTGTGTGTGTCTGTTTGTGTGTGGGAGGGGGGGGGGCGCATGAGGACATAACGAAGAACAGATCCGAAGGAATCTCACTTACCTTTGAAAGTGTAATTGTCCACAAAAAAATAAAAATGAAAAACCAATAAGAATGTGTATGATTTTGAAATGATCGCAACAGGTGTTGATTAAAAAAATTACCACACGGTTGTTATCGCCCTCGAAGTTATCATAACTTCTCGGTGGCGATAACAACCGTGTGGTAATATTCATTAATCAACACCTGTTCCGATAATAAAAGCTAAATAAACTGCCAGTGTAATAAATTTTAATGCCTGCTCGACACTGCAAAAACACTTCAGCACTAGACTACAAGTTTATTACACTCTTTTATCGCCACTGTTACTAAGTAAAGAGTGGTGATAAACTCTTATAGTCTTATGATGGAAACAGTTTGATAATCTTGTAGTCTAAAAAAAACTTGTGCGTGGTGTCTGTGTTGTGTCCTTGCGTGTGGGTGTGTGTGTGTAAGTTTGTGTATGTGTGTGTGTGAGTGTGCGCGCGTGTGTATTTGTGGTTGTATGTGTTTGTAAGTGTGCGTGGCTGCGTGTGTACGTGCGTGTGTGTGTGTGCGTGTGTGTTTTAGGTTATGTGTGTGTGTTTGTAAGTGTGTGTGCGTGCGTGTGTGTTTGTGTGCGTGCGTGGGTGCCTGTGTACGTCTGTGCGTGAGTGTCTGTTTGTGTTTGTTTGTGTGTGTGCGTTTGTGTGTGTTGCGTGTGTGTAGTTTGTGTTGAGTGTGGTATGTGTCTGTTTGTGAGCGAGTGTGTGTGTTTTGCGTGTGTGTGTGCGTAAGTGTGTGTGTTTGTAATTGTGTAAGTATGTGTGAGTGTGTGTGTGTGCGTGCATGTGCACGTGTGTGTGGGTGTGTTTGTAAGTGTGTAACTATGTGTGAGTGTGTGTGCGTGCGTGTGCGTTGTGTGTGTGTCTGTTTGTGTGTGTGTGTGCTTGGGTTAGTGTGTGTGTGTGCGTGCGTTGTGCGTGTGTGTTTGTGTGTGTGTGTGCTTGGGTTCGTGTGTGTGCTTGGGTTCGCGTGTGTTTGTGCGTTGTGTGTGTGTCTGTTTGTGCGTGTGTGTGTGCTTGGGTTCGTGTGTGTGTGTGTGCTTGGGTTCGTGTGTGTGTGTGTGTGTGTGCGTGCGTTGTGTGTGTGTCTGTTTGTGTGTGTGTGCTTGGGTTTGTGTGTGTGTGTGTGCTTGGGTTCGTGTGTGTGTGTGTGTGTGCGTTGTGTGTGTGTCTGTTTGTGTGTGTGTGTGTGCTTGGGTTCGTGTGTGTGCGTATGCGTGCGTTGTGTGTGTGTCTGTTTGTGTGTGGGTGTGTGCTTGGGTTCGTGTGTGTGTGTGTGTGCTTGGGTTCGTGTGTGTGTGTGCGTGCGTTGTGTGTGTCTGTTTGTGTGTGTGTGTGTGTGTGCGCGCTTAGGTTCGTGTGTGTGTGTGTGTGCGTGCGTTGTGTGTGTGTCTGTTTGTGCGTGTGTGTGTGCTTGGGTTCGTGTGTGTGTGTGTGTGTGCTTGGGTTCGTGTGTGTATGTGTGTGTGTGTGCGTGCGTTGTGTGTGTGTCTGTTTGTGTGTGTGTGTGCTTGGGTTTGTGTGTGTGTGTGTGCTTGGGTTCGTGTGTGTGTGTGTGCGTGCGTTGTGTGTGTGTCTGTTTGTGTGTGTGTGTGTGTGCTTGGGTTCGTGTGTGTGTGTGCGTGCGTTGTGTGTGTGTCTGTTTGTGTGTAGGTGTGTGCTTGGGTTCGTGTGTGTGTGTGTGTGTGTGCTTGGGTTCGTGTGTGTGTGTGCGTGCGTTGTGTGTGTGTCTCTTTGTGTGTGTGTGTCTGTTTGTGTGTGTGTGTGTGCGCGCGTGTGTGCGTGCGTTGTGTGTGTGTCTGTTTGTGTGTGTGTGTGTGCTTGGGTTCGTGTGTGTGTGTGTGTGCTTTGTTTCGTGTGTGTGTGCGTGTGTGTGTGCGTGCGTTGTGTGTGTGTGTGTGTCTGTTTGTGTGTGTGTGTGTGCTTGGATTCGTGTGTGTGTGTGTGTGTGTGCTTGGGTTCGTGTGTGTGTGTGTGTGTGTGTGTGTGTGTGTGCGTGCGTTGTGTGTGTGTCTGTTTGTGTGTGTGCTTGGGTTCGTGTGTGTGTGCGTTTGTGTGTGCGTGTGTGCTTGGGTTCGTGTGTGTGTGTGTGCTTGGGTTCGTGTGTGTGTGTGTGTGTGTGCGCGCGTGCGTGTGTGTGTGTGTGCGTGCGTTGTGTGTGTGTCTGTTTGTGTGTGTGTGCTTGGGTTCGTGTGTGTGTGTGTGTGCGTGCGTTGTGTGTGTGTGTGTGTGTGCTTGGGTTCGTGTGTGTGTGTGTGTGTGCTTGGGTTCGCGTGTGTGTGTGTGTGTGTGTGTGCGTGTGTGTGCGTGCGTGTGTGTGTGCGTGTGTGTGCGCGTGTTTGTGCGTGTGTGTGTGTGCGTGTGTGTACGCGCGTGTGTGTGTGTGTGTGTGTGCGTGTGTGTGTGTGTGTGTGTGTGTGTGTGGGGGGGGGGGAGGGGGCATGAGGACAAAACGAAGAACAGATCCGAACAAATATCCGTTACCTTTGAAAATGTAATTGTCCACAAAAAATAAAAATGAAAAACCAATAAGAATGTGTTTGATTTTGAAATGATCGCAACAGGTGTTGATTAAAAAGATTAACCACACGGTTGTTATCGCCCTCGAAGTTATCATAACACCTCGGCTTCGCCACGGAGTTTGATAACTTCTCGGTGGCGATAACAACCGTGTGGTAATATTCATTCAGGTCTTGTTTATCTATTATATCCCATTACAGGAATGACGTACTGTCCTCAGACATATGTGGTGTCTTTGATTGCAATGGGCATGAGCATAGATTACATAGCACATAGTGCCAGGTGCTTCTTCACTACACACAGACACCACCACACTCATCACACAAGGGCTTCGAATGGAGCCAGAGTTGGTTCAAATGACGCCAACATCACCACTTATCGCCAGAAGAGGAAAGATGGCAAGGGACATGAGAATGATGATGGCTTAGAAGTGTTGAAGCAGACTATGGCCGAAATTAGGTTACTTAAATTTGATAAATTAACTCACTGTGATCGTAACACCAAAACAGAGCTCAAAATAATCAATGCAACAAATTTTAGAAATTGTAAGTGGCGGAGTCAGAATAAAGATGCCGCTATTTTGCAGCATCGTTGGTTTAATCCGTTTGGGAAGGAGAGATAACGTAATTCCTGACAATAGTATTTCTCAGACCTCAGTGGACAACAGTAATAATAGAAGCTTTGTGGTAGATCTGTGGAGCAAACATATGGAGCGAAATGCCTATTTTATTTTTCATACTTTTTGCGTTGTTGCAACTTAGCTGTCTTCAAAAGTTTTTGTTGCAAGATACAACTTTCCTATTGGGGCGAAATGAAATAGCTACAGAACACAGGATTAAAAAATTATCTGTTGAACTTTTAATAAAAACCTAACTTGGATTAATTTCTCATTGATCTCTTGATCCGCGAATTCTGTAGATAATGAACAATTCGTCTGTCAAAAGATTGTTTCTATTTAAAAACCTTGAAAGCTGGAATTCGGAACAACAAACCAAAAATCCCACATTTTTGCGAAAAGCAGGAATCTTGCATCTTAAAAGTTTGTTAATGAGATGAGTATCCCAGACTATCACTGCGGAGACCAGGTTTATTTTACCCGGCAGAGAGAACTTCGCATCAAAATTAGTTATGACATAAATTTCTCTTGGCCTGGGCCTCTTCCAAAGTAGAGATAGCTATCTCACTAAACTCAATTATTTACATGCAAGAACTGAAACTAATTTCAGCTCTCTCGAACGCAGCAATTAACTTAAACGTGTGTCTTTTTTAGGCAAAAATTTTGCTTGACGCTTTTGTTCTAGAAATTCTTTGACTTCTTGAGTTTTTCACACTTTAGTTCATTTTTGAGTGATCCATTTGAGTGATCCAAGTTGCTCTCGTTTTGAAATAGGGTAATCGATAGGAAATCAAAACCTTTGTAGCTGAGTGGTTATGATGTCAGGCTACAAACCTGGAGGTCCTGGTGCGAAGCGCGGTGGGAAGATTTTTTTGCACCCGTAAAACATTTCTAAGCTATGCCCCCTCTTAATCAAATTACCCCCGTCTGTCGTTCGAGAGCAATTCATCCGACGTTAGTCGGTTTATGTTTGGTACCACCAATTTGGTACCCGCCGATTAGGTTCAGCTGTTTGAAGCTGTGATACCAGTCTAAATCACGGAAAATGCAATCATGAAATAGGTCGCATGGGTAAAAAAGCAAAAGAGTGAAGAGAAACAAACGGTTTGACAGCAATTAATCAAGATAACGGCATCACAGCAACGCACAGCTTACAGCTCAGATTATAATAAAACACGCGAGCACCAAATTGTTAACTGCTGAAGAGGAACTTACGATTATCTGTTCAGTCAACTACACTTCTCTTAACTCACATGTTTTTGTGGAGGCTTAGACGTGTTATTTTTAGAAACAGATATGAATAAATGTTTTTGTATAGTTTGAGCGTGCAAGCATAATCTAAGATCAAGAACTGCCCTTCACATGCCTTGTCTCTTGAGTACGGTTTTGACGAGATATTTGAAAAGCAGTTCTTAATATTACGAATTTCCCGATCGCTCACACTATTAAAAAACGCTTATTTAAATCTTTGTTTCACAAAATTGCACATAACAGACGTCTTTCAAGAGAGTCCCCCACAAAAACAATTTGAGCTGTAAGTTAAGATAATTGTAGGTATTTGCGAGTACAGTCTTTACGAGACTAGTAAGTCGTAAGGCTCTAAGAGAACTTCTTGCATTCCAGGCTTTACTTGTTTGAAAAAACGATCAGGCAAAAGGATGGTAGTACAATTTTTTTTAAAAAAAAACCAGCAGGACTAATATAATGGCTACAATTGTGGTTTGAGAGCAATACATATTCAAATAAGTTAACAAGGTAACAAACCCATTTTGGAAGCTTATCGTTGGCTTATCTTTGTGACTGATGTTATTTTGCTTTACATCTCCAAAAAATTATTTCTGATCTCACACTTCAGCATCCAATTCAGAGCGAACGATAAGCATCCAATACAGGTTTGTTACTTTGTTAACATAATTGAATACGCACTGATTAATTGCCCTCAAATCGGTTATTTTAAGAAACAAAGATGTAAAACACAGCCGGCAGATTGCCGGAAAATAGCCGCGATAGACACTTGTGGCCTTCCATGAATTGCAACAACTAAAGAAATGAGATTAACAGAAAACTAGACTTTTTGGGTTAGATTCGGACTGTCAATTTTATGACACATACGCTCTATAAGGAAAAAGCCCTAAAGGAGCATTTTGAAAATTGATATTCGAAACCAAAAACGCAAGACTTATACTCGAGAATTAGGGCATATAAGTTTGGCACTACTTAGATGCGCACTATTGACTTTTAACTAGTAAATGTTCAAAAAATTTAAGTTACATAAGTGAGTTCAGAAGTCGTTTTGTTTGAGTGATTTAAGTCACGCAATTGACCTAAAAGCAGAAATGACGTCACGCACACAAAAGCAGTAGAAGTCACTGAAGTCATTGAAAAAGTCAATTCCAAGAAGGTAGGTCGTAAGAATCATTGTAAGACAAATTAAAAAAAACCACGATGACCCCAATAATAGCCGCTATCATTTCGCGGCCATTAATAAGTATTTTTGAATAGTGTCAGCATACCGTCAAACTCGTAAGAATAAGAACCGCCCTCTACTTGTCTCCATTTATTAATTCCAACAAATTCAGAGCTGCATTATAATGAGAAAAAATTCAAAATCAACAACTCAAAGACAGCTGTAATTCCATGTTTCCGCAAAAACTCAACATAGACTTTTGTGAGAAACCAACACGTGCTTAATGCTAATGTGGGTGTTAAGGATATTTGTAATAAAATCGTAACAATTTTGAAAGCAATTAAAAAACTTAGTCAAAAGAACTAAATTCCATTAGAAAGCACTGGAGGATCATTAAAATCGCAAAGACATCATCCTGTTAAAAAGAAACAGCGCTAAAAAGATTGGATTAGGTAAAAAAAAATTTTAGCCAAAAACTTCAAAATAAGGAATCAAATTTTAATTGAATTGCAAATACTTAATGCAAAAGAATGAATTACCGAAATTAAAATCCTTGATGGTGCAAAAAAAACAATATACGAGAAAAAAAACTGAATGATTGAACGAAAAAACCGGGCTAGTCTTTTCAAAACCGAAATAACCGGGCTAGTCTTTTTCAAAAAGTCTGCTCAAGGATCAAAACTAAATTATTTTTAGAAAAAGGCAAAAAATATCTGAAACTTGAGGAAAACGCGCCGATTTTGCACTAACGCTTTTTAAGCTCTCAAGAACACCGTAACATCAATTACAGCGGATTATATATTGCGTCGAAGAAAACCTATGTCTACAGCAAACCAAACCACAAAGATTTGGAGTTCACACGGCCTTTTTTCTCACTTTCACTTTAAAGTCAAAACGACGTCTGAACACCCGACTTCCGGTAAAAAAAACAGCCGGAAAACTCTTGTACAGACACGAAGTAGATATTTACTAGGGCCCAAGACAACTTATCTTAAACAAATTTAACCTACTTTATTACACTAACAATTAAAAAAAATAGAGTTAAGTTAACACGAGGTAAATTATTTGAAAATTAGTGGTTACAACTGAAAAAAGAATGTGCAATAGAAATAGTTTCCATTCAATAATCGACTATCATCTGATAGACAGAAAAACAACAGTAACGGAACAAGGAAAAAACCGCGAAAGAGAAATCAGTTATTCTGCTCGATCAATGACGCACCCAAAAAAGTAAACCAGAAAAAAAACAAAACTACTGATGCGAATATTTTATTTGAGTGAAAAACTCACTGTATAACCCTGAGCTTAAAATTAGAAGATATAGACAAAGTTAAAAACAGTAAAATTGGTCAAAGCTCAACCTCAATATTAAATTCAATCAAATCGAAAGGTAACCAAATCCACTAGATCAACACAGAACTTAAGAATGTCACAAAAAGCAAAATTAGGTCATATAACAATAAAAAATAGCTAAAAACTAGATTTAATAAATTTAAAAAGCTAATCATTTTCTATATAATCCAAGTGCATATAACAACGACAAGCTTTCTCTCCTGGGAATGAAAATATAAAATGAGCCCACTGTACCGAGGAATCCCTGTTAAGTTCTAACTCTCTTCTCTATATCTGAAAATTTTCAATTTCTCAATTTTTGCAAACAATTTCTTAACAAACTACTTTATACCTGTAAAATAGCAATTATTTGGTAACTTAAAATTCCAATGGCCAATAGTAGGCGTCTGTTTACTTGTCAACAAAATTTAAAAAAATACTTCGCCAAAATTGCTCGAACATTGTCAAAAACAGAAAATATTTACAATTAACACAACACGTGATAATTACAATTAACACAACAACACGTGATACTTACAATTAACAAATCACTTTTATACGATTTTCACACATTCTGAATGCTATAATCATAGCGCATTAAAACTGTTTAAGGAAAAGACCCAATTTAAAACAAAATAACGGTTGAAAAATCCACTCCTGAACAAAAAATATTGCTCGCTTATCGAAAATTTTTACAGCAATTTCTCGCTCCCTCGTAAAGAGCGGTATGAACAAAAAACCACTATTTTTGCTCCACTCTCCAATTTCACTCAAACCACTCCAAATTTCACGTGTTTCATTTCCTTCTTCAAAATTCACTTCAATAAAATTTTTATTAAAAACAGCTGGAAGAAAAAAAAACATTCAGAACTTGCCTAAACTACTCATGAGAACTAATCACGATGAAAAAACTAGAAAAGTAGCTATTTTGTTTTATATTACACGGGCACAAAGAATTATTTAGGTATTAAAGAGTATTAAAATGCTTGCAAAACAAAAGAGGAGTCATAATAGGCTAAAAGCGTGTCTTAAACGGCAATATTAAGAACGAGAAAACTGTACTCACTTCGTATCTAAAACCCGCAAATTGGCATGAAATTCATATTAATTACCAGAATCCTTTTAATCACTATCAACACAACCCTAAAAATTTTTTGACGCAGCTCTAAAAGAGTTTTAGTGCCTTCTCTTTAAAATTATATACGATGCAGTGATGTTTATGTTTATATTTCTCATGACGCAGCTCTAAAAGAGCAATAGTGCCTTGTATTTAAAATTATGTACGATGCAGTAATGTCTCATAGTGGGGTATCCATTGGTTTGTCCTACGCGGCTTAGGAGCGAACCCCCTTTATTTTTTATCAAAATCAAAACAACCCTAAAAGCCGCGCGTGAACAAACTTCGCTAGCACATAGAAATTTTTTTCAGACCTCAATTTCGTGCTCTCTCGAAAACAGCAATTTAAACAGAAAACAACACTCTTTTCGCTCAACTTTAATTTTGTTCAGCGCCAATCTACTCCAAAATTTTTCACGCGTTTCATTTCCTGCTTTCCTCATTTCACCCGTTTCCAATAATCCTCTTCGAGTCGTTAAAAGACACTTTGCCAATACTCCTCTTCCAGTCGTAAAAACCAAAAGAAACACAATGTATAGCTACGCTCAGCTGACAGCTTCGCAGCTATAAACAAACCGAGCTATTAGCCAATTTTTAAAAAAATATCCAGACTAAAAAGAGTGCTGATACATTTCAAAGGAACATACTTGGCATGCTGCGCGATGACATTTTTTCTAAACACTACATTCAATCGATTCTATCGAAGCTACAGAGTGAAGCTGGTACCTTTTCAGTCCAGCTGATTTCGTGTTAAACAGTTTTTATTTTCAGTGTGCCTTTAACCAACTCAGCTTTCACCACAATTCTGGGCATATCCCTGCTGGTGTTTGCAGAGAGTCTTACCTTCCGAGACATTGGCTACTCTGTTATAGCAATATTTCTACACAGCTACGTGAACGGGTGCTATGTCCTACCTGTTAGTAGATTCCATTAAGACTTTTTCGCATTTTATTAAACATCAAAATAATCATAACTAAAACAAAGTCATAGATGCTAACTTGCTCTATAGTATGATAAGCTGAAAAAATATAATTCTCGGAGCTCTTGGTATAAAGCTGACTTAACAAATTTGTCATAAAATAAAATTCAGGAGCGGAAATGAAATTACTTTCTGATTTCATATTTCGGCGAATTGTAATAGATCTCCATGATATGGTTATTTGTCCACGATTGCCAGTTCGTTTTCAACCTGTTTTATAATTGCTTCATATTTTGGGACAGAATCAAAATGTGCTGTAATTTAATTTGAGGTTCTGCTACACTACATATCAAAGATTGGGTCAGGAATATTTGATGAAAAGGAGATGAGCAGAAGACACAGAGGGAACACAACAGAGATTGTGATCAACAGTGGAGGAGGCGGAGGAGGTAGATTGGCAGTCTCTGAAGAAGCATTTTTAGAGATACACGGAGACAGCCACAACATGGTGGCAGAGTTCTAAATTAACTCAGCCAATTGCTAAAACATCTCATACTTACATCGAAGTTACTTAAGAGCTTGTGAAAACATTACAAAACAGTTTCTTACAAATTTATGACTTGGTTAATTACAAGCTAGCCACCAGGAACTGTTTCCAATTGCTCAAGTTTAATCAGAAGACTTGAAGTCTTATTAACTCAGTTCACATTCAATTCTTTAAGGAAACAGTTGGTGTCAGGACAAAATACGCAATGTGACAAAATACCCAAAATATACTCAATGACACTACCAAAGGGAATAAATTAGGTATAACGGCATTAGGTATTTTGTCATGCTACCGAAACAGTTCGATAGCCGGAAGAAATTGAAGAACCCACAAAATACAGTTGCTCACAGCTTGCTCTTTCACAAACTAAGGTGCATTTAAAATAGTCTCAATTGCCATTTGTTTATTAGCAAAATGCTCTATCCTATACGGCTTCCAATTTAGTCCTTTTGTTCTATAGATTTAAAATTAGTTTTAAACCGTAAATACTCTACTTGTTTCGATGTTTTTAAAATTGAAACATACTTGAAACTACTGTCTTTCTCGTGGTGAAAAATTGGAGGTTTAAGAATTCAAATAATTCACGGAAATAAAGGAGGAAAATATAACTATTCATTCAGTTTAACAAAGTTTTTCTGTATCACAGGCTCTAGCGTAGTCCAATCAACGTCAACACTTTTCCGTTCCTGGATTGAACCCATTCGAATCCGCTTAATTTTTGATTGCGAAACGCGTACACGACCTGAGTTTTGCAACTGATTATTTTCGCTGGTCATCTACCAAAATTATTTTGCGATCTAATCTTGACAGCAATTTCTGCATCTTACGTCTATTCTGTCTTTCATAATATTTAATACTCTCACCCACAAATCTGTCACGACATTCACCACCATCTGATGACGAGTCATGCAATAAACTACAGGAGCCTGGAACCGCAAAAGAAACCTGAGGATCTGCTAACAAGTTTTGCAACTCTTCGATCCTTTTGATCAAATATTGTAAATAATTTCGAAGCATTGTCTTCGGTTGAACAATTGTGAACAAATTAGTAGCCATCACCTCATTTGAGGATTTTTCTATTTCAATCACGGAACGAATCCACATATTGAAGCACGGTAGTTGATTTTGCCAGGTCACAAAATATTCGACTAATTTGACTATTTCAGTTGGATTTCCACTAATATTTACAGCCTGTTTAAAATTCTGGAAGTGATTCAATAATAAACTAACAGGAACTTCATTTTGCGGTTGTTCAGTATCTACACATTTCGTCATAAAGCACTGCAAGTCATTATTAACCAATCGAAGCTGACTTTTCACTGCCCAGTAAAAGTTGAGAGAATCGCCGCTAACATCACTTGTTGAACCGTTTTTGGAGCTATTGGCTATTTGTTTCGATATTTCGGAAAGTAACAATTCACAATTTGAAATTAGGGACAAACTTTTTATACGCTCAGTTACTATTTGCTTCAGACAATTCCGCGCACCAATAAAGTATCCAAAAACAATCAGTAGCTTACGACCAGTGTTTAACTTTTGACTGTTTTTTTGCCGAAACAAATGCTCAAATTGCTCTGAACTCAAATGCATTGCGCCCATAACAGTGGACAATAAGTTACGCATTTCATTGAATTCAGTCTCGGATAAGTCATCAAACTTCCCCTTTCGGAGCAACTCAGGCGTGACTTTAAAGTTAAACAGCGCATTCAGAAGATTACAAAGACACTTCAAACACTGCTTCACTTCTTGCTTTGATTTGGTTTTATCCATTTCTCTGAAAAAATAACCACTAATTTTGATTTTTAACATTGTACTAAATTTGAATAGAACATTTTAAACTTGGAATATTTAACCCCTGGGTTATATTTTTAATTTACTTGTTTAAAAAAGAGGCCAACTACAATGAAACATTACACAGCAACAGGATATCCAAGTTAGCGATACAGATATAGTATTAAAATTGTTGGATTCAAAAAGTAATTTCTCAATTTATTGTATCTTCGAATAACAACAATTTGAATATCTCTGTGATAATTAATCATCACTCAATGCAAGCGATGCTCAAAAAATCAACAACAGCAACAACAAAGATACTGCAGATTTTTGATAGTGATTGACGTTGATAGTGATTAACCAAGTAATTTAGATTCTCCATGAGAAAAAACTGCATTAGAGCTGAAGATGACGACCGTAAAAGACACTTAATTTCCAATAAGTACTGCATAAAACAATCAATTAAATTTTCGCCGAAACATTATTGACATTAGCCTCGACAATGAATTTTAGATTGATCTGACAAAAAAACGTGCATGGAAAGAATTCTTTAACCTTCTTTGTTTCTTAAATCAGAGATTTCATTTAGATCACCAGGAGAACACCAACTTGACTTCATTTCTCTAATTACTGCTCGGGCTCAAACTTGGACTTTACTGCCTCTTTGCCCAAAAACATCGCAATCAAAAGTCATGTCACACAAGTCAAATGTCAAGGTCGTCGTCGGGATCTTCATAGTCAAAATCATCCTCTTTGTCTGGTTCATAAAATATTGTCGCACCTTTTCTACTGATTGTATTATCGCCGGAACCATTATCATTTGATGTAACTTTTTGATGAATTTTAACATAGGGTAATTTCACATTGGCAGCTCTCAAATTCTCTTCGTTTTCAGTCAACTTCAGATTAAACGTTGTCAACTTATCCATAGAGTTCTCAGAACCTTTTTCATCAGTGTTCGCATTGAGACTATCTTCGTTCGAAACTTTTCGAATATTCATTACCAAACTTCTCTGTTCAATGACGACTTTGAAAAACTCCGCGCCTGTTTTATTAACTTTTGTCACCCGCATTTCAATATCTTGCCAGTTTCCGAAGCTGGGACACTTCAGATCAATAAATTGATTAGCATGATATTCTAAACTATCCAAGGACCTTCTAGGTAACGTGTCTTTATTAACAAGAACAAGTGAATTACTGTTCGAATTGTCGAAAATTTCCATTATGGAATTGAAATCATCATCAGGTAAAATGGTCAGAGGGTCACATAAAATCAACAAGTTCGCATTCGAATCAGAAACGAAAGTCTCTAAATCCTTTGGAGTCAATTGACTAACTTGCTTTATACTTTCACGTGGGTAACTTTTTCTGTGAAAACAATGTTCATCAATATTCAAATCATGCAAAGCGCAGAACGAGATAGAGCTAGATTCAGACAGTGATTGGATCAATGAAAGAAATAGAACTTTGGGAGGAATTTTCAAATCGTACAACAGCAGTGTCAGCTTTCCTTTCACAGCTGAAGAGAAAAATGAATCTATGGTTACACTAGTCATATCACATCTGAAAATACTGAAGTGTCAACTGCCATGAATCTGACTAGAAAAATAAAAAAAAACAAAACACAGACAACGAAGGATTCCGAAACACATAAAGAACTTTTATTGTCGCAAAGACTAGAAGTATTTATGGTCCAGGGTTTTTCGGCCACAAAGTAATTTTTGGTAAAGCAATTTTGGCCGATCGATTCGATATCTTTTCCGGACAGACAAAAAGGGTTGCAGACATACCAATAAAACGCTCGTAGTAAACGTTGCTCGATCCTTGAAAATTATTTTGTTTAGTGGAGGGCTACATGTGGCTAGAAATTCTCGAAAACTTTCGCGTTCGTTGCCTTATTATGCCGCTATAGCGCTTATAAATATTCAGATTTCAAATAATATAGAGAGCTAACATTTGGTATATTGTTTATACACATGCGTTAAAATATTTCACAAGGCTCTGAGAGACCTAAGTGAAAATTTCAATGACAATAAAACCAAATATTTTTCGGGAACATTTGATTAATTTTTATAATTTTTGTGACCCACGTTTCGGCGGTTCATAGGAATTTGAATTAAAAGTAAAGAGCTTTCAAAATTATTCGAAGAATTTGAAAAGCATTCGTTCGAGATTTCTACTGGAAAAAGAACAAAATTTGTTGCACTAGTTTTAAAACTCACAAAATTCAAATTAATGTTCACTGTCTGACTTTGGGCTACTCCAGCCAAAATCAACTCAGCGAAACAATAGGGTCACTTGGATGATGTAGATTGGTAGAGCTTCAAAATTTTGTGCTTCTGGCAGCATAGCAGAAAATGAAGTGGTTATGAAGCATATGTGCTGAAAACAGGGCTTGACAGGAAAATTTTCAAAGAAAATTTAGAAGTGAACGATCGGTTGGTCAATTTCTCTTTTCATTCAGCTAAAAAAGTTATACAGAAAGTGTTACAAGTATTTTTTCGTAAGAACAATTAGCAAACTTGGCCATGAGAAGAGTCGAACATTTCTAATTTGAATTAAAAACCTGCACATTTTATTTACAAAAATTTTAAAAATTCCATTCAATTAATGAAAAAATGAGCTCTTTTGAGTTATCTGAGAAGAACTCCGTTTGCAAAAGAGCCCAAGCGAGGCTGTACGGAATTGAGTCCTGTAGCCGAAAACCCCCGATGCCAACCAACCTAGAAGCTATCATTCGAAATGCCATTCCCGACATCATGGCCCAAATGCAACAACAACTTGAAGCATCAATTGCACGTGCTGTCCAAGACTCCCTGCCGACTTTTGAACAACAAGTCAAAACAGAAATGGTCGAACTGTAAAATAGATGCTGCCTGAGAACCCCGTCGGAAAGTGATTTGAAGGAGTCGTACAACAGGCAAGATAATGTCAAAATTTTCAATCTCAAAATGGACGAGGGTAAAACACGCGACGAGTACAAGGAGACTATTGACAAAGTACTGGAAGTCATTGATCAAGTCGACGCAGTTGTTGAGGCCTCGGACATTTCAATTGCTCAGCGCCTGCCTGAAAAAAAAAACAATCCTATCAATGTCAAATTCAATAGAAGGGTGGCAAAACTGGAACTTCTTAAGAAAAAGAAGCTGGCAGAGGTGGATGACATGAAGTACATAAGTGTGGTCGAGGACATCACTAGAACCAGATTGAACTCCATGAACAATGTGAAAACCGACAACCGCATCAAAAGTGCCTGAGTGTGTGAAGACGTACTGCACTACATGTGGAACAACGACAGTAGAGTTCACCAATTTTCGGATTGTATGAAGGTGGCTGTGCTTAACTACCCCCTCTCTGACTTTCTTGCCTGTTTTAATAGTGTTTTTCTCCCAAACAATAACTTACAAGTATCTTGAACCCCTCCACAAAACCCTACCGTCCCGTGATCAACGCTCTACATCTCAACCCTCCCAGTTAATATCTGTTTTGTACTCAAACATCCGCTCAATCAGGAACAAACTGCTGGAATTGAAATCTTTTATATATGAACTTGAATCACTTCCCAACGTCATATGCCCTACGGAGACACACTTAGATGATGCCGATAATGACGATACTTCTAATTTTCTTTTGCCTGGATACTCCAACATTGAGGTGAAAAATCGTAGCAAGTATGGCGGAAGGGTGATGATTCAAGTTCATGAGAGTGCGACTATAAATAAAACCTTGCAAACTCCATTCGAGGAGGCAATATGTGTTGAAATTAACAGCCAATCATACACATTTATAACCTTGGTGATTTACAATAAACCTAGAACTAACAAAAACCAGTTCATTGAGTTACTTGATGAATAACTGCAAGGTAATACTTCTGCCACAATGCCTTTTAAATAATGCGGGGATTTTAACATCGATACCGAACCTTAAAATTTGATTAGCAGTGACTACGTCGATATATAAATGCAAACGGCTTCAGTCCGTTCGATAGTTCGGATCGTCCAACTAGAGAGACTGATCATTCATCAACCTGCTTAGATCATTTCATCTACCAAAATATTCCGTCATTTACATCAAATATCCTGTTGCACCAAAACATCGCAGACCATTATCCTATACTAGCTAGTTGGTCGGTCAACGACCTCGATCAGACTGACGCTTAGTGTAAATTTCGAAATACAATTTATGATGTATCTCGGAGACAGCTCTTCCTGCATGAACTCCAAGAACGCCTGAGTCTCAGGGAAGTTGGAAAATTAAGTAGTAGAGATCCAAGCATTGCTTTTGAAATATTTAACTAGAGTTTTATTAAGGTCTTTGATCAGTTTGCCTCAATGCAAAATGAAAAGGAAATCAAATCAAATAACAATTATAAATGGTTGACGAATTCCTTGAAAAATCTTAAAACCAAGCGTAACAAAGGTCATAAAAATGGAAAAGTAACCCCAATAATCCAGATTATCTGGCGAATTTCAAAAGTCAGCGTAAAAATTAAGCGTGAAACACATACAAAAAAAACAAAAAATCTTACTATGCAGATAAGTTTAAGTCTTGCATTGGTGATTCAAGGCAAGCTTATCATTTACTTAATGAAATCAGTGGAAGAATTTCGCACTCAAAAAAGATTCCTATTCCATCCTCTTGTTATGAAGCGAACCATTCACCCTCTCTCGGTGACGTGGCAGAAAAGTTCAATCAATTTTTTTTCAATGCACCTAATAATAATAATATTCGTCAGTCGATCAATGACGTGCCTCCTATTCCTACACCAGAAAATGACACGTGTTTATATTTAAACCCGGTCTCAGAGTTTGAAGTTGAAGAGCTCATTGATAGCTCAGCTCACAAAACATCATCTGGTGATGATGGCTTAAGTAATATAATAATTAAATTATTAGCCCCTGTTACGATTCGGTTCATGACGCACATTATTAATTGTTCCTTTACTCATGGCTTCTTCCCCGAATCGCTCAAGAATGCAAAGGTACTTCCTCTGCACAACGAAGGCAGTAAGTTAGAAGAAAATAACTACCGTCCAATTTCACTTCTCAATGTATGGGGTAAAACTTTTGAACGTGCTATGTATACAAGGTTATACAAACTTTTTTGAGCCATTGGGGCTCCTCTCACCTTGTCAATTCAGCTTCCGAAACAAGCATAGTACCATTGATGCTTTAGTTGAGTTAACGGAAAAAATAATAAAAACAGGGAAAACTGGAATGTTAAGAACATAAACTGCTTCTTTTTGGATCTATGGAAAGCGTTTGACCACACAATTTTACTTTATAGATTAGAAAGCTACGGAATAAGAGGTAATAATTTGTGTTGGTTGAAATCTTATCTCGGGAGCCGAATGCAACGAGTTGAAGTCAATTGAATTTCCTCGCAATGGTTAAAAGTACAACATGGAAAACCACAAGATTCTCGATTGTAAACATGCTCAAGTCCTCCTTTTTGCAGATGATACAAATCTTAAGTTTCTTAATAGGTCCTGTGAGGAAGTGCAAAGAGAAATTGCTATTAAACACTGGTTAGATGCTAATAAACTTTGTTTGAATAATAAAAAGACCATTCAAATGAATTTGAAGTTAAGCGAAAATAGGTTTGATAACGATAACAAGTGCATTTCCATTGAGCCCGTATGTAATTATATTGGCATTTTAATTGACTTCAAATTTTCTTTTATGTCTCGTTTATCGGTGCTGAAATCGAGACTCTAAACAATGTTGTATTATTTCAAAACTTAGGCATTATGCCCCACCTAACAAGCTTATTGATTATTATAAAACCAACGTAAGTTCTATTATCCAATATGGCATACATACTAGTCTATGGGTGCGGCAGCTATAGCAACCTGTTGCTCATTTAAAATTTACGAAAAATACTTAAACTCATTTATTCCAGAAAAAAGTCCGACGGTGCTAATGACATCTTTGTTAAAAAAATTATACTTAGCATCTACCAGCTTCATATATACGAGTTATTGAAGCTAGTTTTGAAGTCATTGAGTGGATTACATCGTGAAAGTTACCTTAATTCTATGTTCTCTTCTTCGGCATCAAGACCTACGCGAAGTGCATAAAAAACATTGCTAATGGAACCATCTTGTAAGCGAATGATTGAAAAACGATCAGTTAAATCTAGAGCCTCGAAGCTCTTTAATGCATTCAGAAAAGCCGATGTTCTTCCCTACAGTATTATTGGATCAAATGAAAAATTTATAAAAAGTTTTTATTATAAATTTAAGGATACACTTTTGGTTAATAACGATGGATGATATAGTGAAATACGTTTTTGAATCATTTTTCTAAGAAATCCTAAAAAAACGACCTCTTGGATAAATGCTATCAGACATCTATTTTGGGAATGGGATTTTCGTGAAGAAATATGAGCTCTCAATTCCTTCTAGTTTCCGAGTTATCGTAATTCTTCCCACTAAAATTGCTTCTGAAAAAACTTTAGAGGCCTATTTTATGCCTCCAGTATGTTTAACTAGGTTTAATTAGGCTGCTGTTAAATTTTCACGACTGTAGCAAAGATATTTTTTCGTTTTTCGTTTTTTTTAAGTCCATTTCTTCATTTTTCTATGTTTGTGTTATCATAGGAACTTCTTTAAAATAATCCTACTGCCTAGTTTACAGAGTCTTTAGGGGCAGGGTGTGTGGGTTTAAGTGCCCCGTTGTCTGTCCGCTTTGATCACGTTTGTACCAGTCAATATTTACGTTTATTTTTTGTACTTGTTACTTATTTGGTACTTGATCACAGAAATAAATTCTTTCTTTCTTTAGTCATCATCTCAGCTTTGAAGTCGTCAAATCCAACTGCTAAAAAGGATACTTCTCATTTTTTCGGGTCAAATAGACTGCTTTGAAGGTTTTCTTCCGATTTTCTGTTCACAGTTGGTTAACGCTGTTCTTTTTAGAACCGACAGGACCTTTAACGAAAATCTCTAGTTCGCAGCTTAGAGAGAAAACTTGAATCAATTAAAAAAAACAATAACCATAACAAAATAGAAAAGGATGGATGCTTATTTGTTTGTTTTCAAAACTACAAATACTTATATTTCTTTATGGAAATTAAAATCCCTATGAAAACAGGAATTGATTGCTCGGCTGCATAAAACATTATCCTGTAACCTGTTAATTATATTTCACTTAAAAATACTGTACGAGGTTTTTTTTTTGTTTCGATTTGATTCAAGTTTTTGCTCCATTAAACCCCTTTTAACGTACAAATTAGACAGATTCAAATAAAATTATGGTAGATAATCAGTTTACGTGCAGATTTGTTTAAAGTAGATCTTCAGTTGTTGCAAAATTAACTACCCATATTTTGTTTCAGATATAGAGTATTGATTATTCTATATGGATTCATATTCTATATTAATCTATACCTGTTATAGATTATTCTATTCATTTTTAAGCAGCAATTATAATAGGCGAAAATGAATTGAAGACAGTTATTATCCGTATGTGGATATAGGCTTTGAGCTTCTAGGTTTGGTTATAAAATATAAAATAAAATGGGTTGGAACTTAAGTTGCAGACGCATATAACCGATCCTCCTTGTTTGATAACCTGAGCGAAAAGGAGACCGTGAGCGAAATGAAGGACTATGATTTGCTGCCTAATAAATTACCGTGCATATTGTATCAATAGTAAACGACGCATTTTCATTTTTTTTTAAAAAAAGAAACACTCTGCTCATTTATATTAACCAGTGTTTTGTACACTCCTGATTTAATCTCTTTCCTTCAACTCTATCTCGAACATAGATGGTCGCTAAGTACTGCTCAATTGTTTCAAAAAATGGTAAACCGTAATCAGTCGGAACTCGTGAAACACTGCAGAAAACGCGAGCTAAGTAAATTGAGCGTTTCGAAGTCAAGTATTTCATGTATCAAAGACTAGCAAAATCATGCATGCCACACTAATAGCTCCCAAAGAACTGCACTCTTAATGCCCTCAGGCTCAACAATTAATCGCTCGTCAAAATAATTATTCAAGCTTTGACATCAATTTTCAATAAAAGCACCCCTGAAACCCTAAAATTAAACGATAACTTCATCCCAAAATCTATAAAGCGCATGAAGCACATTCAACGCTGAGAGAACTGAAAAAGATAATTTTTCAAATAACTGTAGCAAATTAAACAAGAACTTTCTCACAATTGCCTGGCATTTCAGGCTCCAAGTGTTTATTTCTGTTCATTTCTTGTGAGCAAAACTTTTTACTACTACTCCCACTTGATAAATTTTTTCCACTAGACTGAATGATGGGACTGCTTCGTTCAAAAAACACTGTATTATACCTTAGATCTGTGAATATAAGATTTAAATGTTTACAGAGAAAGTCAGTGTATATCCTACAACAAAATTAATTGAGCAAACATTATTGAGAAGTTGCGAAGAACACTAAGTTTAAGTATGAATGCACTATTAACTGTACCTGAAGGATTTCCAAGTCAGTGTACCACGCAGAATGTTCTCTGGGTCCTTCTTGTATTTAACTAGGAAAAAGTTAGTGTAGCTTGTTTCATGAATTGAACAAAAAAACTGCGTGGAAATAGAAATGTGTAATAGAACACTATTTTCTGACTTTTTTCATGCATTTTGCACCTTGGGATCATACTAAATGCAAATTTTGTTCTCTCTTTTAGATAAAAATTAGACCTTGGTAAAGACAGTGCATCATCTTAAAAGGCACGTCTACTGTTTTTTTTTCCGTCCTGTATTCGAAAAGCTTAGAAAAAGCAAGAATGCCATTTTTTATTTTTAGATCTGAAGGAGATTTTATTTTTCCTCGGTTTAAATAGGCTTTGATAGCCCAATTTAATTGTTTTTCTAGAGTTAGTAAGAGGTTGTGATCAACAGAAGGTAAGAGTACCAAAGAATATTGCACATGCCGTAGATCCAGAGCATTTAAAACAATCTGAAAAACCTTAGGTACAATATTTCGAAGAGAATATATGCATTTATTGCCCTGTGTCGTTTTTATCAGAATTTTTTTGAATTGCTTTTGAAACTTCAGTTCTGTATCAATATTTGACTACTTCTACTTGTTCTGTGCCAAAATTTTACTATTTTCCCACTATTTCATATGGAATTTTCAAATTACCGAGGACAATGAATTCAGTTTTGTCGAACTAAACTTTAGATAAAATGAGTTGAAATACTTGAGGCTTCTGTCAATGATCTTCTCAAGTTTTACCTTGCATTTGGAAATTTACGTCTTGGAATATAGTAAAATTGTGTCATCGACATACTGATTGGTTTCCCGAGCACAAAAATAACGTAATCTTTGCTGTACAAGTTGAATAAGGAAGTCCTTGCACTATATCAATCCATTCAGACACAACATTGTTAACAGCCACTTTTTGTATTCTGCCAGTGATATAGTGAGTTATGAGCTAAAAAGAAATTTCAAGAAGAGATAGCTTTTGAATCTATATATCGCTGTTGATGAAGTCGAAAGCTTTGGATATGTACGAAAAACGGCGGCGGTTGTTTTTTGTTGATCATATTGTGTATTACTTTTTCTTTCAAATAAACGAGAGCATCTGTTGTAGAAAACTTTCCGCAAAGCGGACTGTTTTTTTGAGAGCAACTTACGTTTGTTAACCTGTTCAAATTGTTGTTTGATTAAAGATTTAAAAACCTTTAAAAGAGCTGGTGTTAGAGAAATTGAACGCTAGTTCAGTGGATTGTCAAAATCTCCTTTCTTGAAAAGTGGGGTAACGTTAGCTCTCTTGTGTTATCTCACTCAAAAACAAACATGCCCGGCTATTTCAATAACTGCGTCGTATAGAGACCATGAGATTATTTTAGAAGGACCCAGAGGTTTAATTCTCCCAAGAGCAAGAAGCAACTTAGGACACTACTTTTATTCACAAACCTGAATGAAAACATTCACGTAGCGCTTGCTTCAGGCAAGTTTAACATGCAACCAAGATCTCCTAAAAATCGCCTAATCACTTGTAGTTGAGATTTGATTTTTTTACATTATCTGTGATAATATCATTAAAACGGTTCTTCAAAGAATGAACCGTTTTATTTTTTCTATAGTAATCCATTATTTCAGTAAGTTGGGTGTAGAATTTTTTGAAATCCCTTTGTTATCACTGAGTTACCTCGGTTTTAGTTCAAAGACTTTTTCAGATGACTTTGCACGGAGAAAATTTAAAGTTGTTATTGCGTTTATTTCTTGAAACAAACTTTTCAGCTAAAGAAGGAAGGACTTGTTCTTCCTTATGAACACTATTTTCAGACGTTTTTCAAGTTGATGTTCAGATTCTTTAACATTTGATCAGGAGTGTTGCACATGTTTAATCAACGCCACATCTCTTTGACTGATCTCCTAAATTCAGTTGGGCTATAAGTCTGTTTAAGGTAAAGGTTTTCCTCAATCCCATTTTTTGAATTGATCTTTGTCGCCAGAATTAAAATTCCAGCAAAAAGATTTGATTGTGAAGGTGGTTCAAATACTCCGCTATATATGATGTTTTCATTCTTTTCAACGATGACAATCTATAATGGAAGCATTTTCATCAGTTCCTGTTGTTGGTACCAGGTTGCCAGCTTGTTGTCACCTTCAGATAATAAGGACAGATAACTGTTTCCAAGTTTAGTTTTTCTCTGTGATTCAAAAAGTTGATGTTGTAGCCACCTATTAAAATTTATTTGTTCTCAGTTACCGCTTTGTCAATAGAGTGAGCTATTTCATCTAGAAATTTCTCATAAACCATTTTGTTGGGATAATAGATGTTGATCATGTAAGTTTTTTTGGCAGATCACTTCTACCCCAAAGGGTGTCAAATATATTACAAAAAGAAAGGCCAGGGCGTATTTTAGAAATAAGAACTCGTGGAACTACCAGCAAAACACCAACCGGTGATATAATTATATCTTTCCGAAATAATAGAAAGTGCGATTTGCTTCGGTTGATAAGCTCTTTTATCGGTGCAGATTAACCGTGTTCCAGAAATACCATAAACTCAATCTATTCCTATATCTTTTGTTGTTTTTCTATGAATCTTTTGTTAAATTTTTTATATATCTTTTGTTAATCTTTTTATAATATATTTTGAGTTTTTTATTATCTTTAGTTTTGTTTTTTTAATCTTTTAAGTGTTTGTATAATCTTTTTCAAAGTTTTCATATTATCTTTTGCTAAGTTTTTATAGTAACTGATGGTTTGAAGGACGCCTAGCAAGAGGTCGACCACATTTTTTATACACTTGTATACAGGAGAAACAAATCAATTATTGGGGCCAGACGAAGATCTTTATATCAGTTCTCCGGTGAGATCGTTCCTTTTCTAATACTTTTTACGTATTTGCTGCCGCGGTTGCCATAGGCTTCATTCGTCAGGAGTCACGACATTTGTCCCACCCCCACCCCCCAAGTAAGCTTCCTGTGGTGGCTATCCCCCCAAGTTTTCTGGGGCGGTTTGCCTGTGAAAACAATTGTCTCAAATTATTCCCCAATTCGCGTTCTTCATTCACAAGTCGGAAAAGGGAAAACAAAAAGCTACCAAAAAAGTGAGTTTTGCTTGCGGTTCTTGCAATTTAAATTGCAGAGATTATAGTTTCACGATAGACACGAATCGAGATAAATTAACAAACACCCCGTTAAATTTGATTGAAACCGGAAACCGCTTATTTATTCACTGTTTTTGCGTCCAATTATTGTTTACCATGCACAACACACTTAGTTCTGAGCAAGCTAATCAGCTTGATACAACAGAAAAGATCCAGACAGTTTTTGAATCCGCCGAGTTCAGTGATAGCGAAAACCAAGAAATCCACGACGAGTATTTCGTCCATAAGAACACTGAAATCTGGATTCCTGGTCACGCTAAAAACATACAAAGCAAAAGTTATTGGCCACGAAAACATCAGACCAAGAGTGCATTATGTGAACTGGAATAAAGTATGACACCACTTTTGACTCCTATTCAGTTTGGATTTATCTGCAATTGGTAGAAAAACTCAAGCAGCATACAGTTATGACCGATAAGGTAAACGACTTGATACAAAACGCGTTTGAAAACCCAGCGCAATTTAGTTTTGAGTCTTCATCTAGTGGTTTAACACAAGATTTAGCGAGGCTTTATCTAGGGGACAATAATCGTGCAGATAAAATTTTATCAAATGCAGAGAAAGAATCTTTGATGAAAGAAATTTTTCCACTCAAAAACACAAATTACAGCGTGCCTCATGAGAACGAAGTGCTTTGGGAAGATATATGGAATACTGTTTGCACACGCAGATGCAAATTTTACAGATTGCCGACGGGAAAAATTGGTAAACAGTATGTCCAGATGCTAAATTGCGAACTCGAATTGTTCTTGAAATCAAATATTCCATCAAAGCGACTTCTGGTTTTTTCGGCTCTCATACTCCACAGAGACAACAAAGTGAAACACTCCAAAGATGTAAAAATAACAATTGAAAATAGGATGAAGGAGTGGTCGGTGGAAAAATTTCAACCTCTTGTTCAATCTTTTAAGAGATGTACTCAATTCTCGAGCAAAGCTGTGAGAATTCAAAAGAGCGACCCCGAGGAGAAACTACGAGCGTTTGCGAAAATGGTTCAAGAAGGGAACATCAAAAATGCAACTAGGTTCCTTGCCGACGAAAACGGAACGAGTGTTCTTAAGCCTTCTGATTTAATAGAAGGAAGAACTGTAACCGAAATTCTGCAAGAAAAGCACTCGAAAACCTCACCATTATTTGAGGGGACATTCAACATATCAGAACTTCCTCTTCTGGAAAAACTGAATATAACAAGTAGTACCGTTGAAAAACAAGCCCGGAAACTTTTCGGTAGTTCAGGACCCTCTGGATCAGACGCCAACCACTGGTTTGATGCGTTAATTAGGTTTGGCCTCGAAAGCTCCAGACTGAGAGACTTAGTTTCTCAGCTAGGTAATTTGATCGCATACGAAATCATTTCGTGGCGTAAAATCAAAGCCTTGTTCTCATGTCGACTTATTGCATTAGATAAACAGCCAGGAGTCAGACCAATCGGCATTGGTGAAACTTTGCGAAGATTACTCGGTAAAGCAGTAGCTGACTTAACTAATGATGACTTAGCGTATGCGTTTGGATCAGAAGAACTTGCGGGTGGAGTGTCATGTGAAATTGAGGGATCGATTCATGGACTTCGAAAGTTGTTTGAGAAAAAGTCCTCCAATGGTTTTGGTCTGTTGCTGCTTGATGCAAAAAATGCATTCAATTCTATAAACAGAAGTTCCGCACTTCTAAACGCTAGAACTCTTTGGTCCAGAGCTTCCACTTTTCTGTACAATAGTTACCAGGAAAGCTCTAAACTTGTGCTGAGCAATACTGACGTTTTTATCCGCAGCGAAGAAGGGACAACTCAAGGCGATCCTCTTTCAATGCTGTTTTATGGTGTTGCTCTATTGCCTTTAATATAAAAATTGCACAACCCGACGAAACATAAACAAAGTTTTTATGCAGATGATGCCGCGGCTTGCGCAAAGTTCGATGACTTAAAACAGTGGCTGCAACAAGTAGTTGATGAGGGCCAAAGTACGGATACTACCCTGAGCCAAAAAAAGCTTCCTTATTGTTCATCCAGACCATGTTGATGAAGCCAAGAGTTGCTTTGAGCAAACCGGTTTGAAAATTGTTACTGGAAAACGTTATCTTGGAGGCTTCATTGGCAATAAAACTACCATGAAAGAATTTGTTCATGAAAAAATCAAAAATTGGCAGGCTAAGATTCAACTTTTGAGCGCTGCAGCCAATTTCTGCCCTCATGAGAGTTTCTCGGTGTTCACTAAATCAGTCCAGGCCGAATGGAATTTTCTCATGAGAGTTGTCCCAGGTTGTGATGAAGTTTTGAAACCACTAGAAGATTCAAAAAAAAACCAGTTCATATCAACCGTAACTAACATTTATAATGTGAGTAATCCCCAACGTAGCCTGTTCAGTTTGTCTGCTAAGAATGGAGGATTAGGTATTTCTGACCCAGTGAAAAAAGCGAGTGACAGTTTGAAATGTCCAAGAAATCATCTTCACTGATTTCGGATTCTATTGTGAATGGAACGGTATTGGACGTCGACGCACACAAAACTTACGTTCGCAGCGGCAAACAATCTTTTCAGCTGGAAAATGAGTCACAGCAGAGTAATACATATAAGGCTTTGTTAGAACAAGCATGCTCATCGGAGAGAAAAAGTATGGAGCGGAATTTCAAAACTGGAAACTTGTTGGTTAACCGCAAAAGTATCAGAGAGAGACAATTTTGTTTTGTCGAAGAACGAATTCCAGGATTCTATGGCGCTAAGATACGGTTTACCCCTAACAAACCTCCCTGTGAAATGTGACGGTTGTGGTGAAGATTTCCATGTTCAGCATGCCCTAATCTGCAAAAAAGGAGGCCTGATTACACAAAGGCATAATGAAATTGTGAGATTTATTGGGAGACTTATCCTGCCTTGCATGGACTTACACTCAAAAAGAACCAGTAATTCGTGAACATTCACAGAATCAGAAAGCTTTAAGAGCCGATCTTCTCACAAGAGGTGTCTGGAGCCCGCAAGAAACTGCCTCGTTTGATATTCGTGTCACAGACACTGAGGCTAAATCTTACAGCAACAGAAATCCAGAGGATGTGTTGGAAAGCTGCGCTGACGAAAAGAGGAGAAAATACACCGAGGCTTGCCATGAAAAACATATCGCTTTTACTCCGTTAATTTTCAGTGTTGACGGCATGATGGCCAGAGAGCAAAATTTTTCTCAGAAGACTGGCGGACAGACTCGCTTCTAAGTGGGACAAACCCTACAGCATTGTCATGAACTGGGTCAAACTGAGATTGGATTTTGCAATCTTAAGGGCTTCAAATCTGTGCATAAGAGGAACTAGATCTAAATGGAGATCGTTTCGCTATGAAGATGGAGCTTTTATTCCTTAAAGAAATATGTTGACGTTCCAGTTGTAATCGGATAAAAGTTATCAAATATTTATCACGATACTTGAGAGGACAGCGTACTTGTTGAATAAATGTCTGCTGGCATGTATTCAAAAATCTTTTTTATAAGTCGCCCAATCAGCAAGGGCAACAAATTTTAACGCCAATTATTAGCGCTCTGATGTTTTTGTCACCCAATGAGTGGGGGCATCAAACTAAAATCAAATTGAATATGGTGCGATCAACTTCAAATGGGCTCAATTTGAAAATGTCATCAACCCGAAAAACTACATTATGTATCCAGAAGAAAGACCTCTAGCTAAGTTAATGCCTAAGATCACAAGTTTTTGTTCTTACCTGATCTAAGTGGGGAGAACAAAAGCATATTGCAAGAGGCCTATTTCTTGTTGTGAAGAAAAGAAACGGACTGCTGATATTTGATTAAATGAACTGCCAATCTGTTGTGTTGATGAGAATATCATATTAACCAAGTTAATTGTCAGTTGATTTTGAATTAAGATTTTGTTGTTATTTACCTTGTTCCAAGTATTAAAAGATATTTATAACCTAACTGCGTTGCGGAAACAGTTCCCCTTAAGGATCGCTTCGCCTAACCGCCAGGAGCATTTAGCACCGTTTAAGTACCGTCTGCCGTTCCGCTCTGATATGCGACCTCATTTAAAAAGATTGCAAGGGCAAATCTATTTTAGACATTCGGCAAATCCTATTTTTAAAATAAACGAATTCACAACGAATGCAGAGACTAAATCGCAGTCAAAGAGATCTGTAGTGAAATTTAACATGAACAATATCAATCAATGCACATGTATGTAAGTAAAATATGCACTACATTTCATCAGGCAGTTGTTCAACCAACGAGGTATTAGATATAGTATTTTTTGCCCTACCGATCAAAACCCAACCTCTTTTACTATTTACTACCAAGAGCATCAAATTAGCAAAGTCAATCAAGTTCAATTGGACTGGCCGAACCGTAGGTTCCACGCTCCTTGCAGGGAGAAAAGCTTCCAGTAGCCTGCTGGTAGTAAAAACTAAGGCATTTCTGCTGTGATAAATTGTGTAGCTCATTAATAAATCAACAAAAACCACAACTTTAAACTGTTACGAGGGCTCAAAAAGTTGCAATAATGACTGATAGGGCATCGGGTGACTTGGTTAATACTGCTTTCCTTGTGGCAAAACGAGATGACTATAAGATTGCAAGGGTTCTTTGTACTTCATCGGTTGAACAATGACAGTTTGTCCGAGAGTTTTGTTTTCTGATGCATTAAATCTACTTTTCTTGACAGTTCCTTCGTAGCGAGAGACCTGATGATTTGAACAAACAAAAAGGTAGCATCATTATCATTGATAAGAGGTTAATCGATTAGATTAGCAAGGAAGAGGAGGTGAATAATGGGATCTTTTCAATAGTCGCCTCACCTTTGCAATAGGGGACGCAATTCTTGAATAGAATTTACGCGAGCAAGTTATTGACCGTTCAGAGATTATATGAACAGTAGGCTTATACGCCAATCTTCACTATCATGTAGAGTATAGTTTAGAAAGGGAGGTAATCATGTACTAGTAATTGAAGGGGAGGCACTTGATGAAAAGATCCGAATACTGCTTCAACTAACAATTGCTTTTGGTTCACTTAATGAGATAACACTTGACATCTACAATTTTGAAGTCGTCGGACACTAATTGCTAACCTCCAGAATTTTTACCCAAGTTGAGTACGTAAACTCACATATATATTCCCCATATTGAACTATTAATTGCACCCATATTCGCAAAGTTTAAGAAAATAAATTAATATTTCTGTTTGCAAAAATGTGGCTTTAAAAACACGAAAATAATAATCAATTTGTGCAGCGTTTATCTTTCTGTTATCCATATATCAATTAGGATGTTGAAGTTTAGTATCCTACTTTAAATGTCAAGGCTGACGTTTGGTTACAGAGTTAAGTAGCAACATAGTCACTGGGGTATTTGGCATATATTGTAATCAGTACTGCAGTTTCAATTATCTTTTAATGCGTCTACATAAACATACCATCATCAAGAACCATTAATTTTATGTTAAACATCCTTTCGCTTACTTCATCTGACAAGCAGAGGTCATCTTAAAGGCAGGTCAGCATGGTACATTTACATTCTGGCGTTGAAACGGAATGGAAAAATATTCTGATGTGTATCCCCTAACAGTGTATTGTTGCATGGTACAGGATTATGCTTTACTTTCAGGACAAAATCGACTTATTAGAAAAGTGCGACGAAGCTTACAATGAGATGCAACGATGTAAAGACATCGATAGCCAGCTATAGAGACCCCAGCAACAAAAAAGAAATTAAGCAAAAATGCCCATGAAAGGCAAAAAAAACAAAGCTGGCAGATTGCCAGTAAATAAATGCGATATTCTTAAAATATAATAACATACCCGGCAGATTGCCGGAAAATAGCCGCCGTTGATTCCAATAAGCATGATTGGGATTGAAAGAATAGAAGATATTGAAAAAAAAAGATTTTTGTACAAAAACATTTTTTAAGTCCGATTTATTTTGATGGCATTTCGTAGTTGAACATAACGTACTTCTGTTTCTTAGAGAGAGGCCACAGGGGCTACTATCAATACCAATAACCATTAGAGATGGTAACTAAGACTTATAGGAACGACCTCCAAATAGCGGGCATCTAAAATTGGGCTTTATGGGTTTATCCCGTTTCTATTTCTGACTTCAATTTTTTATACTGACTCTGTTCATTTTGAATTGCTTTGCTGAGCAACTGATGTTCAAAATCACTTTTTGCAGAATGAGAGAAGGGAGAAACTAGTCTAGAGAAGTCAAAGAGATATCACGCAAAATGTTGAAAAAGCGGCAAAATGAGGTAAAGCGAAAAATTTTTTTATTCGACGAAGTAAAAAAAAAAAATAGGAGCGCTATAATAGCCGGCTGAGAAGATGAGGGCGGCTATTAAAAAGAATAGAAGATATTGAAAAAAAAAGATTTTTGTACAAAAACATTTTTTAAGTCCGATTTATTTTGATGGCATTTCGTAGTTGAACATAACGTACTTCTGTTTCTTAGAGAGAGGCCACAGGGGCTACTATCAATACCAATAACCATTAGAGATGGTAACTAAGACTTATAGGAACGACCTCCAAATAGCGGGCATCTAAAATTGGGCTTTATGGTTTTATCCCGTTTCTACTTCTGACTTCAATTTTTTATACTGACTCTGTTCATTTTGAATTGCTTTGCTGAGCAACTGATGTTCAAAATCACTTTTAGCAGAATGAGAGAAGAGAGAAACTAGCCTAGAGAAGTCAAAAAGATATCACGCAAAATGTTGAAAAAGCGGCAAAATGAGGTAAAGCGAAACATTTTTTTATTCGACGAAGTAAAAAAACATAGCAGGACAAGTCCTGACTTACAATTCAAAGAATTTTCATTGACTAAACAGAAAACTAGACCAAGAACGGACTATAAATGGATTGGAAAAACCATTTAGAAAAAAATCCGATCCAAAAAAATCGAAAAAACTGTATAAATCAAAGTGAAATTGCCGCATGTGAACAAAAAACCACGAATTTTAGTTCAAACACCGTTTTCTCACTCTACTTTAAATTTAGATCGAAAAAATTTCACGCCGCAAAACCACTCGCTTTTTCGCTCCACTTCCTGTTTCGGCGTGACCAAAATCACTACTCCAATTTGACTTCAAAAATCATGAAAATGTGTGAAAAAAAAGACAGCGCCCCAATACAATTCAAATTCTTTGAATTGTAAAAATAGGAGCGCTATAATAGCCGGCTGAGAAGATGAGGGCGGCTATTAAAAAACATACCCGGCAGATTGCCGGAAAATAGCCGCCGTTGATTCCAATAAGCATGACTGGGATTGAACGAATAGAATATATTGAAAAAAAAAAATTTTTGTACAAAAATATTTTTTTAGTCCGATTTATTTTGATGGCATTTCGTAGTTGAACATACTTCTGTTTCTTAGAGAGAGGCTACAGGGGCTATTATCAACACCAATAAGCATTAGAGGTGGTAACTAAGACTTATAGGAAAGACGTTCAAATAGCGGGCATCTAAAATTGGGCTTTATGGGTTTATCCCGTTTCTATTTCTGACTTCAATTTTTTTATACATACTCTGTTCATTTTGAATTGCTTTGCTTAGAAACTGATGTTCAAATTCACTTTTAGGAGAATGAGAGAAGAGAGAAACTAGCCTAGAGAAGTCAAAAAGATTTCACGCAAAATGTCGAAAAAGCGGCAAAATGGTAAAGCGAAAAAAAGTTTGACGAAGTAAAAAAAAAAATACGAGCGCAATAATAGCCGGCTGAGAAGATGAGGGCAGCTATTAATAAACAAAATTTCAGTTTTTTAATAGCTTTTGGACACACACACACACACACACACATAGAGAGAGAGAGAGAGAGAGAGAGAGAGAGAGAGAGAGAGAGAGAGAGAGAGAGAGAGAGAGAGAGAGAGAGAGAGAGAGAGAGAGAGAGAGAGAGACGGAAAAGTAATGAAAAATTATGTTCTTTTTATTAGCTGCACGCCCTCATATAATGATCAATTAGAAAGCGACCACAAATTAAATCACGCGAGCGAACATTCGAAGCGTTGGGTCTCTTAATAAGCAAAAAAGCAATAAAATCTAGCATTTTTGAATCAATTTGAAATCAACCGAGTGCCTTTTGAATCAACCGACTGCCTCAGTTAACGGCCACCTTAGCGAAGTTCGGGAAAGAATCCAACCCCACTTGCAAACTTTGCAACGCCAGACCTGAGGATGCAGCACATTACATAATGGAATGTCAGTACTGGAACGACCAACGCAAGCAGACCCTGGGGAAAACCCTCCTCTGGACTGCCTCAACGACAATCCCGACAAAGTACTGGTGTTTCTGGAGCTCACTGGGCACCTTGCGCCCTCGGCATCATTGTAAGCCGATCTCCAAACAACAACAACATAAACACTCACTCAAAGAAGATGAAAACGACCTATGTCACGCAACTCAGTCGAGATTGCATGAATGCATGACAAGCAGATTTGAAGTGAGCGTGACGTCACATGGTCGTAACAAAAATCTTGACGATGAAAGAAAAAATAGGCAGGAAGAATTCCAGAAGCGATTCGAAGCGTCGGGTCTCTCAATAAGCAAAAAAGCAATAAAAACTAAAATTTTTGAATCAATTTGAAATGGTGAAACTGGAAATTCCACTAAAATTTTGAGCTTTCAGTTACTACATCATAAAAGTTAACAGATATTGGTTCATGAAGTTCAGCATTTCAGCAACTGCATGAAAAAATTGATTGTTTTCTTGAAATTCTTGCGCTTAAGTATTAAGGGTATTGTGAGTAATAAAAGAATTTTCATCTATTTTTGTTAGAAGTTCTTCGTTTAGACCAATGAAGTTGCCAAACTTTGGGTTCTTCCTGAATCTATGCAACAAGAAAGCTCGAATCCTCTGATTAAAATACAGAATTGTCACAGTTGCGGTAAAGATCTAGTTACTACTAACGGGAAAACACAGGAGTCTCTGGCACACAATGCTAGCAAGCGGCTGTGGTATAGAGAAGAACTAAAGCAGCAAATGCTGTCTCCAGAACGTGCTAAATTAGACCGGATTGATTTTTTCCAAGAAAAAAAATTGTTACAAAAGTAATTTTGATAAAGAATCTTCTCAAAAATTGAATTGCATGCTCATAAGGCCTATTATGACAGTTTTCTATTAAATTTTGACTCTAATTGGCTGTTACCCGACAACTAAAAATTCCAAGCTCATAGCCGTTTCGTATCTAGCCGTTTCGAAAATTAAAACTTTGGGAATATTTTTTGAAAGGATCAATTTAAAATTCGCTTGGTTTAAAATTTTAGTGGTTTCAAATCAAATACGGTTATCATTGGGTCCATATGAAAGAGCGGTATGTAAGATACGTAAGGTAAGATCAATATGAACAACCGAGGTAACGAGTTGTCCGCTCGCTGAAGACAAAGTGCAGTGCACCTTTATACGACAATACACAAGAAATTAACAAAAATCAGTTTGTGACTACTTCAGCCGTGCTTTTGATCGAGTGCCTTGCCTCATTGAAAAAGAAAATTTGCTACATTCAATTTTTACGTTCAAGTATCTATTAAACAGAGTTTTCCATCAGCTTGGTTTTCTTTGAATAAAATATTTACGATCCTCTACTCACTTTTGTTTCAGAAATTTTTGTTTCATTTATTTAAAGAGTCTGCTTGTGTTTTTGGTATTTGCACTTGAAGAACTAAAGCCATTTAAGGTTTGTGATCGTGTTGTAGTAGTTGTTGTTTTCAGTTCGGGTGACTTTGTGTTTGACTTATTGATTTTTGGGTGATTAAAATGGCTTCTATTTGGAAACCAAATCTTAGCAACAAGAGTAGTTTGTTATACTTTCTGAACGCAGGAGGACACGGTTTTGAATTACTCTGTTGTCTGGCATTTTAAGACGGACAAAAATTTATCTAGTTAATGGCCATTTCTGCATTTAATTGAGCCGCCTATTGGATTGCACTTCGCCGGAAAACGGTATCGAACATTAAATTTTCAGTTCCTGTGTACTTCAGCCGATAATTACCAAAGTTATTGTGAACTGTGGAGAAAACATTCTGCAAATTCTGATATCTTCAGGACAGCGGCGCATGCGTTTTTCGCCATGCCTCATGGTGCTTATTTTTTTTTGGTCAACAACCGTTCTAATTTATGCGCAGCAGCTCTCTAACGCCGAGCTGCTGCATATATATTAAAACGATTGTTTGACCAAACAAAGCACAAGGCATGGCGAAAAACGCATGAGCCTCTCCAAAAGCTATCAGAATTTGCAAATGTTTTTTTTGCTTTAGTTCACGAAAAATTTTGGAAGTTATCGGCTGAAGTACACAGGAACTGAAGATGTATTATCTGCTACCGTTTCCGCCGAAGTCCAATCCCATAGGTTTGAAGAACCCAATTCCAGATGGTGTATCAGTTTTGTCAATCATGAGATCAGAACTTTCCGATTAATACGTTGTTCTCTTAGGTTGAGTTCGCCCTGTTCATTCTGATTGCGAGCCGAATTGTGAATACAATTTTTCAATTGACATTGGTAGTTCAAATCTCCGTCCGAGGAAAGAGTAATAAATGGAGATGAGATATTTTTCAGGTACGGTGATTTTGTTTGCCTGATATCAACGCAAATGCAGGAGTTGTATGCAACAGAAACAGATTTAGAGTTTTTCTGCTTGTTATGTTGATGAGTTAATTACGAGATAAATTTCAAAAATTTGAAGAGAGTAGAAACAAAGCAAACAAGCGAAAACGCATTCAAATATCAAATCGTTCTCAACAAAAACTATTTGACACAAATTACTTCTGAGCAAATGCAAAAGAAAATTAATTAAAAGCAAATTAAATAATTAAACTATCCGCAACAAAATTTGCATCCAATGCGGGCAAGCTCCAGCTGTTCCAAAGACAGTGAAACAGGTTGCGACTGTGTTGAAATCCCTAAGCTAATCCAAAATTTTATCGCCCATTCCTTTCAAATACAATAACTTTTGTCAGCCTCCTTCATTTTTCATTTTCCTCTGTTCATACGAATGAACTTCTGCCCTTATCAGATGCTAAAACAATTGTTCCCTCCAGACAATTGTTCACTAACCACTTGACAACTGCACGATGCAGTAACCTCAACTGAATTCATTTGTTCAAGATTCAATATAACAGACTTAGCATCTTGATAGCTCTATTCACTCATTAAACTGAGTTTACAACTTGCTTCCATCTGGGTATTCCATGGTTAGTGAGATGAAAGAAATCTTCTTTCAAATCAGAGGCTTTTTCACTCAGACAATAAGGGAAGTTTCTGTTATTTAAAATTTTTCGAAACGCGGCAGCGTATTGAAAGCAATATGAAACAGATCCTTGACTATGCTCTGTATCGAGAACAATATAATGGAACAGACTTAAGGATGCCACTAAATTAATCAGTTTTTGCTGGATTGTTCTCAGGATCTGGGAATCTTCATTGCAATCAGTTCGAGCCACCTATACAGTTTGAAATTTCAGTCGCCGTTGATTCCTTTAACGTTGATATGACGATCTCTCACAAAGTTCGTGTGTTAATTGCGGATATTGGGGCAGAAAATAATGAACATACAAAAATTCAATGGTTTTTGGTTTCCACTTCAGCGTCGCTGAGGGTAAAACTATTGGACGAACTCAGTTACTACATCAGAAAAGCTAAAGTCAGACATACTGCAGAAAAAGATACTGGAAAATCAAAGAAAAAGGAGAATGCCTGTATTTTGACGTTTATTTGACCAAATTTGACGTTTTTTGGACCAGTTTTTGACGTTTTTCGGACTTATTTCTTGACCTTTTTCCAACCAAAACTGACGTTTCTCTGACCTCATTTTGACGTTGTTCCAACCTTATTTTTGACGTTTTTTCAACTAATAATGACCTGATCTCGACCAACTCTGATGTTTTTCGGACCTGCTTGGCGTTCAGTTTCAGTTGGTTTCTAAACTATGCCTAATTCAGCTTCTAAACTAATGAGCTTAATACCAATGTCAGCTAGCAAACACTCTAATGAACTTAACCTAATTCTCAAAGAGTTAATTAATGACCGGGCTTTATCGGTTTATCTCGTCTCTTTTGATTTTCATCTTTTGACTATGACCGTATTCACCACATTGCGTAATTGAATGCGTGAAAGAATTTAAATTCCATTCAGTTGAAACGGTGAGTGAAGTAAGTCTGAAGTCAAACGTGAAAATTTTGACTTAGATAAAACGAAAAATGTGAGCAAAAGGTAGAGCGAATATTAAAACATACCCGGTAGATTGCCGGAAAATAGCCGCCGTTGATTCCAATAAGCATGATTGGGACTGAAAGAATAAAAGATATTGAAAAAAAAAAGATTTTTGTACAAAAACATTTTTTAATTCCGATTTATTTTGATGGCATTTCGTAGTTGACCACAACATACTTCTGTTTCTTAGAGAGAGGCTACAGGGGCTACTATCAATACCAATAAGCATTAGAGATGGTAACTAAGACTTATAGGAACGACGTTCAAATAGCGGGCATCTAAAATTGGGCTTTATGGGTTTATCCCGTTTCTACTTCTGAATTCAATTTTTTATACTGACTCTGTTCATTTTGAATTGCTTTGCTGAGCAACTGATGTTCAAAATCACTTTTAGCAGAATGAGAGAAGAGAGAAACTAGCCTAGAGAAGTCAAAAAGATATCACGCAAAATGTTGAAAAAGCGGCAAAATGAGGTAAAGCGAAACATTTTTTTTATTCGACGAAGTAAAAAAACATAGCAGGACAAGTCCTGACGTACAATTCAAAGAATTTTCATTGACTAAACAGAAAAACTAGACCTAGAATGGACTATGAGTGAATTGAGAAAACCATTTTTAAAAAAATCAGATAAAAAAAGAAAAAACAGAAAATCAATGTCAAAATTCCGCATGTGAACAAAAAAACCACTAGCGAGAAATAAAAAATTAATTCAAACAAAAAACTAGGCCTAGAATGAGCTGTGAATGGATTGGGAAAACCATTTAGAAAAAAATCCGATCCAAAAAATTGAAAAAATAGTAAAAATCAGAGTGAAATTGCCGCATGTGAACAAAAAACCACTACCGAGAAATCGAATTTTTGTTCAAACACCGTTTTCTCACTCTACTTTAAAATTAGAGCGAAAAAAATTCACGCCGCAAAACCACTCGCTTTTTCGCTCCATTTCCAGTTTCGGCGTGACCAAAATCACTACTCCAATTTGACTTCAAAAATCATGAAAATGTGTGAACAGATCTTAAAAAAAAAGACAGCGCCCCAATACAATTCAAATTCTCTGAATTGTAAAAAACATAGGAGCGCTATAATAGCCGGCTGAGAAGATGAGGGCGGCTATTAAAAAGGAGAGCGCCTAAATAATAGCCGTTGAGAGGCTGACGGCGGCTATGAAAAATAAGATATAGCTGAGTCTTTTTGGGATGTCAAAATGTTACATTTTGAGCTCAGATAAACAGCAAAAAGCAAATTCTAATGGAAATTGGGCACTATGTCTAAAAAAGCGTAAATGTGGCGAACATGGTCGAAAGTAAGGTGAAAATGGCCAAAAATTGGTTAAAAAATTGGCGAATTTCTATGTCTCACTTTGTCCAAAAGATTTCTTGAAAAATCTCTTTGAAAGGAAATTCTAGAGGGCAGGAGCTTTAAAATGATTCCATATAAGCCAGACTGCGATGCGCTCAAAAAAAGTAAAAATTTATTGGAACAAAAAAAAGTAGGGCTGGCATAAGGTTGTCCCATTTTTTATCGTGTGGAAACAAAGTGTATGTTTGACCGTGTGGAAGTGTATGTTAGGCCGAAATTTGATTGAGTAAGCGAAAACTTCTTGTTAAAATAACTTTATAGAAAATAACTCACACCAAGCGCTTATAAACCCACGATAAAGATAAATGTAACAAAGATTCGTTTCTTGTTAGTATAGCAATGCAACTCGAAATCCTCTTAAACACAAATTCACGGAGAAGGCTCCGAAATGTCTCTAGAGACCGAAAAAATGCTTCAAAGCATTAAACTGCTATAGATCTTCCTTAACATCAACAGCGCAAGCCATGAGACGATACAAGTTCAAAATTAAAACAAGCTTTTAAAAAGCCGTGGGAGAGCAAAAATTCTCTCATTTGTGCAAGATTTTTTCCTATTGTTCTCCCTCTTTCAGAAAAATTGTGAACAAAATAGTCACTCTCCTTACTTTCCACTCCGCTCCTTAAATTTACTCATCAAAACAATTTTTCCGCCATGAAATTTGGTTCAATGTTCGCTGCATTGATTTAAAAAAACCATTTCCATAAAAAATCGTAGTTTTAAAAATACAGTTCCAATACAATTCAATTTCTTTAAACTGTCGACATTCATTAAACTGCAGCATTCCTGAATGAACACCTCAAAACTAAATAGACTGGCCTGCCATACACAAAACGACATCCATATGAATTTCCCGGCACTGCAAATAAGACTGCACAAAATAGGCAAACATAAATTATTTATTCAATTGGACAAATCATCGCAACTTCATGGCATCTATTTTTTTGGAAACAAGCAACGAGAAAGTTTTCCAGGTATGAACTAATTCATGATGACAATTTGAGGCGTCGGGCTCTTTAACAAAGAGTTTTGAAATAAAGCATTAGAGGATATAGCGAAACAAAAGAAGCCTTCTCGAAAGACGCTATAAACTTCACTCGGTAAATGTGACACATTAATGATGGCCTTTGCTTAAGGAGAGTGTCGTTGTCATTGGACCAGTGAGACCCAGTGTCTTCTTTGCTTTTTGAGTAGCTAGGCTAACTGTAGGCTGAGTAGAATGCGTTGGCGTAGAACCTGGTCCAAGCAATGTGTTGTTTAATGTCCTCAGTTGTGATGCTGGAAAGTCGCATTCTGAAATAAATCACGCTAAAGAACTGCTGAACCTTACTCCACTTGGATTGAAACAAGCACCGAAAAAGGACTACACAACGTTCCTGTAATTCTGTGATGTTTACCGGACCAAAAAATCAAAACAAGAGCCATGCTAATCCAGAGGCACTCGGTAGACCTTCAGTTAGGTTGAAATAAAATCTAATTATTGAGTACATAAATCATTTTTTGTCTAGGAATACTTTCAATCACCTACGTGGTCTCTGTAAGAGCAATTGGCTAAAATGTTTACTGCCTTTAATACTCGCTTCAGACAACCAAACCGGATTTATACGTCGCACCCAAGTTTCCAGCGAATATGAGAAGACAAAATATCTTCCTTTTGAAATCCTGAGAGCAGGAAATCTTTGTATAAGAGGCACATGATGCAAATGGCGATTTTTTTCAATTCGAAGATGGCACCTTTATTTCTTGAACAATGACTGCTAAATTCACAACAAGCTACCTTGATCAGTTGGGACCCAACGAGGGGGATTCCGCCCAACATTCATAATAACTCGCCCAAAAAGTGTGGAGATCTATGCGAGTCGAACAAGCAGAATGATCCCTTAACTATTGGAGCTGAAATAATAATTCACCCAAGGAGAGGGGACTTCATTTATTTATTGATTCTTCTTGACTCATCCGATGAGGGGAGCTGAAAAAATCAAATGCTTCGGAGTTGACGGAAAACCAGAAATCAATTGATGAAATCAATGAACAGGAAGGATACACTAAACTCAAAGGGAGTAATAATTTAAATTACAACTTTTTCACGTCAGTACAATCAACTATTGCATAACAAAATATGAGCTGAGAGATCAGAGACAGAAATATTTAATAAAGTAATAAAAAATCTCCTCGAATTGTCTAGACAACGGACTTTGAAAATCACACACCATCAAAACGATTTAGGTTTAGAAAAAATGAAAACAGAAGTAAAAATGTCGCACGTGAACAAAAAACTAATTGCTGTGCGGAAATCCTGTCCACTCTCTGCATTATAATTTAAAGGAGCTGAGAAAATTAAATGTGCTCGTACTTTTGCTTTCTTCACTAATCTGTGAGAATAAGAAATAAAATTTTGATGAACAAAGTACGAACATAGCCACTAGTCAAGAAAAAGACGGCTTCTACCAGAACCTCTACTCATTTAACAAAATTGATTTCAAACAGCTAACTTTTTGGAAAAGCCAGAGAGGAAAATAAACCGAATAAAAACAAACTATTATGTTTTGTCAAGTTGCACCACCAAAACAATTGCTAAGACGCAAATCTTGTGGTAGAATTTGATAGAACACTAAAACAAACCGAGAAGAGGTAAAAAGGAATACAATCACAAAAAACCGTAAACCAACCGACTCGGACAAATTGCTCACGGACGACAGGCGGCACAATTTCATTCGGAGGAGGCTGCGGCCTAGATAATGTTTTCTGGGTATTAAAAAATCCGATCAAGGAGGGGTTCCAAATCCCGACATCAGGCTTGATTAGACTCTGCCAAATGCCACTCGGCTATCAGGGTCTTCTAACTCCTTATCCTACAATCGGTCTTGTCTTACCATCGTTTATTTTCCGAATAAGAGCAATTTAGGTAACGTAAAAATGAAGTCAATCGGGAAAACTTCGCTTGAAAGTCAGGAGTATTCGAGAAAAAAAGCGCAAAAACGGTCAAGCAAAATTTTCTATAAGACGTGGAGGCTAATGGCTCCAAACAATCTTCCAGAACATTTAAAAGCAAACAATGCACTTATTACAGAAATAAGGTACATTTCAAATGCTTCTCCTAGGCAGCAAAATCACATTCAATTTTAAAACAATCAACAAAAAAGCTTCTTCTGAAAAACACGAGCACATTAACAGACGTACGCTGAAAAATTAAGCAAGATAGACAAGAACTTAACGTAATTTTATTAAAATTCTGGAACAACCTCAAGGTATAATGGCAATCAATAAAAACATTGGAGAATCCCAAAAAAAACAAAAAGCAAAGCAAGATATGAGCTGAGAGATCAGAGACATCAAAAAGCAAAGCAAAATATGAGCTGAAAGATCAAAGACAAAAATAATTAATAAAATGACCAAAAATCTCGAATTGTCCAGAAAATGGACTTTGAAAATCAAACGCCATCAAAACAATTTAGGACTTTAAAAATCAGAACGATTTAGGTTTTTAAAAAAATGGAAACAGAAGTGAAAATGTCGCACGTGAACAAAAAACTAACTTCTGTGCGGAAACTCTGTCCACTCTCTGCATTATAAATTGAAGGAGCAGAAAAAATTAAATGTGCTCGTGCTTTTACTTCCTTTACTAATCTGTGAGAATAAGAAACAAAATTTTGATGAACAAAGTACGAACATAGCCACTAGTCAAGAAAAAGACGGCTTCTACCAGAACCTCTACTCATTTAACAAAATTGATTTCAAACAGCTAACTTTTTGGAAAAGCCAGAGAGGAAAATAAACCGAATAAAAACAAACTATTATGTTTTGTCAAGTTGCACCACCAAAACAATTGCTATGACGCAAATTTTGCGGTAGCAATTCATTGAGATCAGTGGCAAGCCAAATGATTGATAAAACACTAAAACAAACCGAGAAGAGTTAAAAAGGCATACACTCACAAAAAACCGTAAACCAACCGACTCGGACAAATTGCTCACGGACGACAGGCGGCACAATTTCATTCGGAGGAGGCTGCGGCCTAGATAATGTTTTCTGGGTATTAAAAAATCCGATCAAGGAGGGGTTCCAAATCCCGACATCAGGCTTGATTAGACTCTGCCAAATGCTACTCGGCTATCAGGGTCTTCTAACTCCTTATCCTACAATCGGTCTTGTCTTACCATCGTTTAATTTCCGAATAAGAGCAATTTAGGTAACGCAAAAATGAACTCAATCGGGAAAACTTCGCTTGGAAGTCAGGAGTATTCGAGAAAAAAAAGCACAAAAACGGTCAAGCAAAATTTTCTATAAGACGTGGAGGCTAATGGCTCCAAACATTCTTCCAGAACATTTAAAAGCAAACAATGCACTTATTACAGAAATAAGGTACATTTCAAATGCTTCTCCTAGGCAACAAAATCACATTCAATTTTTAAACAATCAACAAAAAAGCTTCTTCTGAAAAACACGAGCACATTAACAGACGTACGATGAAAAATTAAGCAAGATAGACAAGAACTTAACGTAATTTTATTAAAATTCTGGAACAACCTCAAGGTATAATAGCAATCAATAAAACATTGGAGAATCCCAAAAAAAACAAAAAGCAAAGCAAGATATGAGCTGAGAGATCAGAGACATCAAAAAGCAAAGCAAAATATGAGCTGAAAGATCAAAGACAAACATAATTAATAAAATGACAAAAAATCTCGAATTGTCTAGAAAATGGACTTTGAAAATCAAACGCCATCAAAACAATTTAGGACTTTAAAAATCAAAACGATTTAGGTTTTAAAAATGAAAACAGAAGTGAAAATGTCGCACGTGAACAAAAAACTCACTTCTGTGCGGAAATTCTGTCCACTCTCTGCATTATAAATTGAAGGAGCAGAAAAAATTAAATGTGCTCGTACTTTTGCTTTCTTCACTAATCTGTGAGAATAAGAAAAAAAATTTTGATGAACAAAGTACGAACATAGCCACTAGTCAAAAAAAGACGGCTTCTACTAGAACCTCTACTCATTTAACAAAATTGATTTCAAACAGCTTACTTTTTGGAAAAGCCAGAGAGGAAAATAAACCGAATAAAAACAAAATATTATGTTTTGTCAAGTTGCACCACCAAAACAATTGCTATGACGCAAATTTTGCGGTAGCAATTCATTGAGATCAGTGGCAAGCCAAATGATTGATAAAACACTAAAACAAACCGAGAAGAGTTAAAAAGGCATACACTCACAAAAAACCGTAAACCAACCGACTCGGACAAATTGCTCACGGACGACAGGCGGCACAATTTCATTCGGAGGAGGCTGCAGCCTAGATAATGTTTTCTGGGTATTAAAAAATCCGATCAAGGAGGGGTTCCAAATCCCGACATCAGGCTTGATTAGACTCTGCCAAATGCTACTCGGCTATCAGGGTCTTCTAACTCCTTATCCTACAATCGGTCTTGTCTTACCATCGTTTATTTTCGGAATAAGAGCAATTTAGGTAACGCAAAAATGAACTCAATCGGGAAAACTTCGCTTGGAAGTCAGGAGTATTCGAGAAAAAAAAGCACAAAAACGGTCAAGCAAAATTTTCTATAAGACGTGGAGGCTAATGGCTCCAAACATTCTTCCAGAACATTTAAAAGCAAACAATGCACTTATTACAGAAATAAGGTACATTTCAAATGCTTCTCCTAGGCAACAAAATCACATTCAATTTTTAAACAATCAACAAAAAAGCTTCTTCTGAAAAACACGAGCACATTAACAGACGTACGATGAAAAATTAAGCAAGATAGACAAGAACTTAACGTAATTTTATTAAAATTCTGGAACAACCTCAAGGTATAATAGCAATCAATAAAACATTGGAGAATCCCAAAAAAAACAAAAAGCAAAGCAAGATATGAGCTGAGAGATCAGAGACATCAAAAAGCAAAGCAAAATATGAGCTGAAAGATCAAAGACAAACATAATTAATAAAATGACAAAAAATCTCGAATTGTCTAGAAAATGGACTTTGAAAATCAAACGCCATCAAAACAATTTAGGACTTTAAAAATCAAAACGATTTAGGTTTTAAAAATGAAAACAGAAGTGAAAATGTCGCACGTGAACAAAAAACTCACTTCTGTGCGGAAATTCTGTCCACTCTCTGCATTATAAATTAAAGGAGTTGAAAAAATTAAATGTGCTCGTGCTTTTGCTTCCTTTACTAATCTGTGAGAATAAGAAACAAAATTTTGATGAACAAAGTACGAACATAGCCACTAGTCAAAAAAAGACGGCTTCTACTAGAACCTCTACTCATTTAACAAAATTGATTTCAAACAGCTTACTTTTTGGAAAAGCCAGAGAGGAAAATAAACCGAATAAAAACAAAATATTATGTTTTGTCAAGTTGCACCACCAAAACAATTGCTATGACGCAAATTTTGCGGTAGCAATTCATTGAGATCAGTGGCAAGCCAAATGATTGATAAAACACTAAAACAAACCGAGAAGAGTTAAAAAGGCATACACTCACAAAAAACCGTAAACCAACCGACTCGGACAAATTGCTCACGGACGACAGGCGGCACAATTTCATTCGGAGGAGGCTGCAGCCTAGATAATGTTTTCTGGGTATTAAAAAATCCGATCAAGGAGGGGTTCCAAATCCCGACATCAGGCTTGATTAGACTCTGCCAAATGCTACTCGGCTATCAGGGTCTTCTAACTCCTTATCCTACAATCGGTCTTGTCTTACCATCGTTTATTTTCGGAATAAGAGCAATTTAGGTAACGCAAAAATGAACTCAATCGGGAAAACTTCGCTTGGAAGTCAGGAGTATTCGAGAAAAAAAGCACAAAAACGGTCAAGCAAAATTTTCTATAAGACGTGGAGGCTAATGGCTCCAAACATTCTTCCAGAACATTTAAAAGCAAACAATGCACTTATTACAGAAATAAGGTACATTTCAAATGCTTCTCCTAGGCAACAAAATCACATTCAATTTTTAAACAGTCAACAAAAAAGCTTCTTCTGAAAAACACGAGCACATTAACAGACGTACGCTGAAAAATTAAGCAAGATAGACAAGAACTTAACGTAATTTTATTAAAATTCTGGAACAACCTCAAGGTATAATGGCAATCAATAAAACACTGGAGAATCCAAAAAAAACAAAAAGCAAAGCAAGATATGAGCTGAGAGATCAGAGACATCAAAAAGCAAAGCAAAATATGAGCTGAAAGATCAAAGACAAACATAATTAATAAAATGACAAAAAATCTCGAATTGTCTAGAAAATGGACTTTGAAAATCAAACGCCATCAAAACAATTTAGGACTTTAAAAATCAAAACGATTTAGGTTTTAAAAATGAAAACAGAAGTGAAAATGTCGCACGTGAACAAAAAACTAGTTCTGTGCGGAAATTCTGTCCGCTCTCTGCATTATAAATTAAAGGAGCTGAAAAAATTAAACGTGCTCGTGCTTTTGCTTCCTTTACTAATCTGTGAGAATAAGAAACAAAATTTTGATGAACAAAGTACGAACATAGCCACTAGTCAAGAAAAAGACGGCTTCTACCAGAACCTCTACTCATTTAACAAAATTGATTTCAAACAGCTAACTTTTTGGAAAAGCCAGAGAGGAAAATAAACCGAATAAAAACAAACTATTATGTTTTGTCAAGTTGCACCACCAAAACAATTGCTATGACGCAAATTTTGCGGTAGCAATTCATTGAGATCAGTGGCAAGCCAAATGATTGATAAAACACTAAAACAAACCGAGAAGAGGTAAAAAGGCATACACTCACAAAAAACCGTAAACCAACCGACTCGGAAAAATTGCTCACGGACGACAGGCGGCACAATTTCATTCGGAGGAGGCTGCGGCCTAGATAATGTTTTCTGGGTATTAAAAAATCCAATCAAGGAGGGGCTCCAAATCCCGACCTCGGGCTTGATAAGAGTCCAACAAATGCTACTCGGCTATCAGGGTCTTCTAACTCCTTACATTACAATCGGTTATGTCTTACCGTCGTTTATTTTCCGAATAAGAGCAATTTAGGTAACGCAAAAATGAGAAGTCAATCGGGAAAAACTCACCTGAAAGCCAGGAATATTCAAAAACGTTCAAGCAAAATTTTGTATAAAACGTGGAGGCTAATGGCTCCAATTCACTTATTACAGAAATAAGGTACAAAACTTTCAAATGCCTCTTCTAGCAACAAAATCACATTCAATTTTTAAACAATCAACGAAAAAGCTTCTTCTGAAAAACCCAAGCACATTAACAGACGTACGCTGAAAAATTAAACAATATAGACAAAAGATGCCAACACTTAACGTAATTTAATTAAAATTCTGGAACAACCTCAAGGTATAATGGCAATCAATACAAACATTTAAGAATAGCAAAAAAAAGCAAAGCAAAATTCCTCGCGGACTGAGAAATGCATTAATAACAAATAATTTAAATCGAAAAAACTTTTTTGCAGCTAATAAGTGTGGCTGTAGCAGATAAGTGTTAAAACTGAAAATCAGATAAGACCGCATGAGAAACATTTTCGCTATCATCTAAAACCGGTATGAGCAAAAACACATCTTTTCTCTCCTTTAACAAAGAAAAAAATTGCAAGCAGCATTTGAAATTACACAGTGAGAAGAGACGCCAATTTTGTAAAGAAAAAAGTGAATCGCCATTACACTTCTCGAGGAATAAAAAGCAGCTAAATGGGAAAATACTCCCTCCATTGAAACTGAAAGCATAGCCCAACTAACTTCGCGGAAATTTCTTTCAAACGACTGTCAAGTGGTTGGCTTTGTCAGTAGGCAGCTGCGGCTTAGCAAGGCTACGTTAAGCTCAATTAAGGCAATTAAGGGGTGTAAAAGTGTTAAGGGGTGGAGTGAGGGTGGGGGGGGGGGGGGTATTGTCGAGCCTGCGAGCCTCCGCGTGAACTGAGGTCGAGGAGGGTGTACGAGGGTCTAATTGTTTGCGTTGAGGTGGGGTGGGTGAGAGGGAGTGGAGGGGGGGGGGGTCAAACTCTTCACACCATGACTTTATGTTTCCTCAACAGTTTCAATGAACGCATACTTAGTGACTTAATGAACTGCTCAGCAACCTAATGACCTCCGGGCTTTACCTGTTTATCCTGTTTTTGAGGATAAAAAGTTAAAAGGGTCAGACGAAAAAACGATCAGACGAAAAGTTGGTAGTACGAAAAATTGACCAGCACGACTGACATAATTGCCAAAAACCTTCGTTTGAGAACAATTAACAAAACATTCAGAATCAATTCAGAATTGATTCAGTTTTCAAGACCTTTTCGCTGATACTCTTTTCGTATCTCTCCTCAGAAACATCGATCAGCCAAAATCAGCGTGGACAAAAAAACAGCGCGGACCGGGGTCGCATAACGTTCCTATCCTATGAAATAAATTTGGAGCGATGGAAAACTACATGGTGTAAACTAAAACTCCGTACTGAAGGATTGGGTTACTGATACTGTTGTAGCAGCGAAATAATAGACATTTTCAATTCACAGACCGGATTCATTTGGGGTTTTATGAGAGGTTTGATTCAATTTACAAAATGCTTTCAACTGGCAAAAAAAAACATTTTGTATCTCTACTTTTCTACCAAATTGTACCTGTTCGCGTAAATGCAGCAGAATATGTCAATAACTGCCATGACATTCTGGGCAGCGTAGTTCACCTGAGCATCACTCAGCTCTCCTGTGCTCCAATTGCCCATAGATTGAGGCTCGAATAAGTCCAACTCAACTCCCACGAATGACTAAAACAATTAGCGACAACTATTTATATTCAAAAGAAGACCACATCAACAAATGTTACTATTCGAGATGATTAGATATTTGCGAGAAAAGGTTCTTTCAGTTTCTCGACACTGAGACTGGTACAGTCATAAGCATGGGCCATTATTAGCTGAATAACACCAAATTCCATCTCCCGTGGCTCAAAAGTTGATCCGAGCAAAACAATCTAAGTCCAACTTTTGCAACATATGATTTACCAGATGCACTGAAATGTAACACTCTTTCTCGACTCAATGTCACTATCTCAATCTGTTTGCTTTTAAACAAACAAAGCAGTTTGGTTCAAACGCTATTAATTTATACAGTATAAACATCAACTATCATACCTTGGTCATGTTTTTGAGTCCCTGGCTTTTACCCACAACTCTTCTATCCAAACAGTTCAGTGCCACATTCTGTATGTCGATCCAGTTATGCACGTAAATGCCCCAGTCTGTGATAAGTCTTCTGGCGTCACTCTGGAACAGAGATCCCATCTTGACTATGCTGGGATCTGCCAGGATGTTGCGCAGGTAGTTCGTCTCCGAGGATTTCATCATCGAAAGCCTAGAAACACGTTCATTTGACACGCAAATGATAAAATCTCCAATTAGAACTCGGTTTATTTTAAAATTAGGATGAAAAAATAAACCATGCTTGCATTAATTATTTCTGCTATTTGATCAGCAGCAATTCACAAAATTTGTAAACAGTAAATCTGTTTTATTGTCATATCTGCAGATGCTGTGTCTGTGTTCTTCTTCTTCTTCTTGATGAGAATCCCCATTTGGGATTTGGGGCGATCAATTTCTAACCGACGCAACCGGATCCTCAAAAACTATATTGCAGGAGCACAATTTGATTTAACATAGCTGGCAGATTGCCAGAAAATAGCCGCAATAGATTCGTAGATCGACAGTCTAAAAAAACAGTAAAAAAGACAGACCAAAAAAATTTCGTCTTTTCATTGAAGGCTGATCTGTTATATTTTGATTAAAAATCTATATATGTTATTGCTGCCTCTATTAGCTGATCTCAAATAACCTTCATTTAGAGTGACACACAGCCATTTGACCTTATCTCTTTCAATTAAAGTAAATAAAAGTCAATTTCAAATTGAGGAAGTCATTTTTGAGAGTGAGGTAAGTCAAGTGTGACCAAAAATTTAATCACGCGCATGAACAATTAACTCGCTCCACTAAGAGCGAAAAATGACGTCACACATGCAATTCAGTTGAAATTGCATGAACGAATGAACAAAAAGTGGCTGTGACGTCATATGGTCGTAACAAAAATCATGACGAAATAAAAAAACATAGCAGGACAAGTCCTGACGTACAATTCAAAAAATTTTCATTGACTAAACAGACAACTAGACCTAGAACGGACAATGAAAGGATTGGGAAAACCATTTAGAAAAAAATCCTATCCAAAAAATTTAAACAGTAAAAATCAAAGTGAAATTGCCGCATGTGAACAAAAAACCGCTACCGAGAAACCGAATTTTTGTTCAAACAACGTTTTCTCACTCTACTTTAAAATTAGAGCGAAAAAAATTCACGCCGCAAAACCACTCGCTTTTTCGCTCCACTTCCTGTTTCGGCGTGACCAAAATCACCACTCCAATTTGACTTCAAAAATCATGAAAATGTGTGAACAAATCTTTAAAAAAAGAGAGCGCCCCAATACAATTCAAATTCTTTGAATTGTAAAAAAACCAAGAGAAGGCCAAGAATAGCCCCAGCTATCGCTGTGCGGCTATTAAAAACAATCACGTGTACATTTTAAAATGCCGAAAGTCTGCAGTGCCAGAAGTTAAAATGTCAGAAGTTGCTACTTAGCCAGTAGTTGACTTCCGTCATTTTAAAACGTGTGCGTTTCGTGTTTTAACCATGGTTAAGTGACTCTGCAGAAGTCACTTCGAAATTATGACTTAATATCTCGAATAGCTTCGCGGTTCCCGATAAACGCCAGAAGTTCTCAGTGACTTCAAGCAGAGTCACTTAACTCTTGTAACCTGTTTTCTTTTCACATACCTGAACAAGAATGCTCGTCCATTGAATGTGCCAATCTGGAGTAGATCGATACAGCCATTGGCATTTGTGCCAGCTGCTAGCGAATTGAGAGTAGTCTCACTGTCCACAGAGATCATCCTGAAGTCCTGGATGTCTCTCCGGAAGGTCTTTACAATACTATTATATACACAATACAATGTGGCCACAACTGTTTACTGATCTTTTAAAAAAGTAGTAACTAAAACTACGCTTCAGGACTAACTGATTAGAACTTTGAACTTATCTTATTCTCCACTCAGTCCAATAAAACTTGACAACTGTGAAAAAACGAAATATACAAGAAGTTGATTTTTTTGTATTATAAATGTTCAAAATTATTCAATTTTTTCGCGACAGCAGAAGACTTGTAACGCAAATCCCATGAAAGTTCTGAGCAACAAAAAAGCATGACATGTCAATGTTACGTTAACGATATCAATAGGGAAAATATTTCCTTACATCAGTTCAATTTCTTCAGCATGAAGTACCATAATACTGCATTCAATTGAAAAATACCCCTGCATTAAATTGCAGCCTGAAAACTAGTGGTACATAAAGATATTCCATTAATTTGATGTTTTCGCAATCATTAAAATTGAATTGAGCTTTTATTAAGAAACAGTTGTGCCTGTCAAATGCTTTGGTCGAGTCAACAACGAATGTCTTGAAGTGGTCAGGTAGGAAGACTGCATGCTGCGCAAGTTGTTTTCTCTCACCTCCCCCGCCCCTCGGTGCCCGCACACCTGATGATGGCGCCATTACTGTAGCTGGTGGAGGGGACGCGGAAGGCTGAGGGCTTTTAGCCAGTCCGTTTTCCTCTATTTTTTCATTCACCAAATCCACTTCTGATGTCTTCAGATCACCGTCACCCATTTTTACTACCGAACAGACAGACAGACACACAAACAGACCTGAAAAGATCCACACATTCCTAACTATGCAAACTAATTGACCACGTGCAAAACGCACATATGCAGCAGCTGTACCAACGGCAGGTTGCAGAGAAATGCGAGCTCAATAAGCTAAAATAGCAAAAAAAACTTGCTTGATGAGCTTAAATTTTAAGCTTTTGTAACAGTGTCTCAAATATATTTGTCACGTAACAATTTTTGTCAGATTTCAAACAAATTTGCAGAAAATCCTCAGCAGAAGTGACCAATGCGTTTTGTAAAAGATTTTCTGAAGCGAAGAAAGCCGCATCCTACAAGCGCATCCCAACGGCTAGTTGTACTCCAGAACCGCATATTTACCATTGACAAACTTTGAACATATTACCCATCTACATAATTTTGTACGCCTTTTTAATTCAATTACCTTAAACAGAGGTATCTCGTGCGAGTTTGTCAGCAGTCCCGATACTTCCAAAATACCTCTAAGCACGTCGAAGTAAAAAACGAATAACAAAGATCTCTGATGAATTTTTACGTCCCCCTGACTTGGAATTGTCACCTCGATATGTCCATAAAAAGGATTTCAGAAAGTGAGCCATTTACGAAGAGAAATAACCCGCACTACAAAAAAATTGTCAAATGCACATTGGTGGAAACGTAAATCTTCTCTGCCGTCATTTATGCTTCAAACGTCAGAATCCATCTGACTTCAGACCACAGGTCAACAATTTCTGGACGTGCAAAGAAAAGATCAAGTAGAAAATATTTATTAAGCCAGACAAACTTTCCAGAAGCGTTCTAAGATAATTGATTTAACAGAGTAGCCCGATTCAATATTTTTTGTTTCAGTTAAACGATCTTCCTAACTATTCATCATACAAAATTCCATGTCAGTTTCAAAGAGAAGTTAAGAATTTTTGGAAGGGGTACCAAGAAAACGATTCAAGTACAAAATTTATCATTAAGGATGGAAAGATTTGAGAAACATTTATTATTGAACCTTCCAATCTTCCCAACTATTCATCATACAAAACTCCATGTCAGTTACAAAGAAGTGAAAAATTTTGGAAGGGCTAGCAAGAAAACGATTCAAGTACAAAAGTTATCATTAAGGATGGAAAGTTTTTGAGAAACATTTATTATTGAACCTTCCAATCTTCCCAACTATTCATCATACAAAATTCCATGTCAGTTACAAAGAAGTGAAAAATTTTGGAAGGGCTAGCAAGAAAACGATTCAAGTACAAAAGTTATCATTAAGGATGGAAAGTTTTTGAGAAACATTTATTATTGAACCTTCCAATCTTCCCAACTATTCATCATACAAAATTCCATGTCAGTTACAAAGAAGTGAAAATTTTTTAGAAGGGCTAGCAAGAAAACGATTCAAGTACAAAAGTTATCATTAAGGATGGAAAGTTTTTGAGAAACATTTATTATTGAACCTTCCAATCTTCCCAACTATTCATCATACAAAATTCCATGTCAGTTACAAAGAAGTGAAAAATTTTCGGAAGGGTTAGCAAGCAAACGATTCAAGTACAAAAGTTTGAGAAATATTTATTATTGAACCTTGATTTTTCCCCTAATCTTGGGACTAAGAAGCTGGTTGTAACTATCACAGCTTTGAGCCGTCGTTTTCAGGCAAAACTGTTTCAGTATTCCCACCATTTTTTTAAAATCAAATATGAATAAATGTTTATATTGATGGACACCACTTGCGCATCACTACAAAATAACGAAAAATAACGCCTGGCTGCCTCCATGATATGGCCAACAAAAACATAGATCCTCTTTTGCAGATTAGTCTTGAACAATTTAAACGTTGAAGCAATCTATCAATAAGTATCCAAACTGGCTCATGTCCAATTTGTAAATTCTCCAATATACCGAACAAGACTCGTGCAATTATAAGCGTGAAGCAAGCTCCAACACAGTGATCATCCTCGTGAACATCGGTCATGAGATAAAACACTCAACCAAGAGGAATGAGAAAAATTGCTTTAAGCTTGTGAAAATCAATCTCAAACAGAACACTTGCCCGATAAAAAAGAAGGAACACGCCTCAATGAGATCAGTTTACACATTCCACTACGGCAAATCAGATTTCAAAACAAAACAAACAGACAAAATTGTTTTTCTTTCAAGTAAAAAATATGTTCATTAACCTCAAATCTTTTCAACAAAGGAAGAACAATTATTCCGGAATTTGGAATGCCGACTACTAATCACAAACTATAATTTTAACGTTCGACTGCAAAAAACAGTTGATTAAATTTTAGATGCTAAAAAATTGCGGCTAATTGGAAAAAGCGTTCAGCGAAACAGCATATAAAGTTTGAGCCAATAACTATCAAAAGAGCAACCATAAAGGCACACGAGCGGTTTTTCAGTCATATATTTCTCAATCCAAATCTTGCCTTCGAACACCGTAGGAACGTAATAGATTAGAAAACATTATTACACAACCGGCACATTGCGAAAATGACGCCTCTTTGAGTCACAAAAGCCAGCGCCGCAATACAATTCAAATTCTTCGGATTGTTATAGAAAATAGGAGCCCAATGATAGTCGTATAAAAAAAGTTTGGTTTTCCTTGCTAACAAACCATGTATTCTCCAAAGACATGCTGATCAGTACGAAAAATGTATAAAGAACTTCAATTTCCTGAGCTATGCAAAACTATGATATGTATATTTAACAATCAGAAAGTGAAAATTAATATAGTCTAGGCAACAATAGACAGACCCGACAATTCATTAAATGTCGCATCTATTCTGTTCACAAGTGCGTTTTCTGAGGTTGAATTATCCACCTGCTCCAAAATTTTATCACAGCATTTCCTATTTGCATCAAAATAGGCCTCACTCGACTTAGCAAAGGCTGCAAAAGACACTCCAACATAGGGTTCGCAACTATCTGCTAAGGCGGCGAGTTCCTGAACAGTCGTTTCATTGCATTTTTCAAACTCTGTTTTGTGGAATTGGACATCTTTTTCTGCCTTATCAATTTTGTATTGCATCACACGCTCACGATTCCTTTGCATATCCTCCAAAGTTTTCTAAAACACAGAAGAAATTATAAGAGATCTAAATTATGCATATCTAAAATATTATTCCACTTGACCCCTACTGTCCGCGATATTTGCCCACAGTGACAGGTTCATAAAGTCATCAATTTAACTGAACAACTGGAAACGCCAGAATGAACCAACATTCGATTATCCCAAACAGTATTAGATATATGAATTACATAAATTCATCAACCGATGCAAGTTAAATTACCGGAAAATTGTAGCGTTTTTCTGTGACTCTTGGAGCATTTTCTGCAGCAAAAAAATGATATTCAGCAAAGAAACCAACTCAGAGTAGTCAAACTGCACGCAACAAATTCTTAACTCAATTGCACTAATAAGCTGAAACAAGGGAGATCGACAAAGCGCGATCGCACAATGTTCAAAACAGTCAAATGAAAAAACTTGGAAATGAAGCGCACCCTCACATATGCATTGTACATACTTATGCACCCGCGTAATGAAACGGCTGACCATCCTAATTCAAACTAATTGTTTCTTTTTCTAACACTACAATATTTAGATATAAAAGTTCATTTTTCTGACATAATTTGCCTCGTTCCCTACACGGGGTCACATCCTTACAGCCTGAACAATCTGCAGGGGTGAGGATTGGGGGGGGGGAGTGAGGGGAGGTGGATGAAGTGGGAGAGGGCTGAAGTGGAGGGTGTGTGTGTGGAAGGGGGTCAAACTCTAAGAACCGCCCTTCACACAAAAATATAAGTATCCAAAATAGTTTCCGCGAATCGCATACTTGGAGACTAGTGAGCTGAAAGGCTCTAAAAGGGTCTTAATGCCCGCTGGGCGCTAACAGTTTATCCCGTTCTTGAGGACGAAAAGTCAAATGGGTCAGACGAAAAATTGGACAAGCGAAAAATCGCATCAAAAAACCGACTAATATAATTGCTACAAACTTCTTTTGAGAGCAATTAAAAAGAGGAGCTACTGGCCCTTTGAAAATTCAGAAAACAGAGAGAAGTTCTCCGCAGCTTTCAAAAAATGCATTTCTATAAAGCCAAAAAATTTTTTCAAAAATTAGAATTAAATGATTGCAAAAATTCCTTGAAGATGAAAACTTTTAGTTGGATAACCTTTATTGTAAGACCAGGGACCTATGCGAATACCAAATCTTGATATTAAAAATCTCAGATATTTGAGACTCCGATTCACCATATTTCGACTATTGCAACTCGAAAGACGTAAGAAAACAATTAGGAAAAAAATTTTCAGGGGTATTCATGAGTCCGAGTAGAGCATTGTCACATTTTTTTCATTGAGGCGAGAGATGAATCAAAAGAAACAACAAAACATTTTCAAACAAAAAGAGAGGGAGGGAGGCTCGTCGGTAATTTTTGATATTTGTTTTTTAAGCATATAATCCAGCTTTTTTTGTAGCTGAGCTGCGTGGAACGGAAAAGATGAAATAAAATCTATTATTAAGCCTACTTTTTCTCGTGACTTCAGACTTGATTTACTGACTTTTTCTTCAGGTTTCGACTGTGAGTACACAGCATAAAGACGACAACTAAATAGCAAAAAAACTGGTCTTAGGCATATGTCTTTCCTTTCAATTTTTTCAGTCAGATTTTATCAGTCACTTGCATAAATAAATAGATCTCACATTGTTATTGCGGGAAAACCAATGACATTGCATAAGAGTTGAAATATTGCTGTCGTTGAATACCACTGAGAAGCAGTCTGTCAAAGCGATTAATGAGATTATTGTTCCGACCCCCACTTTAGTGGGGAGGGAGGAACTATATACTGAACTGGGATTTTTTTGCTCAGACAATTTTGGCCTCAGACAAATATATTCATCGTACAGAGTTGTGAGTGGTATCATTATAAACCTCTTACTTCCTAGAACACATAATAAGAGAAAAAAATTTCGAATTTTGTTCTTTACAGGGAGTTATCGAGGTTTAAAATTTTGTGAACATTCGACAGTTTTTTATTCACAATTTCCGTAATTTTTTTTCTAAAATTTCGCACAATTTCGTTAATATAATCTTAAATAAAATAAAAACTTTAACGAGAGTGTTGTTGTTAACCTTAGCGATCGAAGAGCGTTGCTGAATTGTTTGATTGAAGTTTTTTGTCGATAAAATTCAATTGATAAAATTTTCAAAATTCGATTTGTTTTCACAAAAAATAGCACAAAATATAACTTTTGGTCCACTTTGTTACAGCTTGGCAGACGTAGTGACGTAACATCTTTCAACGGCCCTTAAACATGCTGTCCGGTTAAAGCGACTGACAACAGTCGGATTTGCAGCGAGGTCTGGGGGTTGAGGAGCGAAAATGCAATGAGTTGAGCTAAGGAGTAGGTGAGGCGCGTAGTATATCGGGTTTTTGCCCATTAACGTTCCATCCGTTTCTCTGCTCCAATTACCTCCCGTTTTCACATTTCGTGCTCCAAGTCTTTCCTACTGTCATTGACCGAAAATCTGCCTGTGCCAAATGGATTGACGACCGAAATACTGTGGATGCAAAAATAGGTCAATGAATGAAAATGAGTCGATCACCGAAAAACGTATTACGCAAAAATAATTCTTGAATAACATGTGCTTTTGCATTACAGATATTGACAGAATAAAGATTCTCCGAGGAAAGAGCAATTACCGAAATGAAATCCAAATTTAAATTAGCTAGATAGTAATGAGGCAGATTGTGACGTCATATGGTCGCAACAAAAATCTTGACAAAATAAAAAACCAAGAGACGGCCAATGAAAGCTCCAGCTATCGCTGTGTGGACATTAAAAAAGACAGAAAAGGGAGACAGAAAAGAAAAAGAAAGAAAACGAAAGAACAGAGAAACGAAAGAGAAAACAGACAAAAAAGACCAATGAAAGAAAAAACAAACTGAGAAACGAAAAAAGACAAGACACAAAAGAGAGAGCAAAGCAAGAACGAGAGGGAGAAAGAGAGAAAATAAAGAACAGAGAAGAAAGAAGAACAGAAAAGAAAGCGAGAAAAGGAAGAAAACAGAAGGTCAATTAAGAGAAAGTCCCTTCCCTAAAAGGGTAGTCGGTCAAATCGGGCGTAGCAGGTCAACTCTATGTGTATTTATAAATTCTTACAGTAGTCAAAAATTGAAGCATCAGATGCAAAAAGATAAAGAAAATAAAGCATCAGAATTATAAACATAATAGATAAGGTAAATAGCAATTAAAGTATGTGTAGTGATTTTGAATGAAGATTAGAAAAAATATAAAGCATTTAGCACAACAGCCTCCCTTCCTCTACAATGGTTCCCATTGACGCTTCTACTGCAGGGCGCCGGCGCATCGAGAGCACGCCACGGAGGCAGAGTATGGAGCTACGCAAAAGAGCGAAACTTAATTTTGTCCTCATGTACGTAATGGCGTCCGAATATGAATCTTCTTTCTTATCGCTGATCCTGGAAGCCAATCTCTGTCTGGCATTCAATGCTGACGGACCGGCTCCTCCTGAACACGAGAAGATTAACGGACAGACAGTGGCTTTCTCGACTTCGATTATCCTTTGTTCGTATTTCAGCTTCTTGATGGACTCGTGATATTTGTAGGAATCCGGTATGCTTCTTGGCCAAATCTTTTTATACGGATTAAACACTTTCACATCAAAAATGTTCCGCTGAAACGTGAATCGAAGAAACCATTATCTAGTCGAGCGTCGTCATCAATAGTGGCAGTTCTATTTGCGAAGGTTTCCCCTTGCCAAGACTCAAGACAGGGCTCTACTTCGAAATCATCGCAGACCTCATTGAGCAGGTTGGCAAAAGAGTCACAGATGTCATTGAGTCTTATGTGCGTATAGCCACCTTTTGGACAATGAAGAGCATGCGCTACATTAAAGTTTTCTCAACATGTGCATCTTGAAGGCAATTTTACGGGATCCCATCCATATCTAAAGCAATTCCATCTCTAAACTCTCCATTGGTTAAATCAAAATGATATCTTTTCAATGGAAGTGTGTTCAGCCAGCATGATGCTTTTTCCATAGCCAAATCTAGAGAATATGCCACTTTATCATTGATGAGATTTTTGATTGCCAACTTTTTCGCTCAAGCTTGTTCCTGTTTTTCTTCTCTAATTTTCTGCAGTATTTTTTCCTGATGAAACTCTGCATCTATAGCGTTATGATTCTGTAACGGATCACAAATCCGAAAAGATCTTTCATATTGGTTTGCCCTGTCTTCAGGAAGAAGAATGCGTAGGCCACCCTCTTTACGAGGAAGAGAGAAAACCTTCCGGTGTCTGTCATTGTAAGAGGGATGATTCAACATTGAATGTATAGGATTTTTATCAATTTTCTGTAGGCCACCCTTTTTAAGAGGAAGAGAGAAAACCTTCCGGTGTCTGTCATTGTTAGAGGGATGATTCAACATTGAATGCATAGGATTTTTTATCAATTTCTGCAGGATTTTTTCCTGATGAAACTCTGCATCTATAGCGTTATGATTCTGTAACGGATCACAAATCCGAAAAGATCTTTCATATTCGTTTGCCCTGTCTTCAGGAAGAAGAATGCGTATGCCACCCTCTTTAAGAGGAAGAGAGAAAACCTTCCGGTGTCTGTCATTGTATGAGGGATGATTCAACATTGAATGTATAGGATTTTTATCAATTATTTTTGCAGCTTCCCTGAGCAGACTGTCCGCCTTTTGAGTAGTCCTAGCAATAAAAGTCAATTTGTGTTTCAATCCGTTAGTAAATGATTTGTACACATTCTGAGGGGACACCTTATTATGTTTGGCGAGCTTCTCAAGCATGTTAGAGCAGTTCACTGAACTTTCTTTCAGAAAATCGTTACATCTTTCATCAGAATCAATAACTGAACCCAGAACTCGATGAACTTCGATAACATTAACATATAATCCCAAAAAAAACTTTGTTCGTCTTTTGAAAAAACTCAGGTTTTGTAATGAGATGACATTTGATCACATTATAACCGATTGCACCACCATGCTCATAGAGCATATCTAGAACGACTCGCAGTGATTCAAGGCTACCGGCCACATTACCGTCATCTGCGTACCATCTATAAGTCAAATTTTGATCTTCGAGCATGTCGATGAGAGGAAGTGTAGCAGCTCCGTACATTGCCATGGCTATTGGATCACGTTGTGTTGTTCCTTCTTCAGACTTGATTACTCTTTTATCAAGGAAAAAGTCTGATGGGGTCTTATACGAGTTTCTGATTGCTGTATAAATTGAGGGACAAAGCTTTCTGATGTTTTTTAGAGCCATATCTCCATTCAAGCTATTAAACGCGTTCCTGGCATCAATCAGTAGGGTCCGTTCAGCACGATCTTCAAGAAAGCGCCGCCGGAGTGCATAGATAGCAAGTTCGATGCCACTCGTTTGTCCAAGGCGCACCTATACGTTTCACCCAAGTAATTGGAGATCTCGTTTAACGCACTTCAATATACTCCTACCCACGATTGGTCTTCAGACCTCGCCAACGCCAATTGGTCGAACCCAGGGCATTTATCTAGTGCAATCAGACGACAATCGTTATAAGAACGCAAGAAATTTAGTTCTTTGTTGGCAATTCTGATTGCAAGTTTGGACACTGTCGTCGGCATCAAGACCAGATGGGCCATGGCTGCCATTTATTCGCAATTTGTACCATTCCATTTGTTCGCCATTTGTCCGCTGCCAATAAACTACGCGCCTCACCTGCTCCTTAGCTCAACTCATTGCGCTTCCGCTCCTCAACCCCTAGACCAGGTTCAAACCCGACTGTTGTCTGTCGTTTTCTCAGAAAACCACGCTTAAGGGTCGTTAAAACATGCTAATATAGGCGCTTAAACATGGTGTTCCGTGGACAGAAAATAAATAACAGAAAATAAAGAATAGAAAAACAGAAACGAAAGACAGAAAAGAGAAAGAAAAAAAAGCATTCGACGTTTTTCGGTCGTTGACCCTTTTGGCACAGGCAGCTTTTCGTCATTGTCAGCCGTTCGGTCAATGACCTATCTTCGCATCCGCGACTATTTAGTCATTGGATTTTATGGCATATGTAGCTTTTCGGTCACTGACTCTTTGGCAATGGCAGCTTTTCGGTCAGTGGCTATTTTGGAAATGGCAAGTTTTCAGTTATGGACCTTTTCTAAAATGAATGCAAAACGCTATGCTGCATGTTTAAGAGGCCTTTGAACATGTGAAGATTAGGAGCCTAAACATGGTGTCATAGGCATTTGAATACACGCTTAATAGACAGATAGTGACAGGAAAGACATGGAGCACGAAAAAGTCTGAAAAGGGAGTGAATCGGAAACGGGTGCGCCGTCAATCGAAAAAAAATCCCAATAAACTATGCGCCTCACCTGCTCCTTAGCTCAACTCATTGTGCTTCCGCTCCTTAACCCCTAGACCTAGGTTCAAACCCGACTGTTGTCTGTCGTTTTCTCAGAAAACCACGTTTAAGGGTCGTTAAAAAATGTTAAGATAGGCGCTTCAACATGGTGTTCAGTGGATCTCTGTCGACGTTGAATTAATTTATAGATAGATAGATAGAAGATACAGATAGATAGATATGTTCTTTAGAGAACAGCATTATTTTGATTATTTAATTCACCTTGCTTGAGCCATATTTGCCAGCAAAATTTTCCCTGACTTTCATTGCATCTTTGGCTTCGTTCGGGAGAAGTTTTGAGAACTTCTTCAGGGGAGCCACCATGCAATCGTTCACAATTTCAATGTGTTGAGTAGCCTGAGAGCTCATTTCTAAAATCACACGAAGAATTAACGACAAGTAAAAAAACCTTTCAAAGAGACCTCTTAAAGATTTCGAGGATCTTTTCCATTTGTGCAACCCCCCCCCCCCCGTAAGTTCTGCCCCCCCAGTTACAGAGCACGTGCCATTAGTAAATCATTATGTAAAAATATTGCACGTGTGTCTGGGGGGGTGCAAATAATATGCGCCCACTAAGCTGGGGGGTGGGGCACAAACGGAAAAGATCCGATTTCGAACCTGAACTCAATTCTGAATATGCTGTCATGCTGGAAAAGCGAAGCTCGGTGTCATTTTCTGCATTCGACGACAATTCAGTAAAAATTTGTAGCTCATTGTTGGTTACCGCTTGAACTTGTTTGGAATACTTTTTCAAACTTTCATTCAATTTGCTTAAATTCCGTTCCATAGAACTCAGGGTGGTTTTTGTTTGCTGATATGCGTCTTCATCGGTGTCAGAATTTGGTTTCTTATCGGAGCGAATCCAATTCATCACGAATACATTGATACTGAAAAGTAAATTGAAACTAATCCTATTCCAGAGTTTCTAATGTTCCGGGTACCGAAAACCAAAAAGCTTGAAACTCTTTTCAAATTTCATAAGGTTAGTTTTGCTGGGCAGCCATGCCTGCGAGCAATACGTAATGATAGGCACATAGTGTCCAGTGTATAGTAAGTCCCATAAAGTTGCAACGCAAGCGGACGATCGAAAAGCTCGTGGGATAAAAATGGGCAGTGATTTGCTAGATAAAGTAGTTGAAATTCTTGGGTCATTAGACGTATCAAAGTCATGTGGCCCTGATAACTTGCCTGCAGTTGTCCTCAGGAACTGCGCAAAAGAACTTACGAAATCCGTCACTGAGTTATTAAGAAACTTTAGGCGCCTCGGAACCTATCCTAGTGCATGGAAAATAGGAGCAGTTAGCTAAATTTTTAAGAAAGGACGAAAAGCAGATGTCGTAAATTATCATCCTGACACTATTAGGCATTGTCTCGAAAGTTCTAGAAACATTTTTGTATGGCTCAATTGTCAATTTTTTCAAAGGATTCATAACTAATTCACAGTGCGGTTTTCGTGAAAGAATATCAGTTATTCTTCAAATGATTACATACTTAGACAAAATGTACAAATTCAGTTCTGAGAACAATCGAGAAAGTAGCTCATTTCTCTTTGACTTTACCAAAGCTTTCGAACGAATTGATCATGGATTACTCTTAAGTAAGATCAATTGCATTGGAATAGGTGGCAAGCTTTTCAAGATTTGAAAGACTTATCTAAGCGACAGACTTCAATACGTGAAAATTGGAAGTCAAAAATCGAAGAATTCACCGGACACATCGGGCGTACCTCAGGGCTCAATATTTGGGCCCTAATTTTTCTTAATTTCATTAATGACTTACCTGGAACTGTTTTCAACTCCAAAGTCGAACTGAAACTATTAAATAATATAAATATTGGAAACGCACACGAATCCAGAAAAGATCTAGATTCAACTTTGCGATGGAGTAACGCAAATAACATCAGCTTCAATTTATCAAAATATCAGTACATAAATTTCAAAATCAAGTCGAGATTAATTTCCGGATTGAACAATCGAGAACTGCGGAGGACCTTGGAATCACTATGCACGACAGCTTCGCTTGAATGGAGCACGTAAAATTGCGGGCTCGTAAAGCCAATAAGTTCTTCAACCAAATTTAAAGAAACACATCATATCTCCTGACGGTTACCGCACAATTAAATATTTATAACAGTACACTTATTCCAATCTTATTCTTTTGAACTAACTGTTATATTACTTCATAATCTGGCATGCTACTCTTAGAAAAATCTCAATAAAAAGTTTTCAAAAATGGATCCTACCGAACCTTAACTATTGCGAACGACTGAGATCCCTGAATTTATTACCTCACAACAATTACATTGTGCTAACTGATCTTCTCTTGCTTTCGAAATTGTTGAACAATTATTATGAGTTCAACATCAGTGAGCATAATAATATTATGCAAAGATGGTATTGTTTTCGATTTGTGTTAAACCAAAAAAGAATTTCAGCGGTCAAAGTTTTTCTATCGAACCACCTATAGAGCAAATATAATTGATTCAAATCTTAAATTCTTTCAACCAATTTATCTCAACTTTAGAATCTTAAACCTGATGTGGAAGTACTTCAAGATATATTTCAGCATCGAAAATTCGTGTTCCATAAACTTTATCTGTCTCTGCTTGTCCTCACATGAAATAAACTTAACAAACTTAATTAATTTCAATTCATCTTTATAAATATATAGAAATTTTGCGGGAGCAGTCCCTCACATTTATGGAAACCATAAAAATAATGATAATAGAAATAATAATAATAATAATAATAATAATAATAATAATAATAATAATAATAATAATAATAATAATAATAATAATAATAATAATAATAATAAGAAAAATAATAATAAAATTTATAGTAATAAGAATAACCTTAATAAAAATAATAATAATTGTGATACAGGAGTTAACAGAACTCTGCATCTGTAACCAAGAACTATCATATATATTTATAGACACTTATTTCTGTATGTTATCTATCTATTGTCTTTGTACATATTGTTTCCAACTGGAGCAAACTGCTCACTTCATGCGACCTGTCAGTTCTATTGTTAAAGTGTTGATAACACCTTAGAGAAGCGCAGTCGAGAGTTTACCTAGACATGATACAGTCGCCTCGTGGCTCAATAAAAACTCTTGCGCAAACTAGTTTTGATACTCACATTCTGCTTAATAAAAACATGCAGAGAATCAGTCATACAGAATCAGCACAGAATCAGTCATACACTAGTTCAAATAATACAGACTCATCCAACCAACTGGTTTGGACCAATCCAATTACACAGACATTAAACCCAGAGATATTACGCCAGTTGCCATTTTCAAACACCTTACTTCACATGGTGCAGTCAGCAAAAATTTCATTAGGAGTGAACTTGTTCTGCGAGTCAGGCGCAACACCTCCCATAGAATGAAAACAATGGTTTTCCCCGTTAAAATGGCAACAATGGCACGCGACAACATTGAAGTAAATAAACTTCTCAAACTTAAACCAGGACCAACAGATCTATTTTACCCAACACTCCCCACATACGAAGAAGATTTCGAAGGCGAAACAGACAATGAAGCTAGAAACAGAGAACAATGAAATGAAAGACGGAGAGTGGATTTCGAGAATGAGTGCAAAGCGATAGAAAGTAGAGGAGCACGTATAGACAGAATACAATGGGACCAGGCCAACACAAAAACATTGAGCCTCATATATTTATCACTCGGAGCAGAAGCAAGAAGAACCTACCACCAGAAAAACCCACACACACAACTAAAGGAAATGCACCACGCACAAACTTATACACGAAATAAATATCACATTCACAATCCCACGAAACACCATATTTGGCAGACTCAAATTCTTCAAATCAATGCAACAGCTACACAAGTCACTAGAAACATTCCTCAGCAGAATCCGCGAAGCAGGGGCAATCTGCAAGTTAAAAGATCTGGAACATGACCAACACATCTATTCAGATGGATGTACTATCAGAGGTTGGGACACCACAACAAGTCTCAATTTCGCCATAAACAGAGAAAGAGGCCAAGCCAACCAACAGCAAATATTAAAAGCTCACGAATGTAACACCAACTGGACACAGTTATTTTCCGTCAGGAACAACCCACGTCCTCCAACCCCACAATGAGCATTTAAATGACCCTTACTACCAATATCAACATCTGGAAAACTTGAACCATATTACAAAAGTGGTCAACCATTCATTAAAAATCATATAAACCTGTGTAAAGCTCAAATTTTCGCATGCCAAATTAGTAAGAAAATCGGACATTACACATCACTATGCAAAGCACCAATGCCTGAACGGAAGAAAACATTTGTACCCAGACAAGAAATGACAAACATACCACAACAACAAATACAAAAAACACGAAGATTTCGTCACATACAAGAACAAGAAGAAGAAGAAGAAGAAGACCAAGAAGAAGAAACAGTAAACGCAGAGGCAGCCCTAAAAAGAAATAATGGAGGATTGGTCATCAATAAACATCGTACGAACAACTCCATTCAAAGAAGTAAACAATGTATCCCTAAACAAGGACACAAGTGAAGAATTTTGGTTAAAACAAAGTACAACTTGGAAATCGACTGGTTAGCCGATACAGGATCACCTAGATTGTTTATGCAAGAATATACCGCGAAAAAAATCACAGCCAAATACCAGAAAACAAGCATTACGAATTTCACAGAAAATAACGAAATACAAATGCTTCAACAACCAGGATATTCAAATAAAAGGAGTGCTTAACGTAAATCTCAAATAGGATCGTGGTCAGCGAGCAACTGCAAAATCCTACTAGTGAACAACCTTCCTCAAAATGTCATGGGCAGAGAAATCCTAAACAAATTTGGAATTCACCTTACAGCATCAAAACCAACTGACAAGAAAATACTGTCGCAAAACACTCTTACGATGGAAGAGATTTGGAGAAGAGACGGAAACTCGGAAAACGAACTGGACATCCACTACAGAGACAACAAAGACCAAGCGGAGATCCCAGAGGTTCAAGAAATACAAACATCACCGCAAAGCTCACAACAGCCAACGGGTACAACACCCAAAAGCAGAGAGTCAGACAGCGATAACTCTGAAAACCTACCCTTCTCCAAAACGCAAAAGGACACCACGCCAACACAAGAAACCAAGCAAAAGAAGGCCGCGGAGAATAACCCCACAACAGTCAAAAAGAAAACCAATTGGTACCGGTAAGGTCAGAAAAATGGCCACAAGGAACCAGAGGAGACAACAACCAACAAGAAAAGCAGCATTTACCCCCAAAAAAGAAACCAACTGATTTAAAGACGAGACATCCCGAAAGGGAACAAGAACGCCAAAGAAAACCCGGGTGAATTCTTTGAACAAGGAGCCGAGCTAGCAGCACTCCAAAGCAGCAGTAAGTTCGACATTAATCGATCATTTCCAAAAATCGATACGTCAACAATCCCAGAATCAGACAATACAAAACATTTCGAAATCGACTCGGAATCAAACACAACTCAAAACATAGTGGCAGCAAATGATGCTACGCTATTCATTATCAGAATCCCTGATAGCCCAACAATTGGTAATGAACACACAGCCAACCAACAAAACTTCATTTCACGTAAATCGACACCCAAAATCGACAAAGAAGTGAGAAAGATTAAAGAAGCAAACACGGACTCCACAAAAATGAGACAACCCCAAAGTAGTATTTCTCGATAACGAAACAGCAATACTAGATACAACCACCAAGGACAAGAATGAAGAACTTAAAGCGATTGAAATCGAACGAGAAAGAATACAGCGCGAACAAGCCAATTTAACCTCCATCATCCCTGCAGTCAAAAAAACTCAAAAAACCAACAGGAACACAGCCCAATCTGACCAACGCATCAACAAAGTGATTCACCAACGTACAAAACTGCAGTTATTAATTCAGTCAAGAGCAGCACGACGTCCCAAGAATACCGAACCTCACCGGTATCCCCGGACCCAGATGATATCTCAGACTTAAACTCGGAGAACCTAAAGGAACTCCATGAAACACTTTAGAAAGGAGTTTCATACAGTGGGGCTAGTGTGATACAGGAGATAACAGAACTTTGCATCTTTAATCAAGAACTATTATATCTATTTATAAACACTTATTTCTGTATGTTATCTATCTATTGTCTTTGTACATATTGTTACCAACTGGAGCGAATCACCTTGGAGAAGCGTTGTCGAGAGTTTACATAGACTTGATACAGTCGCCTCGTGGCTCAATAAACATTCTTGCGCAAACTAGTTTTGATACTCAAATTCTGCTTAGTAATAACATACAAGACCCAGATTCACAGAATCAGTCATACACTAGTTCAAGTAATACAGATTCATCCAACCAACTGGTTTGGACCAATCCGATTACACAGATATTAAACCCACAGATATTACGTCAGTTGGCATATTCAAACACTTTACTTCACATAATAATAATAGTAATAATAATAATATTAATAATAATAATAATAATAATAATAATAATAATAATAATAATAATAATAATAATAATAATAATAACAATAATAATAATAATAATAATAATAATAATAATAATAATAATAATAATAGTAATAATAACAATAATAATAATAATAATAATAATAATAATAATAATAATAATAATAATAAAATAATAATAGCAATAATAATAATTATAATAATAATAATAATAATAATAATAATAATAATAATAATAATAATAATAATAATAATAATAATAATAATAATAATAATAATAATAATGATAATAATAATAATAATAATAATAATAATAGTAATAATAATAACAATAATAATAATAATAACAAAAATAATAATAATAATAATAATAATAATAATAATAATAATAATAATAATAATAATAATAATAATAATAATAATAATAATAATAATAATAATAGTAGAAATAATAATAAAAATAATAATAATAATAATAATAATAATAATAATAAAAATAATAATAATATCTGCTTGTTCAAAATTTCAACTTTGATCTTTCAAACGTTCAATAGCATTGCAAATTTAGGGGACAGAATATATAAATGCAGTTTATTTTTCCGAGAACAGATGGTCGACACGTTACGTTTGAGATGAAAGAATGCTCTGGTGCACCTCCCTGTTGGCCGGAGCCTCGGATATTTAGTCTACTGAACTTTACATGAATGAATTCTAAGCCAGAGTAAGCTAGAGCATCTGGTTTCCAGCCCTTTGAGGTGTTGTTTCCTAGAGCCTCACGTCTCTCTGTATCTCACCCATCTTTGGGGACAAGCAGAGCAAGTGTTGTCCAGACCAAACATGTAGTGTAGTCACTCTTTATCTTTTGAGCTCTGCAATCACAGCTCCAACACTGTGATGTTGTTTCTCTACCTAACACTACATCTGTCTTGTCGGGACCCTACACAGTATTTTTTACTAAAAGACTTTCATTCCAGATACTAGTTGTGCGCAGGGACTACACAGTTGTTTCTGCCACTACTTATCTGCGTTCAGTGAATACAGTGTAGCATTCGTCTTAAGCTCACTCACATCTCAACCTTACTAGCCTTGCGTTTGTTGCCTACTAACAAGGGTTTCAGGCTGATTAGAGTCCAAAAGGGACTTTAATTGGAGTCTAGCCAAATCCATACTAAATGATCAGAACTTCATCTACTAGTCTCGATTTCATTTTCGTTACTTTGTTGACTTTCGAATTTGTTATCTTTGACCATCTTACGCTCGATGGAGACATTTGCAACAAAAGTCGAGAACTTTTTTTCACAGGGTCCCGCTGTCTTCGTACTTCGTAGCATCGTGCAACCAAGTCTGACTATATGCGATTGACTACATAAATGCAGTTTATTTGTCCATGAACAGATGGTCGACACGTTACGTTTGTGATGAAGGAATGTTCTGGTGCACCTCCCCATTGGACGGAGCTTCCGGTATTTAGTCTACTGACCTTTAAAGGAAAAAAGTTCAAAATAAGGTAAACTAGAGCATCTTTGAATATCTGATTTGTTAGATATCTGGATTTTTTAAGATTGAACTTTGATCTTTCCAACGTTTGATAGCGTTGCAAATTAATAGGACAGACTATATAAATGCAGTTTTTTTGTCCGTGAACAGATGGTCGACACGTTAAATTCGAGATGAGAGAATGCTCTGGTAGCCTTTTGTACACTCCTGCCACAATTTTCACTTCAGGTCCGACTAGGTGTCGCCATTAGACCTAATTATTTTTGCACATGCGTGGCTTCGGGTTTTCTGTTTTTTAAAAATGTGCTTATTTTTCCCTTTATGTTTAGAAGTTTATGTTTGCTTGTGTCTGTTTCCAAGCCATTTCCATACCATAACACCAAATATCGAGTTGCTCTGCGCATGCGTTCGGATTTTGATTTGTCATGGCTATTAACCTGAAGTTGTCGGCCAAACCATAGCTCTCAAATTTGGGATTTGTGTCTGGTAGGTCATCTATAAAAATTAGGAAGAGTAGCGGCCGAAAAATTGATCCTTGTGGTGCCCGCTGGTAACTTCTACTTGGTCTGTTTTTTGTTGTTTATTTTGTTAAACTGTTTTTCCAGGTACATTTTTAGTATGTGTAAAAATTTTACACCGACTTCGACTTTTATCATATTGTGAAGTAGCAAGTCATTATTTACTTTATCGTAAGCTTTCGCGAAATCCAGATAGAGATCAGATATGTCAAGAACTTGTTTATCATCGTTCTGTAAGAAGAGTGAATCAAAGAAAACAAAAGTTGAGATAAAACTGTCATTATTTCGGAAACCAATTTGGTTTTTCTGAAATTTTGTTTTGCGGAATTCGTAGACTTCGTCAAATGTTATTTTCTCTAGAACTCTCTAGATGCAGCCTAGTAAACTAATTGGCCGTTAGAATTCACCGGCTGCTCTGTTTCCTTTTTTGAAAATTGGTGAGAGTTAACTAACTTTTTATACTTCAGGATAATTAATTTGTTAACGATTTACTGAAAAAGAAGCCGTTTTGATTTTGACATTGCTTTTTGCATTTTTTTAGACTGATATTTCGAAAATTATCAGATCCGGTAGACTTAAATTTTTCAAGTTTGATTATGCTTTTCGTCTTCGTGATGGTAATTTTGCTGTGTTTTATTTTTTCGAAAACAATCTGCTCGGCAATTTTACGATTGAAAATACTGTGATAAAACTCTTGATTAAAAAAAACTGTTGAAGAATTTGGTCTTTTCCCTGTCTAATTCTGTGGACTGATCTTGATAATTTACAGATTGTGAAAATGCTAGCCTTTTGCGAACTAATTTCAGGTATTTTTTGATGCTACTGAACCTCTGATTTTTAACATTGGCTTCAAACTCACCTAGGTCTGCATCGAGTTCTTTATTTAGCTCTTTTCCTAAACGCTTGATTTTCAGTCTTCGATCTAGGTTTCGATTCTTCCAATTGCGTTTTTGGGCAGTTAATTTTTTATGAGGAAAGATGTAGATTTAGATATCCAAGGAGGTAGGAAACAGCGATGTTTAGTGGCTATTGGGACGTAATTTTCTATGATCAAGTTCACCCATCGAACAATTGCCTAACAATTTGATTATCTTTTTTATAGCAATATGAGCCAAAAGATGTTTCATCTATTGCGTTATTTAAAGCTTCCGAATCTGTTTTCATGAGAGCTTCTTTCAGAAATTTCATTTGTTCTAGTTGCTTTTACAATGATTCTAATTGATTCATGATCAGAGCCTGTTACTATATTTTGAGAAAAAATCAAGATCAAAGTTGCAATCAATTATTGGTTTTGGCTCATTTGTTAGGACAACATCAGTTGTGAGTTGGGACATTTGAGAAGTTTGTATCAACAAAATTACTTGATTTTCATACTCCTATGTAGAGATCACTGGACTCCATTGTGCTTTTGAAAAGTTAATATCGCTTGCAATTATGATTTAACAATATTGGTTTTTGTTTTGGGAAATTTTACATAAATCATGAATGAGCAGTTTGATACCTTCAATATCCCATTTATATAGACCGTTGCGAATTGGACTATAGATATTGCATAAAAAAGCTCATTTTGTTTTTGTGTTAGTTTTGAATTTAACGATGTCCCTTTCACTTTGAGGCAAGATAATTTCTTTGTTCTTTATATGATCTCTAATTGCAACAAATAAGCCCCCATGTTTGTTTTGAAATGTTCAGTTTTTCTATCATTTGTGTGTCTTGAGTGAGACGGAAAAAATAGAGCAGTATTAGTATTGCAGTGGTAAGCCAAATTTCGAGCGATTTATATATATATATATATATATATATATATATGTATATATATATATATATATATATATATATATTATATATATATATATATATATATTTATATGGATTTATATTTATATTCTTATATATACATATATATATATATATATATAAATATATATATATATATATATATATATATATATATATAAAAAATATATATATATATGGATTTATATTTATATTCTTATATATATATATATATATAAAAATATATATATATGGATTTATATTTATATTCTTATATATATATATATATATATATCAATATATATATAAAAATATATTATATATAATTATATATACATATATATATATATATATATATATATATATATATATATATTTATGTATATATATATATAAATCTTTTTGGTTTTGGTTATATTATCTATAAAGTAATTGAACATTTTATCGACTGTATTATTAAACTCTATGAAATGAGTTAAAGTAATACCATATTTTTGAAATCAATTACAGTTAAAATCACAATTACATTTTCGTTCAACTTAACACACTAAACAATTTACGATCTTTCTTGCGGGGTCTTTGAAGTTCTAGGGTATTTTTTTCCAGTTCCTGAAAATACGTTTTTACTTTCCTTCCTATCCGTTGTTATATTTTACCTTTTGGAGTAGACAAAATTTCAACTTATCATGTACCAGAATAATTTTTATTTTGAAAAATCAAAATTTTGCATTTGAACTAGGTATTCATTGCCAATTTATGCCACATTACCATGGCAGGTTTTTAAATGCGGTTTAATTTTTAAATGCTTGTTCTATTGTTATTAATTGTTCAACCCCGCAACTTGAATCAAGAATTTCCCATTCACTATTTTTTGCTGTAGCACAACATTCAACGAAGTGTTGAAGAAGTGTTGAAGTTGAGAGTACCTGATTTTTTATGAACTTTTTATGATTTTTTATATCAAAGGATTGAAACACCAATTCTATGTAATATCTCTTGAAACACTTTTTTGTTTTGTTCCAAAAATCTAGTGGTAACATGTTGGCTGATTTAACCAGCATTGATGCAGTTGGATTCATTACATATAACTTTATATACCACATGCGATCTTAGATTTTTTGAATCAAAAGATGATTTTAGGGTGAGCAAGCATGTTCTTAATTTTCTCGTTGAAAAGATGACCTGAATATCAACTAATTTGTTCAGTCTGTTCGAGTGATTCGAGAAAAACTGGAGTGATGATTCCTTTGTATTGAACCAAAAAACATCGGTTTAAGATCATTTTCGTTGAGACTTTTAAACATTTTGAGATGTGAATCCTTTCTGAGGTTTTTGCTGAATTCTTTTTTTTGTCTGACGTCCTTTTAACCATACAAGAGAAACACTTGGTTGGATACTGATTCCAGTTCAGGATACCTGATTTTTTTAATGAACTATATCAAAGGATTGCAAATCATTGATTCTATTAAAAGTTCTATGTAATATCCCTTGAAACACTTTTTTGTTTTGTTGTAACGGTGCATAGCTAGGGATATTTGAGATTACGTTTGTATCAATATATTTTTCATATCAATGACAACTAATGTTAGATCTAGGAACGCCAGGTTTCCATTAACGTTGGGAATCTCAAGAAAGAATCTTAATTTTTGTGAAGAAAATTCGCATACTCAAGGTACTCTAAACGATAATTCTTAACAGTGCCCAGTTTGCCATTCACATACCTTTTGAACAATTTAGTTTCTTTTGAGTCCTCAATGGTACCTTTTTCTGTTCAAAAGGAACAGGTGTCCATACAACTTCTTGCACATTTTTGTACTCCGTGTCAGTAATACTTTGGCATTTTGCGTGAAACCAACTTTTACATGATTCGCAATCAACTCCTTTACCTCGAAAAATAATGCGTCAGTTAGAGTCAAGGCAATTCCGTTTATGTAAGAAGTTTTGTTCTTGTTTTCCTCATTCCGTTTCTGCAAGAACTTTTCAAAAAAATTTTATCCACAATTTTGCCACAATTACCAACAGCTAAGCCCCACGGCTAAACTGTCCGACTGAGTGAACCACATTTTATTACTCTTATGGTGAACACTCGTGGCGGCTATTTTCAAAAAGTTTTCCAAAGTTGACCTCGGAATCTCAAGAACGTTGCAACCGAAGTACCGTTCTTTAAGAGCAATTTCAATTGCCTCCTCAACCAGTGCATTGGTGTACAAGCTTTTAGCATCGAGAAGTAATCTTAGCTCATATATCTTAAAATTCCTAGCCTCTAAAGCAGCTGTGGCAGCTCATGAGTTAGTCTCAGCAGTTGCAACTGATAATCTCTCAAAAACGGAAACTTATTGGGGTCCTCGCAACTATTACATGGTTTTTACAGAACAAGCTGAAGCGGATTACCGTTTATATCTACTTTAGCAAACTCATAAAGCCTGAGCTGTTGCGATCTAGTTGTCTTGAGCATGTGATAAATTTTTCTTTTTACCTTTGCCTGTTTTATTAATTGGTTCACACTGCTATTTATCTGTTTCGTAGTTTGCATGATTAAACCGTCGGTTTCTCTACTACGAGACTCAAACTGACTGGCACAAAAGATTTTGTAAAACCAAGTATGTTGTCTTTTTCATGACACAAAAAACCACACATTGCATCAAATGTTACAGCTGGTAGTATATCTACATATATATATATATATATATATATATATATATATATATAATATATTATATATATATATATATATATACAAACACACACACACACATATATATATATATATATATATATATATATATATTTATGTATATATATGTATATATATATATATATATATATATATATATATATATATTATATATATTTATATATATATATATATAAAAATCTTTTTGGTTTTGTTTATATTATCTATAAAGTAATTGAACATTTTATCGACTCTTTTATTAAACGCTATGAAATGAGTTAAAGTAATACCATATTTTTGAAATCAATTACAGTTAAAATCACAATTACATTTTCGTTCAACTTAACACACTAAACAATTTACGATCTTTCTTGCGGGGTCTTTGAAGTTCCAGGGTATTTTTTTCCAGTTCCTGAAAATACGTTTTTACTTTCCTTCCTATCCGTTGTTATATTTTTTCTTTTGGAGTAGACAAAATTTCAAATTATCATGTACCAGAATAAATTTTATTTTGAAAAATCAAAAATTTGCATTTGAACTAGGAATTCATTGCCAATTTATGCCACATTACCATGGCAGGTTTTTAAATGCGGTTTAATTTTTAATTGCTTCTAATATTGTTATGAATTGTTCAACCCCGCAACTTGAATCAAGAATGTCCCATTCACTATTTTTTGCTGTAGCACAACATTCAACGAAGTGTTGAAGTTCAGAGTACCTGATTTTTTTATGAACTTTTTATGACTTTATATATCAAAAGATTGAAACACAAATTCTATGTAATATCTCTTGAAACTCTTTTTTGTTTTGTTCCAAAAATCTAGTGGTAACATGTTGGCTGATTTAACCAGCATTGATGCAGTTGGATTCATTACATATAACTTTATATACCACATGCGATCTGAGATTTTTTTTATCAAAAGATGTTTTTAGGGTGAGCAAGCAAGTTCCTAATTTTCTCGTTGCGAAGATGACCTGAATATCAACTAATTTGTTCAGTCTGTTCGAGTGATTCGAGAACAATTGGAGTGATGATTCCTTTGTACTGAACCAAAAATCACCGGTTTAAGAGCATTTTCGTTGAGATTTTTAAACATTTTGAGATGTGGATCCTTTCTTGGGGGTTCTGCTGTAACCTTTTTCATTACTATTTTGTCTGACGTCCTTTTAATCATACAGAAGGAACACTCAGTTGGATACTGATTTCCAGTTCAGAACACCTGATTTTTTTTATGAACTATATCAAAAGATTGCAAATCATTGATTCTGTTAAAAATTCTATGTAATATCTCTTGAAACCTTTTCTTTGATGTTCGAAAAGTCTAGTGGTAAGTGTTGGCTGATTTAACCAACATAGATGCAGTTGGATTCATTACATATAACTTTATATACCACATGCGATCTTAGATTTTTTGAATCAAAAGATGATTTTAGGGTGAGCAAGCATGTTCTTAATTTTCTCGTTGAAAAGATGACTTGAATATCAATTAATTTGTTCAGTCTGTTCGAGTGATTCGAGAAAAACTGGAGTGATGATTCCTTTGTATTGAACCAAAAAACATCGGTTTACGATCATTTTCGTTGAGACTTTTAAACATTTTGAGATGTGAATCCTTTCTGAGGTTTTTGCCGTATTCTTTTTTTTGTCTGACGTCGTTTTAACCATACAGGAGAAACACTCCGTTGGATACTGATTCCAGTTCAGGATACCTACTTTTTCTAAATGAACTATATCAAAGGATTGCAAATCATTGATTCTATTAAAAGTTCTATGTAATATCCCTTGAAACACTTTTTTGTTTTGTTGTAACGGTGCATAAATAGGGATATTTGAGATTACGTTTGTATCAATATATTTTTCATATCAATGACAACTAATGTTAGATCTAGGAGCGCCAGGTTTCCATTATCGTTGGGAATCTCAAGAAAAATCTTAATTTTTGTGAAGAAAATTCGCATACTCAAGGTACTCTAAACGATAATTCTTAACAGTGCCCAGTTTGCCATTCACATACTCTTGAACAATTTAATTTCTTTTGAGTCCTCAATGGTACCTCATTCTGTTTCTGCAAGAACTTTTCAAAAAAATTTTATCCACAATTTTGCCACAATTACCAACAGCTAAGCCCCACTGCTAAACTGTCCGACTGAGTGAACCACATTTTATTACACTTATGGTGAACACTCGTGGTGGCTATTCTCAAAAAGTTCTTCAAAGTTGACCTCGGAATCTCGAAAACGTTGCAACCGAAGTGCCATTTTTTAAGCGCAATTTCAATTGCCTCCTCAACCAGTGCATTGGTGTACAAGCTTTTAGCATCGCGAAGTAATCTTAGCTCGTATATCTTAAAATTCCTAGCCTCTAAAGCAGCTCTGGCAGCTTATGAGTTAGTCTCAGCAGTTGCAACTGATAATCTCTCAAAAACGGAAACTTATTGCGGTCCTCGCAACTATTACCGGGTATTTACAGAACAAGCTGAAGCGGAGTACCGTTTATATCTACTTTAGCAAACTCATAAAGCCTGAGAGGTTGCGATCTAGTTGTCTTGAGCATGTGATAAATTTTTCTTTTTACCTTTGCCTGTTTTATTAGTTGGTTCACACTGCTTTTTATCTGTTTCGTAGTTTGCATGATTAAACCGTCGGTTTTTCTACTATGAGACTCAAACTGACTGGCACAAAAAATTTTGTAAAACCCAGTATGTTGTCTTTTTCATGACACCAAAAAACCACACATTGTATCAAATGTTACAGCTGGTAGTTTTGAACATTTCAAAAAATTATGAATTGTTCCAACCCCACTAACCGTTGATATCTCACGTATATTTTTGCAGCACTATTTTGCCGATAATTCTTCTCACATAATCTTTCAACGTCGGTGTTGTTCTCCCGTAATCTGCCTACCTTCGCAATTAGGTGCACTTCAATAAATTTCGTTCTGATTTGATGCTTTGGACTTAATGATAAGACATCAGGGACAAACTTCGGCAGTTCAATACCGTCGAATGTAACAACATTATTGTGATATCCAATCCGTAAAGGTCTCTCCGGTATCCCAGACAGCTCACCAACTATTTTTTTAGCAATCAGTTGTAGTTTCCAACTCACCTTTTTCTACTTTTGTGCAAAGTTGATGTTAATAATTCTTTTTTCACATGTTTCTAGAAAGTGTCTATATCCTCCTCAACCTTTTTCTGGAACAATCGACAAACTTGTTCCGCAAATTTTATTTCTTTCCTCAAGAGCCCAAGGTGAAAACTGTGCACCAGTTTTTCTAAAAATTATTTTTTTTGGGAATTCCAAAGTTCAGGAAATTCGCAATGATCTTTGTTCCGGAATAGTTTCGTTAACCATTATTCGGAATTCTGGTCACCTTACTTGCTTCAAAAAAGCTTCTACAAATTTGTTCAACAGACGTCACAGTGGTTTGGACCTTCATCTTTTTATCTATATTATTCGTCTGCCGCAGTAAAAAGAACAGTGTAAACCATTCAGCTACGCTGATGATCAACACTTTTTCACAACTAATCCAGCAAAATTATTGAACTCAACGAATCTCAAATAACAAAGATCTACTGGAATTAATTTATCAAGAGTTTCTCGGATGTAAATTCATGTTCGTGGATTCCGTGTGCAATGGCGGACATTGCAAACCAGTACAGAAAGTCAACTTAGATCTGAAGTGACGGACCTAAGACCCCAATCAGATTAATTTAAAACCTGAACAACTAAAAATGCTATTATTTCGCCTAATTCTTGATATTAAACAAATTTTTCAGATACTGTAGGATTTACCAAAAATGGACATGAATCGGCGATACAACACAAATATTCAACGAATTGCATGAAGTTCTTTCAAATTAGAGTGAATTTCATGTTGACAACAGCGGTTACTTTTTAGGGATCAACCTCTGCACCAATTCTTGATATGATTTGGTCTAGAAAATGTGTCCAATCCTGAAAATAGGCTATTGGGGCCTTTGATTTTGTTTCAAATTCTTTTCACGACAAAACGCCAGCTCAGGTTATAACCAATATTCTTCGAAAGCGCTTCCAAAAAGGCATCAAGATGTATCAATGCTACCCCAAATGAAAGTGCCGCCAGGATTTGTTCCATTGAAGTTTTCGAAGGCTCCTGGCGGTGAGATTAAACTCACAGATAAACTCTTCTAATTATACAAACTCAAAGGAGTGGGGAAAACGGTCAAGTTTTATGCCTCCTTCTTAATGATTCTCTGAATGCACATTGTTAGTGAATCGATAGATGAAAAATATATATATATATATATATATATATATTCTCCCAGAGAGACTATAACGTCATCGATTTGTGGCAACGAACAGCTCTTTTTATTGTTTAGAGAGATTCCTATCGTCTAGTGACAGGTGAAATAATTCATCTTTCTTTTTTACTATAATTTACAGTCCGGCCAAGTCAGCTTCTTCAAGTTCATCCAGATTCTTTTTAGTGGTTTCCGGTGTTAAAAACTCAGCCTAGCATATGCCCGTTAGAAGGGCTTCGCATCATTTTCTATTGTCTTTTATGCTTTTGTAATCATTTCTATTGTCATTTACGAATAATTCGATATCATCCGATCTACTGGAAAGTAGTTTTTGTCCCTCGTGAACATAGCGGTCACTTGATCTGATTGACTTCTTTGTAGGTCTGTGCCCTCTAAATTTGCTTGAGTCCCCATATGGAATGCTCACGCATGTTTTTGTTTGTTTTCACTTGTGAACAAACCATTTACCTGCACCTCGTTGTCCCTGGTGAAGATTTCCTATTTCAGTATTCCTGATCACTTTGATGTCGTTAAAGGAGAGGTTAACAACCCCAATTTTGCTCCTTAAATTGATTAAAGAAATTGTTCCTGCTTCAGGGTTTTCGTTTTTCACGATGACTCAAATCCATGCTTTGTGGTTTGACGGTATGTTAACTATCCTAATAAAATCATCATATGAATTGAAGCTTTCTCTTTGTTAAGTGGTCTTTGGAATAATCACTTATCTCTACCGCAAGACGGAACGTTTTATAATAAATTAAGTATGAACATATGTTCCATGAAGATATCTATGCCCAGAACTTGTGAACTAATTTTTTGAGTTAAAAGGAGCTTGTTGAGAATTTTTGGCTGCTTAGCTTTCATTAGAACAAAAAATATAATATGACGAGAATTTTAGCTGATATATTTTTAGCAGCTAGAGCTCTGTTGTTATATGGAACTTTTTTTTGCGTCTCCCAATTCTCTTAGCTTTTGTAAACTGATGAGAGATACACTAAGAATGTTATCTATTAAAACTTCTTTAATTTTTCATTGTATGTTTTTGAACGTTAGAACAGATAAACTCTTCTAATTATAAAAACTCAAAGGAGTGAGGAAAACGGTCAAGTTTTGTGCCTCCTTCTTAATGATTCTCTGAATGCACATTGTTAGTGAATCGATAGATGAAAAATATATATATATATATTCTCCCAGAGAGACTATAACGTCATCGATTTTTGGCAACGAACAGCTCTTTTTATTGTTTAGAGAGATTCCTATCGTCTAGTGACAGGTGAAATAATTCATGTTTCTTTTTTACTATAATTTACAGTCCGGCCAAGTCAGCTTCTTCAAGTTCATCCAGATTCTTTTTAGTGGTTTCCGGTGTTAAAAACTCAGCCTAGCATAGGCCCGTTAGAAGGGCTTCGCATCATTTTCTATTGTCCTTTATGCTTTTGTAATCATTTCTATTGTCATTTACGCATAATTCGATATCATCCGATCTACTGGAAAGTAGTTTTTGTGCCTCGTGAACATAGCGGTCACTTGAGCTGATTGACTTCTTTGTAGGTCTGTGCCCTCTAAATTTGCTTGAGTCCCCATATGGAATGCTCACGCATGTTTTTGTTTGTTTTCACTTGTGAACAAACCATTTACCTGCACCTCGTTGTCCCTGGTGAAGATTTCCTATTTCAGTATTCCTGATCACTTTGATGTCGTTAAAGGAGGGTTAACAACCCCAATTTTGCTCCTTAAATTGATTAAAGAAATTGTTCTTGCTTCAGGGTTTTCATTTTTCACGATGACTCAAATCCATGCTTTTTGCTTTGACGGTATGTTAAATATCCTAATCAAATCATCATATGAAATGAAGCTTTCTGTTTGTTAAGTGGTCAGCGGAATCATCACTTATCTCTACCGCAAGACGGAACGTTTTAGAATAAATTAAGTATGAACTAATGTTCCATAAAGATATCTATGCCCAGCACTTGTGAAATAATTTTTTGAGTTAATAAGAGCTTGTGGAGAATTTTTGGCTGCTTTCATTGGAATTTTTAGCTTTCATTGGAACAAAAAATATAACATGACGAGAATTTTGGCTGATATATTTTTAGCAGCTAGAGCTCTGTTGTTATATGGAACGTTTTTTTGCGTCTCCCAATTCTCTTAGCTTTTGTAAACTGATGAGAGATACACTACAACTGTTATCTATTAAAACTTCGTTAATTTTCCATTGTACGTATTTGAACGTTAGAACAAAAAACACCTTGTAGTTGTAAAAGCAACAATCTTGACAAACCTGCAAATTGACAACCAGCACCGGGGGAGGGAGAAAAGAGATCGCCCATGTATTCATATAAGTTATAGCGTATTTTTTAAGATTTGGGACCACCTACATGAAATAAGGTAGTGTACAAAAATTGGGGCCTATTACAAGTATTAAGATAGGGTGTAGACACCGTCATTTATTAACATCGCATATAATTCCCACGTATTATGATAGCTATAGCTATTTATTAAGATTCGATATAGGCTATATTTTTCCAATTTTTAAAGTCTTACCTCTCGAATAAGATAAGAAGTGGTTTCACATGTGTTCATTGGCTACATCAAGTAACACTTATGTGCTATTTAGTCCATTTATGCCCACACATTTATGCCCACACATATAAAAAACAAAATTTTTTTTTTTAAAAAAAAAACAAGTTAAAACTTGAGTTCAGGGTATTGAAATATGACAACACCTTCGTAGTATGTTTGTAAATAGCAACAGGATGCTCTATTGTTTTAAAAATTCTGTTTGTTGAAGTAAGGTTAATAATTTTATCCACTACTCATCAATATTTATCAATTGATCTATCTCTATTCTCCTCCAAGTTTCTTTTGTTCTTTTGTTCATATCATTATTTGTGAACTTGCACTTGTTAGAATTGTAATTGTAGCAACAATAAGTTTTGCTACAGAAACAAATCATCTCGATGCACATTATTTTTTCTTTATTGAGTTCCGGTCCCCAACTATTGTGTTTATTTTGCCTTGAGTAGCATTTTTCAGGCCAGAATATATTTGATGCATCTGCTCTGAAAAAATAATCATAACCCTTCTCTCGCAAAGATTCCCATTCTCCCTTTCTAGCGGGTCTAAAGCAAAGGTACAAGTTGTCGTGCGCTAGCGCTATATACAGAGAACCCGTGTCCATTTTCGAATTGTCTGACTGCTCTGCTCGCCTAATTTGTCAAGGATAGGACTAAATCGATTGTCAACTTTATCTCAAATTGATGTGAACTTTATTTGCTATTCGGGTTAACTCTTGCGAAGTTACGTTTCAACAGCTTCAACAAAAGATGCAATCAGTGTCTTGGGATCCTTGTTGCGCAAAGAGAAAAATTTTTCTCCCTAATTAGAGGAAATGGAAACATATATTAGAATCGCCGACAATGGAAAAACCGCTGAACTGGACAATACATTTGGGGTAGAAATATGACCACCCCCTCGTAGTCTTCTCATACTTAGCAACACAATCGTTTATTGTTATAAACTCTGTTTGTTGAAGTAACATTGATAATTCTAACATTATAACTCTTCTCACATAATCTTTCAACGTCGGTGTTGTTCTCCCTTAATCTGCCTACGTTCGCAATTAGGTGCACTTCAATAAATTTCGTTCTGATTTGATGCTTTGGACTTAATGATAAGACATCAGGGACAAACTTCGGCAGTTCAATACCGTCGAATGTAACAACATTATTGTGATATCCATTCCGTAAAGGTCTCTCCGGTATCCCAGACAGCTCACCAACTATTTTTTTAGCAATCAGTTGTGGTTTACAACTCAACTTTTTCTACTTTTGTGCAAAGTTGATGTTAATAATTCTTTTTTCACATGTTTCTAGAAAGTGCGTATATCCTCCTCAACCTTTTTCTGGAACAATCGACAAACTTGTTCGTCAAATTTTATTTCTTTCCTCAAGAGCCCAAGGTGAAAACTGTGCACCAGTTTTTCTAAAAATTATTTTTTTTGGGAATTCCAAAGTTCAGGAAATTCGCAAGGATCTTTGTTCCGGAATAGTTTCGTTAACCATTATTCGGAATTCTGGTCACCTTACTTGCTTCAAAAAAGCTTCTACGAATTTGTTCAACAGACGTCACAGTGGTTTGGACCTTCATCTTTTTATCTATATTATTCGTCTGCCGCAGTAAAAAGAACAGTGTAAACCATTCAGCTACGCTGATGATCAACACTTTTTCACAACTAATTCAGCAAAATTATTGAACTCAACGAATCTCAAATAACAAAGATCTACTGGAATTAATTTATCAAGAGTTTCTCGGATGTAAATTCATGTTCGTGGATTCCGTGTGCAATGGCGGACATTGCAAACCAGTACAGAAAGTCAACTTAGATCTGAAGTGACGGACCTAAGACCCCAATCAGGTTAATTTAAAACCTGAACAACTAAAAATGCTATTATTTTGCCTAATTCTTGATATTAAACAAATTTTTCAGATACTGTAGGATTTACCAAAAATGGACATGAATCGGCGATACAACCCAAATATTCAACGAATTGCACGAAGTTCTTTCAAATTAGAGTGAATTTCATGTTGACAACAGCGGTTACTTTTTAGGGATCAACCTCTGCCCCAATTCTTGATATGATTTGGTCTAGAAAATGTGTCCAATCCTGAAAATAGGCTATTGGGGCCTTTGATTTTGTTTCAAATTCTTTTCACGACAAAACTCAAGCTCAAGTTATAACCAATGTTCTTCGAAAGCGCTTCCAAAAAGGCATCAAGGAGTATCAATGCTACCCCAAACGAAAGTGCCGCCAGGATTTGTTCCATTGAAGTTTTCGAAGGCTCCTGGCGGTGAGATTAAACTCACAGATAAACTCTTCTAATTATACAAACTCAAAGGAGTGAGGAAAACGGTCAAGTTTTATGCCTCCTTCTTAATGATTCTCTGAATGCACATTGTTAGTGAATCGATAGATGAAATATATATATATATATATATATATATATATATATATATATATATATATATATATACTCTCCCAGAGAGACTATAACGTCATCGATTTGTGGCAGCGAACAGCTCTTTTTATTGTTTAGAGAGATTCCTATTGTCTAGTGACAGGTGAAATAATTCATCTTTCTTTTTTACTATAATTTACAGTCCGGCCAAGTCAGCTTCTTCAAGTTCATCCAGATTCTTTTTAGTGGTTTCCGGTGTTAAAAACTCAGCCTAGCATATACCCGTTAGAAGGGCTTCGCATCATTTTCTATTGTCCTTTATGCTTTTGTAATCATTTCTATTGTCATTTACGCATAATTCGATATCATCCGATCTACTGGAAAGTAGTTTTTGTGCCTCGTGAACATAGCGGTCACTTGAGCTGATTGACTTCTTTGTAGGTCTGTGCCCTCTAAATTTGCTTGAGTCCCCATATGGAATGCTCACGCATGTTTTTGTTTGTTTTCACTTGTGAACAAACCATTTACCTGCACCTCGTTGTCCCTGGTGAAGATTTCCTATTTCAGTATTCCTGATCACTTTGATGTCGTTAAAGGAGGGTTAACAACCCCAATTTTGCTCCTTAAATTGATTAAAGAAATTGTTCTTGCTTCAGGGTTTTCATTTTTCACGATGACTCAAATCCATGCTTTTTGCTTTGACGGTATGTTAAATATCCTAATCAAATCATCATATGAAATGAAGCTTTCTGTTTGTTAAGTGGTCAGCGGAATCATCACTTGTTGAGAATTTTTGGCTGCTTAGCTTTCATTAGAACAAAAAATATAATATGACGAGAATTTTAGCTGATATATTATTAGTAGCTAGAGCTCTGTTGTTATATGGAACGTTTTTTTGCGTCTCCCAATTCTCTTAGCTTTTGTAAACTGATGAGAGATGCACTACAACTGTTATCAATTAAAACTTCGTTAATTTTCCATTGTACGTATTTGAACGTTAGAACAAAAAACACCTTGTAGTTGTAAAAGCAACAATCTTGACAAACCTGCAAATTGACAACCAGCACCGGGGGAGGGAGAAAAGAGATCGCCCATGTATTCATATAAGTTATAGCGTATTTTTTAAGATTTGGGACCACCTACATGAAATAAGGTAGTGTACAAAAATTGGGGCCTATTACAAGTATTAAGATAGGGTGTAGACACCGTCATTTATTAACATCGGATATAATTCCCACGTATTATGATAGCTATAGCTATTTATTAAGATTCGATATAGGCTATATTTTTCCAATTTTTAAAGTCTTACCTGTCGAATAAGATAAGAAATGGTTTCACGTGTGTTCATTGGCTACATCAAGTAACACTTATGTGCTATTTAGTCTATGCCCACACATATAAAAAACAAATTTTTTTTTTAAAAAAAACAAGTTAAAACTTGAGTTCAGGGTATTGAAATATGACAACACCTTCGTAGTATGTTTTTAAATAGCAACAGGATGCTCTATTGTTTTAAAAATTCTGTTTGTTGAAGTAAGGTTAATAATTTTATCCACTACTCATCAATATTTATCAATTGATCTATCTCTATTCTCCTCCAAGTTTCTTTTGTTCATATCATTAATTGCGAACTTGCACTTGTTAGAATTGTAATTGTAGCAACAATAAGTTTTGCTACAGAAACAAATCATCTCGATGCACATTATTTTTTCTTTATTGAGTTCCGGTCCTCAACTATTGTGTTTATTTTGCCTTGAGTAGCATTTTTCAGGCCAGAATATATTTGATGCATCTGCTCTGAAAAAATAATCATAACCCTTCTCTCGCAAAGATTCCCATTCTCCCTTTCTAGCGGGTCTAAAGCAAAGGTACAAGTTGTCGTGCGCTAGCGCTATATACAGAGAACCCGTGTCCATTTTCGAATTGTCTGACTGCTCTGCTCGCCTAATTTGTCAAGGATAGGACTAAATCGATTGTCAACTTTATCTCAAATTGATGTGAACTTTATTTGCTATTCGGGTTAACTCTTGCGAAGTTACGTTTCAACAGCTTCAACAAAAGATGCAATCAGTGTCCTGGGATCCTTGTTGCGCAAAGAGAAGAATTTTTCTCCCAAATTAGAGGAAATGGAAACATATATTAGAATCGCCGATAATGGAAAAACCGCTGAACTGGACAATACATTTGGGGTAGAAATATGACCACCCCCTCGTAGTCTTCTCATACTTAGCAACACAATTGTTTATTGTTATAAACTCTGTTTGTTGAAGTAACATTGATAGTTCTATTCTCCTCGAGGGTTTGTTTGTTCAGTTCGTTACTAGTAAACTTGTGTTTGTCAGACTTGGCGTCGCAGCAACAATAAGTTTTGATATGGAGGCAAATCATTTCGATACATCTGATTTTGTTATCAAAGAGTTCCGGCTCGCCTTTATCGTGCCACTTACGTTTTGAGCAGCGTTTTCTAGGAACGATATTTCTGATGCACCTGCGCTTAAACAATTATTCCAACCCTTCTCTCGCAGAGCTTCCCATTCCTCCTTTTTAGCCGGTTAAAAGCAGCCGTACAAGTTCTCGTGCGCTAGCGCTAAGTACACAGAATCTGTAATAGGCCCCAATTATAATACTTGTATTTGGGGCCTATTACAAGTTTTAAGATAGGGTATAGACACGGTCATTTATTAACATCGGATATAATTCCCACGTATTATGATAGCTATAGCTATGTATTAAGATTCGATATAGGCTATATTTTTCCAATTTTCAAAGTCTTACCTCTCTAATAAGATAAGAAATGGTTTCCCGTGTGTTCATTGGCTACATCAAGTAAAACTTATGTGCTATTTAGTCTATGCCCACACTTATAAAAAACATAAATTTTTTTTTTAAAAAAAAACAAGTTAAAACTTGAGTTCAGGGTATTGAAATATGACAGCACCTTCGTAGTATGTTCGTAAATAGCAACCGGATGCTCTATTGTTTAAAAAATTCTGTTTATTGAAGTAAGGTTAATAATTTCATCCACTGCACATCAATATTTATCAATTGAACTATCTCTATTCTCCTCCAAGTTTCTTTTGTTCATATCATTACTTGTGAACTTGCACTTGTTAGAATTGTAATTGTAGCAACAATAAGTTTTGCTACAGCAACAAATCATCTTGTTGCACATTATTTTTTCTTTATTGAGTTCCGGCCCCCAACTATTGTGTTTATTTTGCTTTGAGTAGCATTTTTAGGCCAGAATATATTTGATGCCTCTGCTCTGAAAAAATAATCATAACCCTTCTCTCGCAAAGCTTCCCATTCTTCCTTTCTAGCGGGTCTAAAGCAAAGGTACAAGCTGTCGTCCGCTAGCGCTATAAGCAGAGAACCCGTGTCCATTTTCGAATTGTCTGACAGCTCTGCTCACCTAATTTGTAAAGGATAGGACTAAATCGATTGTCAACATTATCTCAAATTGATGTGAACATTATTTGCTATTCGGGTTAACTCTTGCGAAGTTACGTTTCAACAGCTTCAACAAAAGATGCAATCAGTGTCTTGGGATCCTTGTTGCGCAAAAACAGAAATTTTTCTCCCAAATTAGAGGAAATGGAAACATATATTAAAAACCGTTGACCTGGACAATGCATTTGGGGTAGAAATATGACCACCCCCTCGCAGTCTTCTCATACTTAGCAACACAATCGTTTATTGTTAAAAATTCTCTGTTTGTTGAAGTAACACTGATAATTCTATTCTCCTCGAGGGTTTTTTTGTTCAGTTCGTTACTAGTAAACTTGTGTTTGTCAGACTTGGCGTCGCAGCAACAATAAGTTTTGATATGGAGGCAAATCATTTCGATACATCTGATTTCGTTATCAAAGAGTTCCGGCTCGCGTCTATCGTGCCACTTACGCTTAGAGCAGCGTTTTCTAGGAACGATATTTTTGATGCACCTGCGCTTAAAGAAATATTCCAACCCTTCTCTTGCAGAGCTTCCCATTCTTCCATATTAGCCGGTTAAAAGCAGCCGTACAAGTTCTCGTGCGCTAGCGCTATGTACACAGAATCTGTATCCGTTTCCTACTTGTCTGACTTCTCTACTAATTTGAATTTTCAAGGATAGTTTTAATCCGACTACTAATTGTGTCCCGAATTGATCCAAACCTAGTTTGAATTTCGAGTTGACGCTGCTAGGTTACTCTTCAGGAAATTCAAACAGTAGGAAATGGAAACATATATTAGTTCACGTTTGCCAGACCAAGTAGTTGTGTTTGTATCTTTTAGCTCTTCACTGGGAACGCAGATGGATTCAAATTCAAATAGAGCCATGTTCTTGAACAGTTTTTGCTCATCTTTGTAGGAAAATCCAAATCTGTCGAGATTGTCAAACATTGTCTCTCATAGGGCATACAAAACCTTTGAGTAAAAATAATGTATTCCATCGTTGCAAACTTTAATATGCCGGTTGAAATGACATGAGGCCTAATGAAATATCAGAAGCTTGGACAGCAGAGGCTTTTGAAGAACGTGGTAATATTGTCCTCATAGCTAATGTGGCTGTTGAAACGAAGTGAATTAATGCTCTTTTTTAACATTACAACACTTCTTTTGCAAGTTCAGCATCAAAAACTCCGTTTTCAATGCCACTATCTTACATACAAACGTTTTTTATCGCATTTTCTACAAATACGAGAGGATCGACTGCTACACCTCTAAAGTTGATTGTGTTATATAAAGAGTCGTGAGACTAGTCACTGAACAACGTTGCTGTATTTGTCTTCAACTCATCGGAACCAAACAAGTGAACAGCAACTTCTCTGAACAGGTAAATATAATCTTTGATTGTTTCCTCTTGCCTATTTGATACAAGAAATTTCAAATTTTTATTTTTCAACGAAAAAATAGCATCAATACATCCCATTGCAAAATTGTTGAGAGGACCTCAAAAAAGTGTTACGTTTGTGGTTAGTGCAAATCACCAATTTGTTTTATCATTCTCTTGTACACACTTCTCCACTAGACCAATCTTGTTGACTCTGTCTTGAAGAGTTAAACTCCCCATTTGAGCAGAGCAAATGAGATTTTTCACAGAACGTGTTGTTCCCAAAAACTTATCGCAACTCGTCCGTGTCCTCATTTCGAAGATGAATTGAAGAGCCAAATTCACTTTTACCGCGCATTTGAATTATTCAAATAGTTCATTCAGTTTCTCATTTATCTCATTTTATTCAAGCATGAACAACGTAAAATTGAACACTCGATGTATTCCATTCTCTATTTCCGGTTTGTCAAAAAAAGCTGGCAAGCATTAAGTTCCTGCTGTATTTTTTCAATTTTTTGTCCAGCTCCTCCGTTTCTAAGATACCTTCGAGTTTCACTTGATTTTGTTCCAATTTTTTTGGATATACAAGCTTTTTCCTCTTGTGCTGTTAATGGAAGTAATGCCCAGGAATTCTTCCAAGCACACAGTACACATAGTAGTAAGTTTAACATCTTTCGGGGCATGATGCTTGCGAGATGAAAATTCAAGTCTTCTCTCTTCTTTGTATACAAATTGGGACATTTGGGACAAGAGACAGTCCCATTGTCGCAAGACTGCTCGTCAAATTTATTTAGTCGCACTCTATGCATTTGACTGGGATAGTTTTATCAAGAGAAGACATTGTTTCGTTTAGTCCAAGATTATTTAAGTAACTTTCATTTAAAGAGTGAATCAACTGAATCTGAAAAAAAAACAGAAAGGATAATATATTAGGCAATTGTGTTATTTCGATTAGCTTGAAAATGACTCATCACTTCTTTATCTTGAAATATCGTCATTTTCTTATTTAGAAAGAAACGTCATATTAGATCATTCTATAAGGCTAAAACCATGCAATTAGATGGCGACATTTATTCATATCTTAAACTGACGTCCAATATAAATGTACAAATTCAATCCTTGGCATAAAATTCGGACTCCACTTTCTTAGCTCTTTTTTGGTGCACTTTAATTGAATTTCCTTCCATCACCATAGATTTGACCAAGGAAAATACAACAAAATAAAGAAAAACTGTTTTCAAAAAATCTCGAATGTGTCATTGTATTTTGTAGATGTAAGTCAAAGTTGTGTATCTCAAATACTGATGAAATTTTTTGTCTGAAATCAAATTTAGTTTTATTGAAAATAGGAAACAGCGTATAAAGGTGCTTTTATAACAGCAACAGAGAGAGAGAGAGAGAGAGAGAGAGAGAGAGAGAGTTGGAGAACAAATTTTTGTTTTATCCGACCGTTGTTGTAATTTATGATTGAATTTCATCGTTATTACTCCATTTTGAAGAAAACTGCCTGCTTCTACTTTAACATTTTTTGGGTGCAATGCTTTACATGCAGCAATTGTGTAAATTTAATATGAATATTTTTAACAGGGTCAAAATAGCTGATCGAAAAAAATACAATCACAGCAATTTCAACTTCTGTGCGAAAGGGAAGCTTAGTAACAGTTGCTTTAATCAAGGCACATTTATGACTTGTTTGAAGTTTTAGTCAGTGAATCCAAACATTATATTGTTCAAAGAGTCATGAAACAAATCCTGGAAGGCCCTTGGAGTACTTCCAATAATAGTTTTCAATAACGCTTGAGGAAAGCATTTCTCTAGTAATTTTACAATTACTATTATCAAGATTCAACCTGTTTTCCGAACAAAGTTATCAGGTATTCCGGCTGTGTTTGCTTGCTATGCAAATATTGCCTACACTTTCCTCTAGGGTTTTACATGTGAAACTTTCCTATTTGTCTTTGTGCCATATTATTCCGCTAACAATCGTTGTCTTTTTTCCAGAAATTGTTTTGAATTGCTCCTGCTTTGAAATATTTTTGGAACTAAACCTGTTGACTTCAAATTTTTTGATTCCGAATACTTAAAAGGAAACGTTTTTGTATTTTGTAAAAAGAACGTTTCTAAAAACTCCCCTGTTGAAAATGCATATTTATTTTTGTTGTTCTACGTAAGTGCAGAAAAGGTATAGTTTTTTAGCAAGTTTTCACAAAAATTTTTACTTTTTGCTTTTGGCTGAACCTCAGAATCGATCAGGCGACCTTTTTTATCTTGCTTTTAATACTCGAATTCTGTTATCACAATTTGTACTGCAATTCTATGAACAGATGATGTTTGCTGAAACAATATTGTCAAAGATTTATCTCTAAAAATTTATGCAAAATGAGGGCGAGACAAAAATAACTACAGTTGCCAGACATAAGCATAAAAAAACTCCATCGCACGATTCTTCGGACAAACCTATTTTTAGTGTCCAGTATTTCGTTACAAATTTTCCTGAAAGAAAACATCAATAGAGTCCTTGCTACTTAAAAGAGTTTTTGCAATGCTAAGTAAAAAATTTAGCTTCTCAGATTCTGTTTTTTTGGCTCTCAACCTGGTAGCTGTTTTGGTACTCTGGACTCATTTTTGTCGTTCTTGTTAATAATTTTTGCTTTCCTACTATTCGCCTTGCGAATTTTCTTCTTGTTTTGGAATTGTTGCTCTCTTCTCATTAAATTCCTGAGGCCTCGAAACAGATTCACTTCTTTCCTCAAACCTTTCGGGCGTTACCTTGCGCTTTAGGGGTTTCTTGCTTCTCTCGCAATTTTCCTTGTCTTTCATCTCATTAAGTCAAAACAAAATCTAATGACCATCGTCCTCATTTCATCCACTACTTTGAGTTTAATATTGTTTCTGATTTCAACAAATGCCTTTAGACACCTATAAAAAGAAATAAACTCTCGTGTCTCTCTTTTTTAACTCGGATTTAAAACTTACATTTTTTCCCTGTTTTGGTAGCTCAGATTGCATCTTCTTCTTTTGTTTTAGTTCTTCTATCGTTCTAGAGTAGGGCGCTTGGTGTTGCATAACTTTTCCAGTTTGTAGCGTATAATAATGACATGTGTATTTGCTTGATTTTTTTTCGCATTTTGAATTGATGAGCGGTAGGCCATCATCTTCAAAAAAAGAAATTGTGTCCACTCAAATTGATATGGGCCTTTGTATTTGCATTCTTCTATTTGTCGATTTGTTTGTTTAATCATTGAACTCTTTTCTGGTGCTGTAGATGGTACGCTGTTGTGGATGTTCTCTGTAGTCCCAGTTGACTGTAAAGATTTGAAAAAAATTAGGTAGGAAAAAAGCATTTGTATTTTTTGTAACATGACTGGACAAACAAACAAACACCTCTGCCACGTTTTTTTGCCGCCGCATTGAGCAAATCTTTGATGGTTTCCTACCATTTGCCTAATTGATCTCCGGAAAGTGATATGAACCTGTTCCCCTTAAAATTAGATAGTGGATCGAGCTATCGATAGACTTTTGCCATTATTGATGATTAGATTTCTTACCTGTGAATGAATTTCGATATCTATGTAGTGCTTTTCTTGTTCAGACACAAGTCATATCTGCCTACCCAATCACTTAAGTCCCTTTCAGCCTGGCCAATAACACTTTTCACAAGCCCTCTGATGTGTTTTCTCTATTATCACAAAGGAATTATCACACTAATAACAAAAGAAATAATCACACTAGTCACAAAAGAATTGTTCTCTATTGAGGTTTTATAAAAGCTGTGACATTTTGACTCCCTTTTTTGAGCGCCATATGAATGCACCCCAACAAGAGATCTATGTTCAAACAATAGAGCCTGGCACCAACCTTTGGGACACAGATAGAGACATCATTTCCTTCGTCTGCTAAAAACTAAAGCCCTCCAGTTCCAGCGTGAACCCTTTTTCATAAGCTGATTTTTAACAATAATACTTGCGTATTGCAGCTTGTGCTTGTGCTTTCTTACCTTCACCGCAACATGCCAACTACCGTTTTCTTGGTTATAGCATTACCGACCCTACGGTTTTTGACGAGGTTAAGCTTCAATCAAGAACCTCTGTCACTTGGTTCTTGGAGAGTCTTCTGTTAATAAGCTTTCTGAATGGAGTAGGCGAGTTTCTCGATTTTTTCCCTTAATTGGTTCAAAAAGATTCGTCCTTGATTGGACCGCATCAATTGATTAATCGAAGCCAGTTGGATGTAAAGTAACCACTCATTTTGAGGCCGGTCACCAGTCTGTCGATTTTTTCCTTCAACGTACGCTTCTCCATCATTACCATTAGGGCATGTACTATATGAAATCAATTGTGCAGGAACACTACGCAGTATTTAATTCAAGACCGTCTCTGAGTTCTATCAAATCACACTTCCTTAGGTCCCACGAATTGTGCAACCAATAATGTATGACTCGCCAGAGAAGATTTTTGCTTACCAGTCTCCTCTCATCATCAACACCCGAACTGACTATTTCGGGCCGTGTCATTTAACTGCCGCCTTCTGTACTAGCGAAAAGAGGTGGGGATTTCTCTTCATCTGCCTTTTTACTCCCGCTGTCCATGTTGAGACAGTTACCTCCAAGGAAACCTGTTCTGATCTGATGGCAGTCGAGTGTCTTGTGTCTCATATAGATACGCATGTCGTTATTCGGTTGAACGATGGAACTAGCTTTTGCTAGAGAGGAGAAAAACAGTCGAAGGTTTTGAAAAGAGGACCATTGCCAACATCGCTTCTGTTCTTGATCCGTCAGAGGCTTAAAGTGGAGGTTCAACCTTCCCAGCGCATCGCAGCATGGTGGTATCTGGAAGAGGTTAGTATTCGCTAGCCGATGGGTGTTGCACTCTGAAAAATCGTCTCATGCAGCATGCTCATGTTTCGCGTCCGCTAACTACACTGAGCGCTGATTCTTTGTGTGATATTCTGATATGAGTTCTAACCACTTCGCATTGGGAGAAAAGTTTACCAATTGTCCGACTCTTGTGGTTAGCAATAATATTGGCCATCGTAAACGTTACGCTCGTGTGCTGTTTTATGGCAATTCTGTTTTGTTCCTTTGGAGTAAAGAATAATTTCGAACACTGAATCGAAAATCTAAGACCATTAGGGCTCAGATACTGTTCTACGATCTGCTCTTTTGACTCTCGTCACCTGTAAAACTTGTACCGTTTTTCCTAATATCCCTTTTGAGACCTGAAGATGTTAGAAATTGATCATTTTGAGCGCTTTTTCTCTTTAAAACTAATCGACAAATCGTTTCAAATGCGGATTTTACGTTCTAATAAACACAGAAAGTTCAGAAATGTACGTCTAATACGAATTTGAACAAAAATAATCATGACATGTAAAGTTTATGTTGACCAAATACGAACCGCTTTTGACGTCCCTGGTATGTGACAAAAACTGTTCAACGAAAATCAAAAAGCCGTGTCGTCTAAGATTTCTTGTTGCTAATACAGACATAATGTTGATAAGACACAAATGGTCCTGAAGGTTAATGTCTTGATATTATGGCTGATGAATCGTGGATTATCAATTTCTGTTATCCGAAATTGAAGCCAATTCGGCTACATTTTTACTGAATTTTATTTCCCGCTCAAAGTATCTTTTTTCTGCGAAAGTAAGGAGGGAAATGAAAAGAAAACACGAAAAAAACTCACTGAAACTTAAATCGGAAATTAGCCCGTGTAACGGCTGCTCTCCTTGTGTTTCACAAAGAAAGTTTGACACCGCCCAGTTCGTTCTGAGTGGTCACAAAATCTGTCCGGATACTTCGTTTACGCAGTTTGCTTTTCTAATTGTATATCCGCTCTGCTGTACTTACAGTTGCATTAACTAATTTAACTAACTTAGTTTTGGATTTTTTCTCAATTGAACTGGTCCACAGATCACACAAAACGGGATCTCTATGTGTTTACCAGTTCAACCGTTTTGATGAAACAAATCAAAAGTAAAATTATATGCCTGAGAAGTGTTATAAAAAAATTGGTTTCTAATTTAACTCTGGGTGTGTGTGTGTGTGTTTTGCGAATTTCGCAGAGTACTCACAAGTTGAAGACTGGAAATCAGGACACAGAATATTGAATTCACTGCTCGAGACGTTTTTCGATACAAGACACAATATTTGATAGAATATTGCTCAAGACAAATTTTGGTATCAAGACAGTAACAATTTAACAATTATACTGCTCAATTGTTTGGTTTTTGGCAAGACGCAGTAACAAATATACTGCTTAAGACTATATTTTTTCAACAATTTTATTGCTGAGTTTAAGTGTTAGCTCGAGTTGCTAGGCTGACAAGACAATTGGGATTGTGAGTTCTTATTTTTGTTCAGTTTGTTAACAATTTTTCTGCTGACGTGGCATACGCGGCTGTTTCTGATTTATTATACACAGTTTTCACGCTAGGGGGATGGATAATCCGGATAAAAATAGAACACAGTAATAGTTTTCATCCTACGCATTTTGTTTTTCCTTAAGCTCAGCACCAACAGCCCGCACGGAAATAAACCTCCAACGGAAAAAACCTTCCCTGGATACTGAAGAGCTGCGCTTTTTGTGCGTTTGTCCATGCCTTTGTGGCCCATGGGAATTGATATGAAACTATTACTAACAACAGATTAGCACCACCAAAGTTTATATTCAAATTGAGTTTATTTCCGTGGTTTTTTATTGCTTGACATTTTTCCTACTTAAAATTAGGTTTTTTTCCCGCGGGGGCCAGATTTCCTAGACCCGTATGGCGCAGACAGAACGATAAGAAAGAAGCTCATTAACCGGAACTTTTGTCTGGCACCGGCGTAAGTTTAATTTTCAATTCCCTACCTAACGGGGACTAAATAGGAGCAAAACAGGGATATCTGTAGTGATGTCCTGAATCATCGGAAAAAAAAGCAATTCAATTTCGGTTGCAATTTTTTAGAGATATTAAATTCATCGCAACGCAGATGCATTCAGAAGGCTCGCCTCTCATAACGACATGCACTGCAAAATTTAATAATTGCCATTCAGATAAGGACGTTCCAGTCCAGTTTGCTGTAGCGTTAGCAATTTTGACTCGAGCTGAGTTTTGTTTTCAGACAAAATTGTACTTCAGCTAAAAAAGACGAAAAAATTGTGAAAAGGATGTTGGCGTCAGCACTGTCAGCAGTTCTGTCCTAACTTAGCTATCAATACGCATATTTTACAAGCTGGAAATAATGACATAAGGGGTTCTTTCAATTTTTTGGATGCTACTGCCTGGAAATTTTGATTTGCGACCAAAATTGATTTCTACATTGCGAAATTTTATTTTACCCAGTGTTGCTTTACTGAAAACTTCATGTCATAACTGGGTACTCTAACTAGATAACGCCAAAACCGTTTGAGTAGCTAAAAATTTTCTAAGAGCGCATATCCTTCTTCGACTTGTGGCCTGTTTATAGCCCGGAGCTCATTCCGATGTGGGGCCAGGGTCAATTTGTTGTTTTGTGACAGTCAAACTAAAGAGTGGTCTCAATTTTCCGCGGATCCCCAACAACGCTCCGCTATGTTGCCCCAATAATCCACTGAATCTGGTTTTCAATTACATAGAAAGATGTTCAAACCTATCTTTAAGTATGCAAACCTGAAGTGAAATCAAGGCCATTTTTCATCTCATCGTGGCTTTTTAGAAAAAAAAACAGATTTGGATTCGAACCTTGATTTTTTTTGAGATTAGGTTTTGTTATTTTTTTGCGAACAATTGACTGCCGTTTTTCTCCTCTTGATATTCGGGCGAAATACGACTTTTTCCATTCGTTTGTGATTATGGTGAATAAATGATGCTGTCTGAATTGGTCGATGGGCAATTAAATGTTTTGTTGACTTTGAAACTATAAGTTTTCTTTCAATTTTTGTACCTTTTATTTTTTTTTATTTTTAGTGCCAATACTTACAGGTCTACTCTTACTTCCTACTGAGTTCTGATTTAGCCTAATAAGAGTTCCCATTTTTAGTTCATGGCATTGATTACTTTGAAACTACTTGTTTTAGTAAAATCTGAGCAATATCTTAGTAAAATTTGAGTTTTCAATATAGCTTTTTTTGTAGTTTTTCATCAAAAACAGCACGAAATAAGTTTCTTTAGTTCACTCTGATTAAATTAGCAGGAAGTGCACACCCAAACATCACTAACACAATCTTTCTAGACTGAAAAGGGGGCTAATTCCACTTCAACTTCAGTTGAGAAAGCTCTGTAAATAAAAATTTGACGTTTTTTGCTAACTTTATTCGTTGATTATCAAAAACGCAGCATTTACTTTTGATTTCTTAACAAACAAAATATCTATATCAATGACATTCCAAATATTAAATATTCTAATGGACAATCAACACTAGCAGGACTAGTTCTGTATCAATCTTGGACCGTTACAATCCAAAAATAATTCGGATTTTCATCAGTCGGTATTTATAAAAAAAATTCGATTTGTAATTTTTATATTAATTAAATAACAGAACATTTCAAATCAAAGCTCACTAGTGATAGGTCCTATTGGCTTTCTAATTAGCTTGAAATTCATTTATCTAGTTGAGTGCTTGCAAGCTTATGGTCGTTTTGACTTTTAAAGTATTTGATATTTAAGTAAAAAATGGCTTATTGAACTTTGCCTCCAATTTTCTCTTATTTTGGCCAACTTGTGGCTTAGTGTCAGCAATCAAAGAGTGCTCCTTGTTTCTGCTGGATTCAAATTTAGTCTTTTTGCGGTTTTACGCCTTAAGTTATGATGTTCTGGCTATGATACTACTAGATTTCAAAAACTTTTTTAATTTTTAGGTATTTGATTTTTTAACAAACAAAATATTTTTTAACAAACACTTCTTTTTCCTTTTTAGTCGCATTTGATTTCCGGTACAATGACCCGGTTTGATTTCTTTTTCCTGGAAGAGTAGAAGAGACGACGTTCTGATATTAGAAGATAGATAATGGCTTTCATGACTTTGAAAACAATTGTTTTCCAAAATTAAAAAAAAAAACATTTCAACTTCGCAATTTTGTTCCTTTTATTAATTATTTGGTACCTGGTCTCGTTAATTAAAGGTTTAAGATGACATTTTGTGTCAAGGGAAGGTGTCAAAAGGGATTGGTGTCACATAATCTAATGTTTTTATAGAATTCGTTATGAATTTACTGGCTTCGACACTGGTTTTTCACAAAAAAAGTAAATTAATTTTTGAATTTGTCATAATTGACGTTCTTTTTGTAGACGTAAGACATTTTCTGCTTAATTGCAGGTCTCCAGGCCTTCCTCTGGAAGATTGTAGGAACCTATTCAATTTTTTCATTTTGTAATTAATGGCTTTCATGTCTTTGGAAATAAATTTATTTCGATAGAAACAAGTTTTGCATAATCTTGCTTTTTTTCTTTTTGGTCTTATTGTTACCTAGTTTCATTAAAGAGAGGCCACATAATATATTTCGAGGGAACGTGTCAAATGGGATTGGTGTCACAAAATATAATGTTTTAAGAGAAATCGTTATGACTTTTCTGGCTTCCACACGTGTTTTTCACAAAAAAAAGTAAATGAATTTTTGATTTTTGTCATATTTGACTCTCTTTGTAGACGTAAGACATATTCTGGATAATTGCAGGTCTAAAGAGCTTAATTTGGAAGAATGGACGAACCTAATCAAAATTTTCTTTTTGTAATTAATGGCTTTCATGTCTTTGGAAATAAATTTTTTTCGATAGAAACAAGTTTTACATAATCTTGCTTTTTTTTTCTTTTCGGTCTAATTGTTACCCAATTTCATTAAAGAGAGGCCACATAATATATTTCAAGGGAACGTGTCAAATGGGATTGGTGTAACAAAATCTAATGATTTAAGAGAAATCGTTATGATTTTTCTGGCTTCCACACGTGTTTTTCACAAAAAAAAGTAAATGAATTTTTGATTTTTGTCACATTTGACTTTCTTTGTAGACGTAAGACATATTCTGGATAATTGCAGGTCTAAAGGGCTTACTTTGGAAGAATGGACGAACCTAATCAAAATTTTCATTTTGTAATTAATGGCTTTCATGTCTTTCGAAATAAATTTTTTTCGAATTTCGAAAAAAAAACAAGTATTAGATAATTTTGCATTTTTTTCTTTTTTGTGTAATTGTTGCTTATTTTCATTAAAGAGCGGCCACATAATACATTATCGGTGTTTGACGGAGGTGCAATCAAACATATTTTGGGGGCCAAAGTAGGGCTTTACGGCTTCCAAAGCATTTTCTGGCAAGTTTTAATTGATTTTTTAGTTTGTTGTCTATTTGTTGTTCTTTTTGTAACTGCATAAAAAATTTAATACCAAGAGTTTTTAATTCCTTTTTATAGAAGCAATGGTAATTGTAAACCTATAGGATATTTTAGTCGATTCCTAATGGTTTTCACTACATTGAAATCATTTGTTTTTTTTAAAATTCAGCGACTTTTCTAACTTTTAAGTTTCTGTTCTTTTTTGTCTAATTGTTACCATGCTTTATTATGAACTGGTGAATAATCATTTTTCTGGTGAATTACCCATTATTTTGTTTATATTCAGTTTTATCTTAAGCTATTTTGGCTTTGTTATTAAGTTTTGTTTTTTAAAACGGACATAAATTTTTTTAATGTAATTAATGTTTGTTGTTGTTGTTTGATTTTGCCATTCGTCTTCGCTCGCTCTCTTAATATCGGCATATCTCATCAATCTAATGCATCATTTTTTTCCACTGATTTTTTGGCTTTGGAGGCTATCTTTCAGTTCATACACCAGTTTTTTTTTTGAAAAATACATGATTTTTTTGTGTTTTTCTATCTGTTCCTCATTTGGTAGACAATTATGCCAAAATTGTGCATCAGCAGGGTCGGAACTTTAAGTGCGATCGCACATTACCGAGCCGCCTTTTTGCACTTTAGTGGGCCTCCTTGTTGTTCGAACCTATTTGTGGAGGGAGGACCTATATACTGAAATGGTTGTTTTTGTTCAGTCAATTTTGGCCGATCGATATATTCGTCGTAGAGAAGTAAGACTGCTATCATTAGAAAGCCGTCAAGCGTAAAATACGAGGTTAAAAAGATTTTTGAAAATTGGTTTCCGCTTTTTACAGGTAGGTATCGAGGTTTAACTTTTTGGTGAATAATAGATGTACTTCCGTTGCTTTTATTCACATTTTCGGTAATTCTTGGCCAAATTTTCGTCAAATTTGCTAATATTTGTTAAAATTGTAATAACATTATTTATTTAACCCTTATAGATAGAGGATCTTCCAGATTGGTTTCATCATATTCTTTTCGAAAAAAAAGTTGGCAATTTTTTTTCGAATTTCAGTCTTTTTTTAATCAAAAATGTCACCAAATAAGCTTTTTCCCCTCTTTCCAAACTTCAACTGTCAGAGTCTTTCATCGGAAGCTCACCACTAAAAGAAAACTAGTTCTACTTTCACTTCGTATAGGAGTGCTCTGGAATTAAAACTTTCCATGTTTTTAGAAAAATTACTTAATAATTATTCAAAATACATCTACTATTTGATTGAAATTTTCCTTTGCTATTTGATCTTCTTCGCAAAAATATAGAATTGTATTTTGTTTTTTTTTGTTGGAATCACAGCAAATCAGGGCTATCATCTTGGATTCCTACAACCAATAATTATTCGAATTTTCAAAATAATTGCGCTTTTTGATTTTTTTCTATTATATTCATTACTTACTTGAAAGATTTCAAATCAAGACCAACTATTGACAGAGCCTATTTACAACAAAATGAGACCAAAACACAAACATTATGTTTTCGGAGAAAAGCTCGTAGTTTTTGGCTCTGACTATTTGTTTTTGAAAACTTTTATTTTTTTGTTTTGTCTTTATTTGTTATTCTGTTGCTGCCTCATGACTCTGTGTTATAAATCAAAGATCCAATTGGATTTTCAGACATATAAGTGAATTTTAAAATTTCTTCCATTGGTATCTAGTGACCCCTATGACTTTCAATAATTTTTTTTAAAAATCTAAGTTATGATTTGAATGCTGACCATTTTTATCTTGTTTTGTTCATATGTAGCTCAATCTCAATTCATAAAAATTGAAACTTATTGGAAGTTAAGTGAAGAACACTCTCTTCACATTTACCAATATTTTAAGTTGTTATTTGTTGCCTTTTCAAATAATCACATTAAATATGATGTTGGAGCTGAGCTCGTTAAGCTTTTGTAGGCGGGAAAAAAGAAACAAAACACTTTCTGTTGTCCTAGTCATTTAATAGTTATAATTATAGTTCTAGTTCTAGTTACAGTTTGTCACGTGATAAAAGAGAAAAAGGGGGAAATAACAAAAAGCAGCGCATAGAACTCAACGTAGCAGCCGCAGAAAACGGCCGAAAGTATAACTCAGCAACATATTGCAAAACAAATTGTCTTGAGCAGTAAATAACGTGCTACTGTGTCTTGAACTAGAAATATTCCTGAGCAGTAAATTGTTACTGTGTCTTGTACTCAAAATATTATTCTTGAGCAGGAACTTCTGTTACTGTGTCTGGTATAAACGAAATATTGGAGCTGAAATTCAACTGTTACAACCCCAACTTCTGGCATTCTCAACTTGTGAGTACAAACAGCAAAAGCCAACTTAAGTTTAAATTTAAATATTTTTGCACAAACAGGTCTTAGACATATATCTTTGTCTTCGATTTGTTTTCTCTATCGGATTGAACTGGTATACATAAAGAGATCCCGTATTGTGTGATCTGTTGCAATCCAGTTCAAATTGATAGTTGAAAAAATAAGATTAGCCAATAGTTACGAACTGAATTTGTAATGCAACGGTAAGAACATTGCGGATATACAGTTAATAAAGCGAACTGCAAAAACAAAATATCCGGACAGATTTTGAACCGCTAAAACGAACTGGGCGGCGTAAAGCTTTCCCTGTCAATTGTGGGAGAGCAGCCGCTACAGACAACTTCAATTGGACTTGAAATGAGAGGAATTTCTCTAGAGTTTTCATTGAGTGGTTTTTTTTAACGGCCGTAAAACATTTTGTTCGCAAAATTTATTGGACTTTTTTACAACCAATTAATGTTCTTTTTGTTGTCATACGGCATATTCTTGGAAATCAAGAGACTTAGTTGCTTCTAAGAATATTTAAATATATCTATTTTTTGATTGAAGTCTATAACTAACGGTTTTAATGAATTTCTTTCATTTCTTTACAAAAACGTTTTTCAACATCCTATGATTTGTTCTCATTGTGTCAGCATCTGACTTAGTCTCATTATAGACAGGACTCTTCAATATAATGTTGCTCCGACCATATCCATGGCGTTGATTTCCTTTTTTGGCTGATATCTTCACATCTACAATTTGTTTTGCAAAGAATAATGTGAGTTTTAGATACTTCTCAACAATTGTGGTTCTTTCTGTTGTCTTCTTCCAAAAGACACCTTAAAAAGAAGACCCATTTCAAGTTAAAAGAGACCAAAGCCGAAAGTTGAGACTTTTTTTGATAATTTAGAATATTTAGTGGTTTTTTGTTATTTATAGTTTTAGTGGCTTCAACACTGTGGTTTTGATCAATTTTGAGTCCTGTACTTAATCATTGTGTTTTTTCTTGACGTCTTTTGATTCAGTCTTATTAATAACGATGACCACTGCCTTCCTGAGTTGCTGAAAGTTTTTTGTTTTTTGCTTTAGGCTTGAAATTTCGAAAGCATTTACTTTAAAAAAATCAGCAAATTTTACAGATTTGTCACTTTTATCTTATTCCTGTCTTTTCTCTAGTTTGGTCTGTGTTTTGACAGATATCATCTTCTTCTATTGAATCAAGGTCTACTCCTTTTTCTCTTTATGCAACTTTTCAAACCGATTTTTTTCAACTTAGGGTTTCTTGAATTAAGTTTTACGCATTTTGACAAGAAAAGTATTTTCGGGTATTTGTCAATTTCTGTGTTTTTTTCCTTGTCGAGTTATAAACTAGTGTAGTGGCCCAATTGGCGTTGAAAAAATGCGCAATAGAATATGTTTACTGTTCTTCATGAGTGGGCGATGGTTTTCGCGGTTGCGACAACGCCATTTTATTTTGTTTGAATATTTTCTTGTATTTGCTGCTCTTTGTTTTAGTTTTCGACTTATTATGGGTAATAGCAGGTCTTTATTGCTTCATATGATGTATAAAACAAATTTCTCAACAAATTCCGTTTATAAGTATTGGTTTAAATCAATTTGAAGTTGGTTTTTCAAAATTCAGGCTTTATCTGATTCCATATTGATTTTGTTATTAAGTGTTTTTTTTAATTATAGACATCGAGTTTTAGTTGTAATTAATCTTTGCTATTGTTTCATTTTTTGTTTGTCTTGTCTAGTACTCTTACTAATGGCTAGTTTTCTTGACCCTCTAATCCAGCATTATTGCTTTCACTTAGTTTTTTGTTGATCGATATGTGAATTTTTGAATGTTTTCTACCTCTTCCGCATTTGGTAGACAATTAAGTAAAAACGTGGATGAGCGGGGTCGGAACATTATATGCGAATCCTGATTACCGAGCCTCTTTGTTTAGGTTTATCTTTAAATGGTGTCTATAACTAACGTTTGGCCTCATTTGATGTTTGGCCTCATTTGATTAAAAGAGAGCTTTCCATAAAAAGGCTTGTGTTTTGATGTAATTAATAATTCGAACGATTGGGTAAATTTTTCCTAAAATTGACGTGAAACAAATGGAAAATACGTAAAGTTTTACAATTCATAAAATTGTATCTATACGTTTTCAGGCCAGGTGATTTTTTTTCTGTACAACTGAACCACAGTGAAAAATGAGGTATGGTTTTGTTGACATAATTGTCTAGTCAGGAATTTCCTTTGGTTTTGTTGATTTTTAACAATTTTGCTCCCATTTTTGCTGCGTGTAAACTTTGCAACATTATAAAGCTTTGTGACATTTGATAGCTCACGCATCATTGCAGTCTTTAATTTTTCTTTTTCAATAGAATTTTTTGGTATAGAAGCAGCATCCCTAATCACAAATTTCGATAGGTTTTTTAATCTTGGGTTTATTTTGACAGCAAATCCTCGTTAAAACTATTTTCTATGAGATCTATACAATATGACAAATTTGTCTCGACGTCAACTTAAGGCAATACGCGAGCAAAATGATAGCTAATGAATGCGAAAAAAGTCCGAGGTTGATATTTGTGTTGGAATAAAGAAGAAATTTAATGATTGACAATTTAAGAACCAATCGATCGTTTTGAAGAAATTAATCTCCTTCTAACTTTGATTTATTGTTACTGCGTTTGGCATGTTGTCAATTTTATAACTGATCGTGCGGAAACGTGTAAATTAACTTACTAATTGTAATATATCCTGTTTCATTATTTTCTTTTATTAAATTCTCTTTTTGACATTGACAAAGCAAACATTGTAACTTGATGCAACCTCCCAAAATTGGTTACCGCTTCCCGCCTAAAATAATCGTATTTGCTTTCCGTACTTCAATTCTGCTATTTTAACATCCAATTTTCTTGTTTGGTTTTGGATGACTTAAATTTGTTGCCTACTTTGACATTTTATACAGTTGGAAATTAAAAAACGCCGACATTCAGAGTTTTAGCTAACTACTTGGAGATTCCATTTTAATAGATTTTATTTAATATTTATTCTAAACGGCTCTCTAGGTTTGCTAATTTGGAATATTTTTTCTGATTGGTGATTATTGCATCCGTTGGTAGCAGATATTTGGGTTAATGGGTTATTTGAGTTTTTTTTTAATGCCATACCCATTACTATGTAAGCAAAATCCACATTCTTTGCTTAGGTCTAATTTAATTTTTATTAAATGCGATCATAATTCTTTACATGCGTTTGATACTCTTTTGATTCTCATTACAAAATGTTGCAAGTAAAGTCCACATTTCGATAATTGAAATACACGGGCAAAATGAGTATCGCAAAAATGGCCCAATTTTAACCGCACTATTTGATAATTCCACTAACCGTTGACAATTATAACTAGTTAGGCACGTGGAAAAAATTGAAGGAGCAATACTTCCGGAACTTTCCATATTTACGCCAGGTTATCGTTAGATTTTGTCAACGGTTTTTTCATAGCTGATGAATTGACGTACGCTATTCTGAATTATGCTAATATAATATAAACTTTTTCCCTTTTTTCCACCTAAGCTGTAATTTGACTTGTTCACGTTCGCAGCACGACATTTCGGACATTTTCTAATTAGATTACAAATTCAAGACTACTATTTTCCACGCCTGATGAATTTTTTCACACAATTTGTCAATAGATTTTGCCCTTTTAATTTGTCCCTGAATATTGTCAGCCCCTGTATGATTGGATCACTGAACACGGACCATTGAGCAGATTGTCAGCTAAGCCGAAATATATTTCATTTAAACTCAGTTGTGATTTTGTTAATCATTTCATGATATGAGTTGGTAAATCGTTTAAAGCATTGAGTTAAACTCGGAATGTTCATTAATGTCATAATATAGTGATGACTACCATTCTACGATTTCTGATGGTTCAACCAAGATTTTGCAATAAAGTTTCAGCTATAAAAAGTTCAGAGATTGGAAATAATTGTAAAATGCCTCAAACAGTATTTGCTGACGAACAGTTCATGACGAACAGTTTTAATAATAAAAATTGCAAGGAAAGAGTTTCCAAGATCCTGCAGGAATCTAGGGCATAATCATGCAAGACAATGCATAGTTTTGCAAGAGTATCTACAAAGCGTGCAAGAAAGTCAGTGAAACAACGTGTTAGGTAGAATTGAAGTGAGTCGAGCAAAATTAGACATTGTGGTCGACGGGCTCCACTGACATTTCTTCGATGTTTTTTTCTTAAACTTGCTTGTCACGCAGAGAAATTTAGACGCGAATTGCCCAAATGATTTGTAAATTATGCAAAACTTCAATCAGACGGGGGCAAACTCACATAAGTTTGTGCGACCAAGGTCACTAGATCTCCATTTCAACACTTTTATTCCGCATGCAAAAGTTCATATACCAAAAGACATTAAAACACTGCCACATAAGGAAACATTTTTTTGATTTTATATTACGTGCCTTGGTAGAAAAATTATATCAATGTTCAATCAAATAATAATACTACCCAGGATGAAGTCCGCGACCCAAAACAGGAATTAGCCTGACCGACCATACCCAAAGATAGGTATTGGTCAGACAGACTTTGGCCACCTTTGGCCAGACCAAAACAGACTTTGACCACCATTGGCCAGACTGAACAGACTTTGTCCAGACGGCCAGATCATTGTCCAGACCATGGGCCAGACCGAACAGACTCTAGGCCAGACCATTGTCCAGACCATCGGCCAGATCATTGTCCAGACCATTGGCCAGACCGAACATACTCTAGGCCAGACCATAGTCCAGACCATCGGCCAGATTGTTGTCCAGACCATCGGTCAGACCATTGCCCAGATTGACTTTGAGTAATTTGTAGATGATTTCGAGTCCTGAGCTCCATGTTAACAGTTAATCTCAGAGCTTGACCAGTGTCAACAGTTTTGAATCTCTGTGTCCTGCATATTAGCTATGAACAAATCCCTAATTATTGTGTCCTCATCACTACCCAGGTCACAATTCTCTGAGAGTTCCTTCAATTTCCCAAAGAAGTGTTTAATCGACTCTCCCTTTGATTGTTTTGTCGTGAGACGTAGCTCACCTTTGATCAATGTCACAAATTCTTCTAATTATTCGATTCAACTTTGGTTGATGCTTTGCAGGACTTTAATACTAGAGAAAGTTTCGAAAACAGTAAAAAGTCTTTAGAAAGGAAATTGTATTGTTTTTGACCAAAACTGTAGATAAAAATTCAGCTAAAGCAAAAAATTTATTTTTACTCTTTTTTGCTTGCTTATAAAATTTAATACATATATATATATATATATATATATATATAAAATTTATAAATTTATGTACACATATATATATATATATATATATATATATATATATATATATAAAAATATGTATGCAACTTTGTGAATAGACCATCTTTGTGAAAAAATAATTCCCTTCCTTTTTCGCGGAATTATTTTCTGGGATGGATGTGTGAAAGCAGATTATCCAGATTATCGAGTTGAAGCCGTGGAAGCTAATCGAAACCGGTTGGATACGAACTTTACAGCCCAACCTCAGCCCCCTTCCTCCTCTCTTTCGCTTTTCAGAAGAACACAATTCATGGAGCGTTTTGCCTGCGGAATCGATTTGATCATGAAATACAGTCGGGTTTAAACAGAGGGTTTAAAAACATTAGCAGCTGCAGGAAAATTCAATGATGAATAGATTTGAGCGACTGAGATCAGGTGAGTATGCTGCCCTTTGGTCTGAAGCGGCTTCAATGAAGTAAGCAAAAAATAAAATCACCAGCACAATGGAAGCGCTTGCCTCCCGAATGAAAACACTTTGTCTGAAAGGACAATTCGGTCGTGCGGCAAAAATTTTATCGTCGGATTGATTTTTTGTAGAAAAACTGCATCATGGGGAAAACAAAATTCTCGAACCGACGGAAACAGCTGCGAAATTTTTCAATACCATGAATCAAAGGCCTTTTACAGCTTCAGTCTTTTTCCAATTTCATTTCAGCTGGGCCGTCCAAAATGTACCCAGAGCATTTTCTTCACGCAACCAATTATTCAATTTCCGAGCAACCCAAACGAGCATTGAATTCTCTAACCAAATGAGTGAACTTGGCCAGCAAAGGCCAGCTCCCAAGCTTGGTGGCTCCAGTTTTTTTAGTGCTACATTAACAGCATTGAAAGAAAAGAAAACTGGCATACGATTTATTGATGTGGGTGAAATCATTCGGCGCTTTTGTCCGAAAGGCATTGCAAAAGAAGCAGCCTTCGAGGCGGTTGAGTTTTTTCGAGAAAAGCAGTTGGGCGCTGTTGTCAGGGGAGGTGCCGAGAGCATAGTGCATGCCACGGAAATAACCTTCGAAAAAATGAGGAGAACAAAAAGTTGGGGCTTACTCTAATTGATTTCAGAAACGCATTTAATTCGTTGTACCGCAGTCATTTCCTCGGCTCAACAAAAACTTTAATGCATATCGAGATGTCTTTTGTAACTTCGTCTTTGCATGCTTTTGATACTCTTTTGATTCTCATTACAAAATTTTGCAAGTGAAGTCCACATTTCGATAATTGAAATACACGGGCAAAATGGGTATCGCAAAAATGGCCCAATTTTAACCGCACTATTTGATAATTCCACTAACCGTTGACAATTATAACTAGTTAGGCACGTGGAAAAAATTGAAGGAGCAATACTTCCGGAACTTTCCATATTTACGCCAGGTTATCGTTAGATTTTGTCAACGGTTTTTTCATAGCTGATGAATTGACGTACGCTATTCTGAATTATGCTAATATAATATAAACTTTTTCCCTTTTTTCCACCTAAGCTGTAATTTGACTTGTTCACGTTCGCAGCACGACATTTCGGACATTTTCTAATTAGATTACAAAATCAAGACTACTATTTTCCACGCCTGATGAATTTTTTCACACAATTTGTCAATAGATTTTGCCCTTTTAATTTGACCCTGAATGTTGTCAGCCCCTGTATGATTGGATCACTGAACACGGACCATTGAGCAGATTGTCAGCTAAGCCGAAATATATTTCATTTAAACTCAGTTGTGATTTTGTTAATCATTTCATGATGAGTTGGTAAATCATTTAAAGCATTGAGTTAAACTCGGAATGTTCATTATTGTCATAAAATAGTGATGACTACCATTCTACGATTTTTGATGGTTCAACCAAGATTTTGCAATAAAGTTTCAGCTATAAAAAGTTCAGAGATTATGGAAATAATTGTAAAATGCCTCAAACAGTATTTGCTGACGAACAGTTCATAAGATGTCCTCGTGAAATGTAGACTGAATTTTTAATAATAAAAATTGCAAAGAAAGAGTTTCCAAGATCCTGCAGGAATCTAGGGCATAATCATGCAAGACAATGCATAGTTTTGCAAGAGTATCTACAAAGCGTGCAAGAAAGTCAGTCAAGCAACGTGTTAGGTAGAATTGAAGTGAGTCGAGCAAAATTAGACATTGTGGTCGACGGGCTCCACTGACATTTCTTCGATGTTTTTTTCTTAAACTTGCTTGTCACGCACAGAAATTTAGACGCGAATTGCCCAAATGATTTGTAAATTATGCAAAACTTCAATCAGACGGGGGCAAACTCACATAAGTTTGTGCGACCAAGGTCACTAGATCTCCATTTCAACACTTTTATTCCGCATGCAAAAGTTCATATACCAAAAGACATTAAAACACTGCCACATAAGGAAACATTTTTTTGATTTTATATTACGTGCCTTGGTAGAAAAATTATATCAATGTTCAATCAAATAATAATACTAGCCAGGATGAAGTCCGCGACCCAAAACAGGAATTAGCCTGACCGACCATACCCAAAGATAGGTATTGGTCAGACAGACTTTGGCCACCTTTGGCCAGACCAAAACAGACTTTGACCACCATTGGCCAGACTGAACAGACTTTGTCCAGACGGCCAGATCATTGTCCAGACCATGGGCCAGACCGAACAGACTCTAGGCCAGACCATTGTCCAGACCATCGGCCAGATCATTGTCCAGACCATTGGCCAGACCGAACATACTCTAGGCCAGACCATAGTCCAGACCATCGGCCAGATTGTTGTCCAGACCATCGGTCAGACCATTGCCCAGATTGACTTTGAGTAATTTGTAGATGATTTCGAGTCCTGAGCTCCATGTTAACAGTTAATCTCAGAGCTTGACCAGTGTCAACAGTTTTGAATCTCTGTGTCCTGCATATTAGCTATGAACAAATCCCTAATTATTGTGTCCTCATCACTACCCAGGTCACAATTCTCTGAGAGTTCCTTCAATTTCCCAAAGAAGTGTTTAATCGACTCTCCCTATGATTGTTTTGTCGTGAGACGTAGCTCACCTTTGATCAATGTCACAAATTCTTCTAATTATTCGATTCAACTTTGGTTGATGCTTTGCAGGACTTTAATACTAGAGAAAGTTTCGAAAACAGTAAAAAGTCTTTAGAAAGGAAATTGTATTGTTTTTGACCAAAACTGTAGATAAAAATTCAGCTAAAGCAAAAAATTTATTTTTACTCTTTTTTGCTTGCTTATAAAATTTAATACATATATATATATATATATATATATATATATAAAAAATTTATAAATTTATGTACACATATATATATATATATAAATATATATATATATATATATATATATATATATATAAATACATATATGTATAAATATATGTATATATAAATATACGTATGTATATATGTATATATATATATATATATATATATATATATATATATATATATATATACATATATATATATATATATATATATATATATATATATAGACTTATATGTATAAGAATATATATATATATATATATATATATAAAAATATGTATGCAACTTTGTGAATAGACCATCTTTGTGAAAAAATAATTCCCTTCCTTTTTTGCGGAATTACTTTCTGGGATGGATGTGTGAAAGCAGATTATCCAGATTATCGAGTTGAAGCCGTGGAAGCTAATCGAAACCGGTTGGATACGAACTTTACAGCCCAACCTCAGCCCCCTTCCTCCTCTCTTTCGCTTTTCAGAAGAACACAATTCATGGAGCGTTTTGCCTGCGGAATCGATTTGATCATGAAATACAGTCGGGTTTAAACAGAGGGTTTAAAAACATTAGCAGCTGCAGGAAAATTCAATGATGAATAGATTTGAGCGACTGAGATCAGGTGAGTATGCTGCCCTTTGGTCTGAAGCGGCTTCAATGAAGTAAGCAAAAAATAAAATCACCAGCACAATGGAAGCGCTTGACTCCCGAATGAAAACACTTTGTCTGAAAGGACAATTCGGTCGTGCGGCAAAAATTTTATCGTCGGATTGATTTTTTGTAGAAAAACTGCATCATAGGGAAAACAAAATTCTCGAACCGACGGAAACAGCTGCGAAACTTTTCAATACCATGAATCAAAGGCCTTTTACAGCTTCAGTCTTTTTCCAATTTCATTTCAGCTGGGCCGTCCAAAATGTACCCAGAGCATTTTCTTCACGCAACCAATTATTCAATTTCCGAGCAACCCAAACGAGCATTGAATTCTCTAACCAAATGAGTGAACTTGGCCAGCAAAGGCCAGCTCCCAAGCTTGGTGGCTCCAGTTTTTTTAGTGCTACATTAACAGCATTGAAAGAAAAGAAAACTGGCATACGATTTATTGATGTGGGTGAAATCATTCGGCGCTTTTGTCCGAAAGGCATTGCAAAAGAAGCAGCCTTCGAGGCGGTTGAGTTTTTTCGAGAAAAGCAGTTGGGCGCTGTTGTCAGGGGAGGTGCCGAGAGCATAGTGCATGCCACGGAAATAACCTTCGAAAAAATGAGGAGAACAAAAAGTTGGGGCTTACTCTAATTGATTTCAGAAACGCATTTAATTCGTTGTACCGCAGTCATTTCCTCGGCTCAACAAAAACTTTAATGCATATCGAGATGTTTTTTGTACCTTTTGGTTAATCGACTCATAGTGATTTTTTCGTCAATAGCTGAGCTGTTGACAGTCAGTCAAGAGTGCAGCAAGATCCACTGGGTCCACTTTTGTTTTCCTTTGCCATCTGGCCTCCTATTTATGAAATTGGAAGAAAATTGCCAAACCTCTCGCGACACCACCAGTATATCGATGACAGAATTATTGCAGGTACAGAGAGCAAACTTTGTAATGCTTTGGAAATTCTAGCAGAATCAGGCAAAAAGTTCGGTTTAGAACCCAGGAAGGATAAGTGCGGGCTATGGTCAATCGAAAGCATGACGAAAATTGACAGTTTGATCAAGAGGAACTGTGTTGATGGAATTGAAATATTAGGAGTAGCTATAGTGTCTGACGCTTTTGGTTGCTTTTGTTTACTTATACGTGTTAAACATTTATGGGAACGTCTGTATCATTTAGCATATGTGGACGATCCACAAAGTAACCTTGATGCTTTGTGTTTTTGCGTTGGTGCCACCATAAAGATCTGGTCTTTGACATGCAGTTCTCCTTCGAACGAATAAGAAAAACCATGCGAAAACTTGATTCGCGTCAGCGTGCAATCTTTGAAAGTATTCTTGGAGTTTTGATGACAGATACCTTTTGGGACAAAACATGCCTCCCAATAAAAAGCAGTGGGAATAAGACGATCAGCAGATCAAGTTCATGTTGCATGCGTTGTCTCCGTTTCTCAATCCTTTGCTCTTGTAGAGAAACTAACAAGCCATAATCCAACTAAAGACATCTCATTTGTTAAGGCAATTGGGGATTTGGATGAAATTGCGACAACATAACATTTCTCAAAGAAAAATTCAGGAAGAACTTGATAACTCAGCCTACGACAGCTTGATAGGAAAACAATTCTATTAGTGAAAAAGTTTGTTTGCAACCTCTTTCTTTACAACAGTCTAGTGCCTGGTATCGCGCAGCCCCCTTTCCAGCTCTCGGAATACACTTATCTCCCAATGGGTTACGTGTTTCTCTTAAATGCCGAAGGGTGTCAAATTGAACAAGAACAAGAGAAGATGTCTTTTCTATACATCTGAGACTTTAGATGCAATGCGCGACCATGCTGTGTAACGCCTTGGTCATGGTGATATGATCTCTTGCCTTGATCGTATGAGAAAGTATAAATTTCATCAGTTTTCTCGGGAGCTCATTTGTCTCCCATATGTGAACAGAAAAGTTTTCTACCCTGCAATATCTCCAGATGGGTTGACATTTTCTAACCTGTATGCAATGCCCGTTAACCAGCAGCATTAGACGTTACCGTCACTTTTCCCTTGCAGTCAAGCCTCACTATAAGTGCGTCGGAGAAGAGTGGTGTCGCCCTGTCAGCTGATGCGGACATAAATTACGAACAGTACGCCCAGAAATGTAGTGAATTCGGAGTTCAATTCATTCTCTGGATTTCCAGTCTTCTGGGGGAATTTTAGAAACATTTCGAAGACCCTGAAATGAATAATTACACTGGCTGATATCAGAAATTTGCAGCCAGCGGAGTTGTCGTTAGTTTTCCGTAGGTTATCTCAATCAGTCTCTGTTACAATTACGTGGTCCGTAATCATGCTCATTGCAAGCAATGCGGGATTATAGACATATATGAAACGCGAGCAAAATTTTGAATCCATATCCCACCAGTTAAGAGTATCCCAATTGAAAATCAGATTGTGAGGTTCCATTATCCCAATTGGAAAACTGATTCTGTGGGTTTTATTATTCCAACTGAAACCCGATTGTTTGGGTTCTGCTAATCTAGTTCATGACCCGATTATGTGGGTTTTGATTCACATAAAAGATCATCATCAGAATGACGAGGGATCATTAATCCAAGAGTTGCTGTGATTCCAATTTTGGATTTAAACTAATAACTATTGACATGTCAATGAGTTGATAAAGTTGGTGACGACTATCTTTCCAAGCCATATATTAACTGAGTTCTTTTCGTCTGAAAAAGAATTTTTCTTTCACTATGTTTTCTCGTACGGAATATTTACTCCAAGATCTTTGTAATTAAATTTGTCTTACTGAGAAGTAGAACCCAAAGTTTTTCTTGCTCCAAAAAAATATCGATTACAGTTTGAATCCTTCATAGAACAGACATATACGAAAACAAAATTTGGATCAAAATTGTTTTCAGACAATTTCGTTTTGTTGATCTGTGAAAGCTTTAGGACGCTTGACAGATCCCATTTAACTGGCTAATTTGTAATTTTTCCCTAAGAAACGAAAACAGTTCTTTTTTGTTGAAACAGGTAAATTACTCAGAATATAAAGCTAAGGTTAGATATCTACGTGCTTTGAGGTGTTATACATATGAATCAGTATTGTTATTTCTATAACAATTTCAAAATCGGGTTCGTTATTGTAGGTAAAAATAGGGTTTGAAGGCTCCTATTTGTCTATTAACGGGTACTTTCTTGTGCTTGTCGTGCAAAAAAACTCAGTTAAAAGATTTTTAAAGCAAGTTTTACTGCTGAAAACTCTTATTGAAGAGGGCTATCAGTTCCGTTTTAAAACGATTTTCAAGATCAAAGATTTGTTACTGCACTTCGCGCTATGGCAACCCGTATTTTAAAATTTTTCGATGTTTCCCAGTGTCTTATAACTGTTTGTAGCTTCCTTAGGCTAACTCTTGAGATAAACATTTTGGCTGACAGGATACGATCTTTAATGAGAAGATGAATCGCGTGGTCAAATTTTTGTTGAAAATATCAAACTTTTATTCCGCAGTTAACTTGACTGTTTACGCGGTTAATGATTCTTGCTATAAGAGTTTGAACATATACTCCACATAAAGAAAGATGAGAGTGTAAAACTGACTTGATAACATCAATTCTCACTTTCAAAGAAAATTATTGTCTTACAAGATACAGTGAACGAATTACATTAGCCATTTTGCTTAAAACTGAGTTCAGTTGCTTTCCAAAAAATAATTTTGAATGAATTTGTACACCCAGATAACGACAAGCATGAGCTGGTTTGTTAAGTTTACATTTAAAAGCAAACTGTTGATTTGTAAAGAACAACACCTCTGTTTTATCGGAAATTAAAGTTAGTGGATTCGCTGTCAGGTATTTGTCTGTTTCTTCTATTATTTTTTTTTACTTTTTTTGGAATATTTTCATCACCTTTAGTTTTGCATATAATACTAGTATCATCCGCAAACTGAACAACATCATTTTCACCTTCCAGCTTTTAAGAGTACTTGTTGACATCGTATAGCAGAAAATTGGCTGCATATATTGTATGACGCAGATTCCGAAGGACAATTTAGGATCATTGATTTAACTTCGCTTTTAGTGAATACTTATTTTCTGGAAAAATTGGGGGGTCTGCTGAAGCAGGTGGCACTGAATGAGGGCTCTTGTTATCTTTGAAAACAGATTTGAAATGGTGATTGAAAGCATTAGCAATTTCGAACGATTCAGAAATACTGTTTTCAGTAAAGTTCATAATATTGGGCAGGTCAGCAATACGATGAAAGCACTTAAAACTTTGAAAAACCTATCTTCGAATTAAACCTGCAAAGGAATTCAGATATACTGTCTTATGTAGTTTAAGTGAGTCAGCTAAATTGGTTTCAAGGTTTTCAATTGTGGTTTTTTTTTGAAGTTGGTTGGCTGTACTAAAAATCTTCTCTGCGTGAATTGAATGAGACGAAAAGTAACAAGGAGTTTCCTTTTGCCTTCTAGTTTTCCGATGAATGAGGGTCGTACAGCAGAAGTTGATTTCATCATAACAATTTTGATGTTGGTGGTTTATATCTCCACCTGAGGCATCAAAGTAACTGGTTCTTTCGGCAATTTTGGAAGATCTTCGTTTCCGAAAGAATAAATTGATTTTGAATGCTCGACTTGGCTGCTCAAAAAGTTCACTTCAGCGCTAATCATTGGGTGATCGCAAAATGTCGACTTGATCTAAGCAAAAGAATAAAAGTCAAGAAAAATTGCAACAGAGCAATCATTTATAATGTTTTTGTCTTCTATGAGAGAACAAAATCCGTATGTTCGAAAAACCTGGCAAGAAAATTTTTCATAGGCCAATTTACTGCTCAGAACACTCGATTCATTTTCAGGAAGGTTTTCATCATCTACTATGAGCACATTGATAAAATCAAAATTGTTTTTAAAAACTTTTTCATGAGCCGAACTAGTAATATCTTGCGAAAAAGCATCGAACAATTCTACTTCTGAGCGATAAGGCGAATTATGAGGTGGATTGTAAACCCTTATAACAATTATTGCCTGCTTTAAAACGCAGAAGAGAACCGAAATTGCAAAGTCAAAAACAATTTAGCTTGAATCGTTTCACTGTGAACCTTAATTTCTGTTTTCAAGCCAATTATATTTCATCTTTGGCTACCATGACATCAATCAATTCTACTTACTACGCTATAGCAATGTGAAATAAAGACACAGGTGTGATCATCTCTCGAATCAAACAACGTTTTGCTCAGACAGATAATATTGGTTTTATGAATTTTTTAGATAAATATCGAGACTAAATCTTCGATTAATTTTCAACAAAGACCTACAGTTTCAGGACGAGATTTTGAGGACTGGTAGTCATTAGGTATAGGCGTTTTCATCAGTTTCCATTAGTTGCACTTTATTAGGGTTAAAGTTTATACCGATTAATTTTCCCTTAAAAAAACCTGACTTTTAACGGAGAAACTGTGTTTTTTTAACCAAAACTGTTTATCAGATTTGCCTTCCGCTGATATAGTGTTTTTTTCTTTACATTAGTCTTCAACAGACAGAAAAATTTTTTACGGCAACTCCAGAATTTTTCAATTTTATAACAGATATAAAGATCGTTCTGAAAGTCAAAGTTTTATCAAATATCACTAAAATTGATCTGTTCTTCTCGTTTACTAGTTTCCCTCATCTGAAATAGTCATTAATTACAACATTTTCAGCCCCAATATTTGCTCGAAAATATATACAATTGTTTTTTGTCTGCATTGTTTGCTTCAATTCTCGAAAGTTGGCACGGATTCTCGTGTACTCCAAAAATTAATACTTTGTCGCTCAGGTGAGTTTCCGATTTTTGATTATTTTGAGGTCCTGTTTGGCTATTTTGCTTCAAAGTACCCACACTGCGCTTTAAATCTTTGATTTCATTTTGAAGCTGCTCAATTTAGGCTTAGCAAGAGCTTTGTTTCAATTGATTAAAATCGTTTCCGATTTCAGACATCTCTTTTGGACTGGGTGCATTAAGTAATTAATGTGTGAATATTAACCAACAAAGAATCCATATAGGTTTTTGCTACTAGAAGTTTAGCTTTTTGCTCGCAATTTTCACAAAACCATATTGTCCCTTCAATTTTTTCCGAAACTGCGAAATTGTTGTTTGGCATAACAGCCTATGAATTGACCACTCCATATGGACGCTGAGTATGCATACTTTTTTGGTCGTTAACCGTTAAATAAAATTTCGTTATATTTTTTTAATTAAAAAGTGAGGAAAAACAACCATTTTTAAATAGTGAATATTGTATGGGCAAAGTTTGAGAAAAACTTCTGAATGTTTAAAACAGACAGCGACAGAGAATTGAGAAACCAAGAGAAACACATAGGAATGAGCCATCGGATTATGGAAGAAGTCCAAAATTGACAGCTTCAGAAATTTGACGGAGTGATTAGAATACTATGTTCTCAAAAGAGATGGTCTGCTTTTGGTACGCAAATTATCAAATGAAAACTAATCCAAAAAATGTTGCTTGTTAGCAAAATTTGCTGCAATACATGCAAAAGATCTACTGGGTGAATGACAATTTGTTACGCTAAAAAGCTTTTCTGAAACAAATTTTACACGTGCTCCGCATGTATTGGCAACTTTGTGAATAGACCATCTTTAAAAAAAATGTTGTAAACTACATTCTAAATTTCCAGGAGCCATTCTCAAACCCCTTCCTTTTTTGCGGAATTATTTTCTGGGATGGATGTGTGAAAGCAGATTATCCAGATTATCGAGTTGAAGCCGTGGAAGCTAATCGAAACCAGTTGGATCCAAACTTCGCACCCCAACCTCAGCCCACTTCCTCCTCTCTTTTGCTTTTCAGAAAAATACAATTCATAGAGCGGTTTGCCTGAGGAATTGTTATCACAATTTGATCATGAAATACAGCCTAAGAGCTAAAAAAAACTTTCGGTTTGTCTAAATCAATCTGACAAAAACCACGATGTAATCGATGAATCATCCCCCCTACCACATATTCTCTGAATAACAGTGAAAAATGCTAGTGTCTATATCTCCCGTCAAAAGTAACTCACCGGAACAAACCACTAGCAGTTCAGGAAAGAACGCTTTGTCAGCCTCCTCAACTGGTTTAACCCAGCAGATAAGTTCACTGACAATTAACGATGACATATCTCGTTTCCTGATTCCAGTTGGAACTATCCTTTTCCATGCCAACAGAAAACTTAATCTATATTAAGTCGCCATCTAAGAGCACGACTTGGTCAGGTCCAAGGTGAGTTAATTGCAGTGGGGCTTGACCTATAATGAATGAGCGGGCTCCAAATCAATTTGGTCACAATTCAGTCTTTTTTTGTCACCAGTGCTGAAAGACCTAACTGCCCGCGTAGACGAGTTAGTTAAATCTGCATTATTTGAAACTCATTCACCAGGACCCAGTGACAATTCTAGTCAGTTACCAGATTTGAAACTTATTTACAGTAAACATATTCCAACGATTTGCTGTATCCCCGTGAAGTTCGGGATTATAGCGTCAATCATAGAGAACTGCATCAAAAATCCAGATTGTGCTGTTAGCATAAAGAAGTTTTTCTCAGTTATCAACTCTCTTTTGCGTGCTTCCAACAGAAGGTTTAAAAACATAAGCAGAAAATTCAATGATGAATAGATTTGAGCAACTGAGATCGGGTGAGTATGCTGCCCTTTGGTACGAAGCGGCTTCAATGAAGCAAGCAAAAAATAAAATCAACAGCACAATGGAGGCGCTTGCCTCCCGAGCGAAAACACATTGTCTGAAAGGACAGTTCAGTCGAGCGGCAATAATTTTATTGACGGATGGATTTTTTGTAGAAAAACCGATGGAAATTTACAGCTGCTAAACATGTCAACTCCATGAAGCAAAGACCCTTACAGCTTTAGTCTTTTTCCAATTTCATGTCAGCTGGGCCGTCCAAAATGTACCCAGAGCATTTTCTCCACGCAATCATTTGTTCAATTTCCGAGCCACTCGAACGAGCAACGAATTCCCTAACCAAATGAGTGAACTTGGCTAGCAAAGGCCAGCTCCCAAGCTTGGTGGCTCCAGTTTTTTAGTGCTACATTAACAGCATTGAAGAAAAGAAAACTGGCATTAGATTTATTGCTGTGGGTGAAATCATTCGGCGCTTTGTTGCGAAATGCATTGTTGATTTAACTATTCTATTCTATTCTATTCAAACGAAGCAGCGTTTGCGGTGGTTGATTTTTTTCGAGAAAAACAATTGGGAGTTGCTGTCAGGGGAGCTGCCGAGAGCACAGTGCATGCCACGGAAATAACCTTTGAAAAAATGAGGAGAACAAAAAGTTGGGGCTTTCTCTAATTGATTTCAGAAACGCATTTAAATCGTTGTACCGCGGTCATTTCCTCGGCTCAACAAAAATTTTAATGCATATCAAGATGTTTTTTGTAACTTTTGGTTAATCGAATCATAGTGATTTGTTCGTCAATAGCTGAGCTGTTGACAGCCAGTCAAGAGTGCAACAAGGAGATGCACTGGGTCCACTTTTGATTTCCTTGGCCGTCTGGCGTATTATTGACGAATTTGGACAAAAATTCTCACAGAATCTGGCAAAGGATTCGGTTTAGAACCCAAGAAGGATAAGTGCGGGCTACGGTCAATCGAAAACATGACGAAAATTGACAGTTTGATCAAGAGGAACTGTGTCGATGGAATTTAAATATTAGGAGCTGCAATAGGATCTGACGCTTTTGTTTCCTTGTGTTTACGTAAACATGTTCAACAAATATAGGAACTTCTGGATAATTTAGCATATGTGGACAATTCACAATGTGCCCTAGATGCTTTGCGTTTTTGCGTTGGTGTCCCCATAAAGATCTGATCTTTGGAATGCAATTCTCTTTCGAACGAATAGAAAAAACAATGCGAAAAATTTATTCGCGTCAGCCTGCAACCTTTCAAGGTATTTTGGAAGTTTTGATGTCACATACCTTTTGGGACCAAGCATGCCTCCCAATAAAAAGCAGTGGGAATAAGACGATCAGCATATCAAGTTCAGGTTGCATACGTTGTCTCCGTTTCTCAATCCTTTGCTCTTGTAGAAAAACTAACAAGCCATAACCCAACTAAAGACATCTTATTTGTTAAGGCAATTGGGGATTTGGGTGAAATTGCGACAACATAACATTTCTCAAAGAAAAATTCAGGAAGAACTTGATAACTCAGCCTACGACAGCTTGATAGGAAAACAATTCTATTAGAGAAAAAGTTTGTTCGCAACCTCTTTCTCTACCACAGTCTAGTGCCTGGTTTTGCGAAGCCCCCTTTCCAGCTCTAGGACTACAACTATCTCCCAATCAGTTCCGTGTTTCTCTTAAACGCCGATCGCCGATGGATGTCAAATTGAACGAGAACGAGAGAAGATGTCTTTTCTGTAAATCTGAGATTTTAGATGCAATGCGCCACCATGCTGTGTAATGCCGTGGTCGTGGTGATATGATCTCTCGCCATGATCGTATAAGAAAATATAAATTACATCAGTTTTCTCGTGAAATCTTTTGTCTCCCATCTGTGAACAGAAATCATTTTACCCGGCAATATCTCCAGATTTGTTGACATTTTCTAACCTGTATGCAATGCCGGTTAACCAGCAGTTTTAGACGTTACCGTCACTTCTCCCTTGCGGTCAAGCTTCACTATAAATGCGTCGGAAAAGAATGGTTTCGCCCTGTCAGCTGAGGCGTACAGGAATCGCGAACAGTACGCCCAGAAATGTAGTGAAGTTATTTCAATTCATTCTCTGGCCTTCCAGTCTTCTGGGGGAATTTCAGAGACATTTCGAAGACCCTGAAACGAATAATTACTCTGGCTCATACCAGAAATTTGCAGCCAGCGGAGTTGTCGTTAGCTTTCAGTAGGTTATCTCAATCAGTCTCTGTTACAACAATTCGGTGGTCCGTAATCATCCTCATTGCAAGGAATGCGAGAATTTAGACATATATGAAACGCGAACAAAATTTTGAATCCATATCCCACCAGTTAAGAGTATCCCAAGTGAAAATCAGATTGTGAGGTTCCATTATCCCAATTGGAAAACTGGTTCTGTGGGTTTTATTATTCCAACTGAAACCCGATTGTTCGGGTTCTGCTAATCTAGTTCGTGACCCGATTATGTGGGTTTTGATTCACATAAAAAATCATCATCAGAATGACGAGGGATCCTTAATCCGAGAGTCGCTGTGATTCCAATTTTGGATTTAAACTAATAACTAATGACATGTCAATGAGTTGATAAAGTTGGCGACTACTATCTTTCCAAGCTATATATTAACTGAATTCGTTTCGTCTGAAAAAGAATTCTTCTTTCACGATGTTTTCTCGTACGGAATATTTACCTCAAGTTTCTGTAATTAAATTTGGCTTACTGAGAAGTAGAACCCAAAGTTTCTCTTGCTCAAAAAAATAATCAATTACAGTTTGATTCCTTCACAGAATAGACATTTTTTCATACACGAGAGCACAAATTGGATCAAAAATGCTTTCAGACAATTTCTTTAGTTTTTGATCTGTCAGACATCTGGACGCTTAGCAAATTCCATTTTCACTAAAACTGGCTATATTGTAATATTTCCCTAAGGAACGAAAACGGTTCTTTTTTCTCTTTTTTTGTTGAAACAGGTAAATTACTCAGAACATAAACCTAAGGTTAGCTATCTAGGTGCTTTGGGATGTTATACGTATGAATCATTGTTGTTATTTCTAAAACAATCTCAAAATCGGGTTACTTTTCATAGGTAAATATAGGGTTTGAAGGCTTCTATTTGTCTATTAACGGGTACTTTCTTATGCTGATTGAGCAAAAACACGGATAAAACATTTTTAAAGCAAGCTTTACTATTAGTTCCATTTTAAAACAATTTTCAAGATCAAATATTTGTTACTGCACTTCGATTTTGTTCTCTTTTTTACAATAATTTGATCCGTCCTCTTGTTCTGTCTCGCGCTATGGCGTCCACTATTTTAAAATTTTTCAATGCTTCCCAGTGTCTTATATCTGTTTGTAGCTTCATTAGGCTAACTCTTGAGATAAACAATTTGGCTGACAGTATACGATCTTTAATTAGAAAATCAGTCGAGTTGTCAAATTTTTGTTGAAATTAGCAAACTTTTATTCCGCAGTTAACTTGCCTGTTTATGCGGTTTATGATTCTTGCTATAGGAATTTGAAGGTATTCTCCACATAAAGAAAGATGAGAGTGTAAAACTGACTTGATATCATCAACTATCACTTTCAAAGGAAATTGTTTTCCTACAAGATACAGTGAACGAATTGCCTTAGCCATTTTGCTTAAAACAGAGTTAAGATGATTTCCGAAAGTTAGGTTTGAATGATTTTGTACTCCCAGATAACGACAAGCCTGAGCTGGTTTTTTATGTTCACTTTTAAAAGTAAACTGGGGATCCATAAAGTGTAATTTGTAAAGAATAACACCTGTTTTATCGGAAATTAAAATGAGTTGATTCGCTGTCAGGTATTTGTCTGTGTCTTCTAATATTTTTTAAATTTTTTGTGGAATAATTTCATCACTTTCAAACTCGCATATATTACTAGTGTCATCAGCAAACTGAAGAACACCAATTTCACCTGTCAGTTTTTAAGAGAACTTGTTGACATCATATAGCAGAAAAATAAGAAATCCTAACACAGTTCCTTGTGGAACACCTTGATTAATAGTAATTTTATATGATAATTCAATAACCAATTTTACGCATTGTGTTCGATTTGAGAAAAAAAACATTGGAAAGTAAAATTGATGGTTGAGAGAGGTTGAATTTTTCAGGTTTTTACGAAAGATCTCATGAGAAAGTGATTGGAAAATTTTAGCAAGATATAAGAACAGAGCATCTGTGTGGTTGTTACCTTCCATATTTCCCATTATTTTTTCAATAAAGTAAAGCCCAACATCAGTAGACGACTCTTTAGATTAAAAATTGAATTGTTTTTGTTCAAAAGAGCAATTTTGTCAAGATGTTTTACTAATTGATTGAGTAAAAGTTTTTCAAAAACTTTCGCAAAAGTTGGTGTTTCAGAAATTGGACGATAAGTAGTTAAAACAGAAATATCTTTTTTGAAAATTGGTGTGATGTGTGCATTCTTAAGAATTGTTGGAAAAAAAATTCGCTTGAGTACAATCGTTCAATGAAATCTTCAGATGTGTTGCAATAGCATATTTTCCGGATTTCAATGCCGAAGCATAAGCATTGATGTATCCCGGTTCTGGTGCTTTGTTGTTGTTTAGATTGTCAATAACTTTATAGATGTTCTTCATAGTAAAAGTTCTAAACTTAAATTCTTGATATTTCGGCTTTATTTTTCGACGTTCAGTTGAACAATATGCCCTCTGTAGATGCCCATTTCGCTGAAAACTCAGCTAAAAGCGTTACCGATCGACTTTTTGTCTTTCGTTTTTGACCATTTTCTATCAATTTCAGTAATGTTAGGAGTGTTAATTTTCTTTCCAGTTTTTTAATGAATTTTCTTTGCTCTTTTGAGGTTTAAATTTTTTTAAAAATAATACTCTGAATATTGATTTTAAGCTTTTTTTAACTTTCGACTGAAAAGGTTGCGATACTTATTAAATGGCACAAAAGATCCAACACTTTTTGTCAATTTGTAGTCCTTGAAGTAACGAAGTTTCTCAGCAACTAACTGTTCTATTTCTTTTGTCACTCATGGTTTGTCTGAAGTATTCTTTTTTATATTGGAAATTAATTTCTTCTCTGTTGGTGCGTTTTTATCGAGTGTTATCGAAAATATTCTTTTAAAATCTGCAAACATTTCATTGCAATTTCTTTGTTGATAAACCGTTCTCCAATCTGAAAGTGCCAGATCTCTATTAAAGTTTTCGTCGGCAAAATTTTTTATATCTCGTCTAATAAAATGGTATTGTTTTTCTTCTAACAAAAAGTTTGCTCTGAAAATTTTATATCTGATCAATATCGAAAGGAAATCAGCAGTTTTTCCAACTAGTGATTTGCTCATTTGTAGAAAAACAGTGATATATCAAGCTTCTTTTATTGTTGCTTATGCGTGTAGGAATATCAAAGTTGAATAACTGTAGTCCTAGTCCCGCCGCAAAATTTTGGAGGCTTTTTTGCCCATTTATGCTCAACATGCCAATTTTATAATCACCAAATAAGAGAAATTTATCTGTGCTTGAGAACGCATTAGAAACCTCGGCACTTAATTCGTTTAAAAGAAGTCACCCAGGCTTTGATGTGGACAATAGGAGATGTTAATGAGACATTTTCCTCTTAAGAATTGCCTAGTTCGAGCCACAACTTTTTTAAAAATCTTTTTGCTTTGGAAAGAGCAAGTGATCAAAAAAATGGATGTGAAGGTTGACTTTTTAGGTAATAATAGAGGAACATATTCTGATAGGAATTGTTGTCTAAGAAGCCTTAGAATGCAAAACAGTGAGCCGGTGTACACATTGTCTGTGTTCCATAGAAAACCACTCAACTGTTTGCAAATTTTGACTCATTCTTCTGAGCAGTGTAATGTTGTCGATTGTGTTATTTTTTTCGCGAAATTAGGAAACAGTTTAGATTGTGATCTTCGCTATAAAATCGTTGGAAAAGTCATCTTAGAAGTCATAGCAATTTTTCTATTCTGCTTCATAGGGACTTGATGACATTGTGAGGTTTTCGTTGTAAACTGATCTATATTTTGCGCAAAATTACTTGAATAAATTCTGATTTATTGGCTCATTGCGATGTAAAAAAAATTGAATAATTATTACAATGACCCGAACCGTTTATACACTATAAGCGATGTGTTTGTTTTTAGTCGTCAGGTTACCTCGTTAGTTCTTTGAGCAAAATTATGACGATGATGAGGGAGGGTCGGAACATTACAAGCACAACGAACATAACTGGGCAAGAACATAACAGAGACGCATTCCTAAGCTCAGGCATCAAATAATAATAACAAATTGTTTCCAGTAGTCATTCAGTATATTCAAAATTACTTGAAAAAAAATTATTAAAATAAAAAATGACTTAATTGTAGTTTAAATAAAATTTACCTATAAATATTTTGTTACGTGATATCATAAACCGTGCACCGAGCTTACATTTTACTGATCCTAATTACCATTGACCTAATGTTTATCAAGAAGCTCTTTTTCTATTTTTAGCATTATCCTGTTTTGATACAAATTTTTTGCCAATTTCGGGTTTTTTGAATACCCTACACCCGCGATTAGCAAATTTTGAAAATAGGTCTTTTTCATCGGGTCAAGGAGTTGTTCAAATCAAACCAAACTTGGTATGAAGTATCACCACTGTAATTAGAGTGTAAAACAAAAAGAATTTTTGGTATAGATTGCCTAGCTAAAAAGTTGGGTTTTCATACGGAATTTTGCGAATTTCGTGAATCGCGAATTTTTGCGAATTTTAAAAATAGGTCTTTTTCACCGCGTCAAGGAGTTGTTCAAATCAATCCAAACTCGGCATGGACTATCACCAATGTAAGTAAGGTGTAAAACAAAAAGAATTGTTGGTATAACTCTACTAGAAAAAAAATTGGTCACTTAGTTGTTCCTAATCGCTTATTTGAAAACTTTTTTTATAACGTCGTTTTTTTTACAGTCATGTCTTTTTTAATATTAGTTTAATATTAGTTTAATTTTATTAGTTATAAAATATTATTCGTTTTATGATATAAACTGTCGTTTATAGTTGTCATTTTATAAAGTTGTCTGTTTTGGAGAGAGCTTTTCGAGCCTAGTTTTTTTCTAGTGCTCTGCTCAATTCTCCTATAGTTGTTTGTTTGTAACTCCGCCGTAGCCTGTCCCTAACCGGATGAGAAAGGAGGAGGGAAACACACCCAGAACATACTGCAAAATCTCAAAAGTTGGTTTTTTCAATCAACTTGAGATAATTTTCCGACAGTACTTCTATAAAAAGATGTTTAAAAAGTGTATGGTGCAGACCTTAGCTCGCCTATGATAAAGTTTCTAGCTCGTCTGTGGGGCTGAAGGTGGCTCGTGGAACATTTAAAACCGACAAAAACCGACGCTTCTTACGTTTAGAGCCGACGAAAACCGACGTTTCTTACTTTTAAAACCGACGAAAACCGACGCATCTTACGTTTTAAAACCGACGAAAACCGACGCTTCTGACGTTTTGAAACCGACGAAAACCGACGCTTCTTAAGTTTTGAAACCGACGCTTCTTACGTTTAAAACCGATCAAAACGACGAAAATAACGTAAGGGCTTTGATCCGTTTTGTCGAAGTAAAACCGACGAAAACCGACGATTTCTTATGTTTGATTCCGACGAAATTCTCAACGCGGGATACCGACCAATTATAATGGTTTTCTTAAAAACCATAAACGTACCATTAATGGCCTTCTTAGATATCATATACCCTACTATTTATGGTATCTTGGATACCATGATAAGATTCTACAGGAAAATTTGCCCTCCGTAGATGGAACCGTAAATGATGTCAAGTATGGTATTTAAGATGGGTCAATGGGTCAACCCGGGTTTATAATTAAGTTATAAAAAACTAATTTTCCTTGATATGTCAAATTTACACTGCCGAGTTGTGATCCATATTTTTAAATATTATTCAAGCTCGGAACTCAGTGTTTTTTTTTGGCAGTTTGATCTTGTTAAAATTAGAATTATGCTTAACAATCATGTGAGATTGTGAAAATGTATCAACGTCTCAACTCCCCCTCGAATCAATTTGTCGTTCTAATTGTATTTCCAGTTCTAAGCGTGGTAGGATATCTACAACATGTGTGGTACCATTAAGGAAAGTCTCTTTAGGTGTAACTCTTTCTGGTTAGAAAAGAAAACAAATATTGAAGTTTAATTCAAGACACCTGCCACTACACTTCAGTATATTAGTCTGGCATTCATTACGACAAGGGCTATCGTAGCATTTTATAAATTTCACTACTATGAAACTGTCTTTAAATTTTGTCCTAACTTGACTATAAATATGGAAGAATCGACTGTCATGTGTGCCGATTTTTATTATGATGAAACTCGGTGAACTTAATAAACGATGTTATATTTTTATGGTCTTATGGTTATTGGTATGTCTGGTTCCTTATTACTTTATAGTAACTTACATTAGACAGAGTCTCCTGGGTGCAAACTCTTTGGGTAGAACAAGTCACTCTTTTTCCTATACCCAGACAAAAGATGGAAAATACGGATGACAAGTAGAACCGAGTATCTAACAATATTTGAAACAGTGAGGCGATAAAGCCTGAGCAAAAATCTGAAAGCCTTGCTTTTTTTAGGTACTTGGGTTATTCTTCCGAAATGGGGTGAGTAGAATGTTAGATCTATTTTGTTTGTTGACATTGTCAATAATTACCATGTTAGTGTGTTTCTTATCAAGGTGTACAAAATTTGGGTTTACTGGGGTATTTAGAGAAATTTGCATAAAGCAATCAGAGCTCCTATATCATAGTGACCTGAAGACTTTCATCAAGCATCTACAAACATTTCCATAAAATCACCAAAGCTCAAAACCAGAAGGTAAAAATATTATTTGAGGAAGTTCGAAACCAATTAAGAACTCTCCACTTACATCGGTTATGTGAGTTTTTCTGCTAAAAGGGAGCTAACATGACTTTTGCGTCTAATGGGGCGGGGGTGAATTCGTTGACTGCTCATTAGGAAACAAGGGTAAGGTCCAACTGGAAATGAGGGGGACCTTGAAATCTCAAATAAATGTCAAAATAAAGACACAGTAGCCACTGAGATACACAACTGAACAGTAAGCAGAGAAAGAGAGAGAGAGAGAGAGAGAGAGAGAAAAGGCTCGCTGTTCTGGAAAAATAATGGAGAACTTAATGAAATATTCCTTACCACCTTTTCCTTTTACTCCTGTCGCTTTGGGATTCAAATCAAAACAATTTCCCTTATTTTTTGCGCTTGTTATGACGGGCGATATAAAATTTACCACTTTTTCTCATATTGACTGTCATTACTGCTTGAAGCATCAGCCAGATTTATTATAATAAATATTATAAACTGTCTGTTATAATTCCAGATTGGAAAACTGATTTCGATTGAAGTATAGCACCAATTTATTCCATAAAATTTCACAAAAAAAACTTTGAATATTTGATTCTGTTTGAGCAAATTATCATACCAAAGAACCGAGTTGCATATTAATTACAATTTTTGCCTAGTTTGTTTACTTGTAGGCAGTGCTTATGAAATTACTTTGCTTTGTAGATAAATAGTTTGATCTTGCCCAAATTCTAATCCAATTTTTCCCTTTATTGAAAGCTAAATTATGGGCGTTTTTTAAACTTCAGAGGTTTGAGATGAAGCGTACTTCATACTGGTATGAGATAAAAAGCACTTTAAATTCATTAGAAAAAACAATTTTGCCCTTTTGGGAAAAATTGAGATTTAATATCAATAAAAGTGGAAGTTTTCATTGGTTTTGTTAATTCTTGATCATGGTCTCGAAATTGTGACAGTGAAATGATATCTTTTCGGAATTCTTCTGATCAGTTTCAGCATTCGATCGTATTTGCTGTTCTTTCAAATCAAGCAGGAAGATTTGCAAAGAATCTTTTGTTCCGACTCCACAGGTAAGCAGGTGGCGTCGCAGTCCCATATGCCCATTTGCTTTCTTTGCCCTCGTTTTTGCCTAATTTGTACCCTTTAAAATGAAAATAACCAATAATTTTTCGCTTTCTCAATTGTTCGCTATAACTTTTATCATAAATTGAAAACAATTTAAAAACTTTGCATTGTAAAAACCTCAAGCAGCCGGGCATTAATATTAATAGGATAGTAGTTACGCTTTTTTTGAGGCTCTCAAGTTTCGAAGGCTTTGCAACAACAGTTATGTAAACGCGGACTGTAAAAATAATTCAAATTTTCAGTTGAGCATTGCCTCCAATTTTTTTTCAAAAAGTTCCTGCTGAAAACAGATCACAAGGAGGCTTGGTGATTTACGTTCGCATATAATGTTACGACCCCGCTCATCCACATTCTTGACTTAATTGGCTACCAAATGATGAAGAGATAGAAAACGTTCAAAACATACATATCGTTCAACAAACGACTAATGGAATAAAATAATGCCATGTTAGAGGGCCAATGGAACTTGTTGTTAATAGGAATGCTAGAAAAGACTATCATAAAAATCAAATAACAAACAATAATTACGACCAAAACTCGATGTCTATATTTAAAAAAAATATGATTATTGAAATCAAACTCGCATCAAATAAAACATATACAATACATATTAAGCTATACTTCATCAGAAAATATATGGGATCTGTCCTCAATGCGACTATGTAACAGTTCGACAAAAAACGAGCAAAAAAGAGCAAAGAAGAGCAAAAAACCATCTATTTTTCAAAACAATTAGTTTCAAAGTAATTAAAATTACTAGTTATGAATTTATTTCACTAAAATGTTCATTTAAATCATCATAGGAAGCAATTGAGACCTTTATTATCCAGTGTACGTCATACGACAACAAAACGAAGAACAAATACCAGCAAAAACAAAAATATTCAATTCGAACTTGCGCGAAAATGGCCGTGAAGCCGTTAAAATCATAAGTTTCACATTAAAATCTAAATAAGATTCAATTGCGCTTTCCTTCGAAGCCAATGAGTTTTACCATTATTGCTATAAATTAAAAAGGAACCAGAAATTCTAAAAACTCTACAAACATATAAGAGTCAGAAACAAATTAGGAAAATTCGTAACATCATTACCTAGAGACAAATTGTTGAAAGTAAATCGGCCATGAAAGATAGATTACAGCTGCTCACTGGAAATGGGTTCTGACCTTCTGGTACTGAGACTCAGCTTTAAATCGACCGAAAATTGATTTAAAAATATGGCAAAGCTTAAAACTCCAAACGTTTTTATGAATTTTTCAAACAAATATTTTCAAATTTAATAAAAGACATAAAGTATCAACAAAAAAGATGGATTAACATTCGAATTAATAAAAATATTTTAAATTCTTATTGTTGAGGTTGAGTAAAAAAATGTGAGCAAAGGAGACAGCTGAAAAAATCTTTATTGAAAGTTCAATTGAAAGTCATTAAAACAGTTATAAACAGCTATAAACTTAAGTCTTTTATGAGGTTCATTTATATGTGTACAGGAAGCAACTGAGATCTATCTTCATCAATTATATTTCGAAATCTTTTAAGGGGTTCATTTATACGTGTACGGGAAGCAATTGAAATCTATCATTAGTAGTTATATTGCAAAAAGGATTACTCTATGCAACAAAAAAATAAGTTCAGTTGCGCTTTTTTCTAACGCTGTGCATTTTTTTAACTATGTATTCTTTCAATTTGACCTGTCAATAATGTGATAATTCGACAAGAAAACAAAAATAGCTTATAAAATATGCCATTACGCTTAAACATAAAAAAAATGTGAAATATTGTAGGATCGAAACCAAGAAACCTTTAGTTAAATAAAAAACGTTACAGTTATTAATTGATAAATCAAATCAATGAGTATTCAGCTTTTCTTTACTGAGGCTGCACTTGAGGTTAAAAAAATAGGATAAAATAGTAGCCAATTTTGAAAGTCCACCAACACTTTCTTACAATAAATAATTTTAAAGGCGTAGGAGACATTAGGCATCAACTGATGGCATTGTCTAGGTTCGGTTCTACCTCATAGAGAAGCCAAGCATATCTTTGATGGATGATATTAATCATCGGGCTCAAAAGCTATAACAATTGAAACGAAAACTTGGGAACTCATGAAAATTTTTTGAAAAAACTTGGTCAAAGCCATAATAATCTTAGCTCTGAAACCATAAAAAGATGGCCCTCATTTTTATAAATATTATCTGCCAATAATTAAGCCTTGATCTGAAAACCTTGTCAGTAATTTACCTTAAAAACTACGTATATATATATATATATATATATATATATATATATATATATATAAATATATTTATATATATATATATATAAAGATATACGTAAATATATATATATATATATATATATATATATATATATATATGTATATATATATATAATATGCATATATATATAAAGATATATATATATATATATATATATATATTTATATATGGAAAAATTTTTCTTCAATTAACAATTTTATCACAACTAATGTTTGCCATTGGTATAGTTATAAACTTAGATCTCAACAAGAAGGCTGGGCAATGTGTGTTTGCTCATAATGCTCCGACCCCGCTATTATTTTTGATTTAATTGTCTACCAAATGAAAAAAAAAGAAAGAAAAGTTTCGAAAAATTCATATAGTCTTTGAAAATAATTGATTAATGAGTAAAGTGTCTTAAGTGCAAACCAATGAATGAACCAGTTACTGCCGCATTAGAAAGCGGATGTATCCTGCTAATAACAAAATTAAGAGATACGACAAACAAGAAAAAGAACAATAAATCATTCCTCATCTAACACAAAAATTATCGCTTTTTTAAATCACTTTCAAAGTCGAAATACATCAGTTAAAGCCTAAACCAAAAAGTTAAAATGTACTTCAATCAAATCAGATGTGACTTTTCCGTAGAAAGACTTTGTCAAAAAACACAAAAATATAACGAGGCGAAGTCAATCATCAGCTGTCAACTACAAACAGTAGATAGAAACTCATGTAACACAATCGGAGCTGTTGGGAGCATCCGTTAGCGAGCAATTGATTTAAAACAACAAAAATTTTTAAGAGACATTGTGGTAAATGGCGGACAAAATATAATATCAGTTTTTTACAAACGCTTATTAAAAAAAAGAAGTTTCAACAGATAACGCCATTCAAAACTCTAAATAGTATCAATTAAAGCATTAATCAACATTCAATTGGCATCAACAAACAAACTTAATTGTCCCCTGAAATAATGTGGGACCGATCGTTACTGAGATTTGCCAAGAAGCAGGTTTGTAAAAGAACAAAATGGCAAAACATGAAAATTGGTGCATCTTTTTGAAAAAAAAATAAAGGTAGAAAAACCATTAGCTCTCAATGGAAAAAACTGGCTTATGCATTTTGTAAGTATAAACAGGAATCCATTAAGATCTCATCTTGTTCAGAGTTTGTCATAGACTACAGTAAAAGGTGAAAATCAGGAATTCATTTATTCTTTATGAGAAAACGGCGTCAAATTTATGAAAAACACGAGCTATTCCTTAAAACCAAGCTATATGATCTACATCTCTCAATATTTAGCTTAAAGAAACTAATGCGAATCGTCATTAAACTTTTAGTATGATACGAAAAGAATAACCAGACACAAAAATGGTGAAATAAAATCTTTACCAATGAAACAAACCACAATTAGTTTCTGAATACCAGTTCGCTCTGTTTACATCAGAGATAATGTAGCGAAGTATCGGAAACCAGATCTAAAAAATAGTTGAATTTCAAAAATTTTAATTTTTCTGTAACCAATTTTAATCAAAAAGTTCAAAGGCCTAAATTTTTTTACTTTAGTGAATCAGAAAATCTTTCAGCTTCATGGTCGGCCAGTTGTACTTGAATTTAACGGGGACTATGTCTTGAGACAATGAATTAACAACAAGTACAGACTGAAATCAAAGTTTCACGAATAATGCTACAAAAACACATTTTTGAAGTCTTTAAAACAATAAACTATCAATTGATCTGGTTGTAACGATTTGATTGAGAAATTTTTGAATATCAATGAGTTTTAGTTTAAAGGGACCTGTTGGAAAAGACAACAAGAAATGACCGCAATCAAGGACAAGTAACTTTTTTTTAATTTCCTGATACCATTTAGCGTCCTAGCCATAAAACTATCAGCTGCAACATAAAAGCTACATAAAATTTTGTGTGCTCTACCAAAAGTGGACCGAAGAACTCATCGATAAGACTAAGATACAAGTTGTCACATTGAAAAACAAAAAAGGGCAGTGTTCAAAAAAGGCTTAAATTTTTCAAAACAACAATTTCAAAGTCATCATTACCATTATCAATCCACTGAGAACCTGAAATACAATTTTTTTTGTCTCCTGGAGCCAGTGATACCATAATCAAGAAAAAGTGAATAGCACTGCTAAGAGGAAAGACAAACAAAGGCTAAACTAAAAACTCAAGTTTATTTTGAAAGAAGAGGGTTTCGAAGCCGTTAAAGTTATCGCTATTCACTGACAGTTTTCTATATTCACTCAAAGAATTTTCTCAAAAGATTTTCGACCTGTTATTACAGTGATAATCGGACAAGGCAACAAAAGGACTTCCAAAATAGGCAAATGTCCACAAGTGAAAAAGATTAATTAGAACTCGTGGTATCGAACCAATGGAGCCAATAGTTTAAAAAACCTCTAGAAAGGTTTGACGTTCAATCACTAAAAGAAATGAAAATTTAAGTTTACTGCGATTAACCAAAATGTTAACAGAATTACAAATAAGTGGCACAACTCAAAGGTAAGGACAGATTTTCCTAAAAGAAATGTATTCAAATACACAAGAACCATTACGTGTGAACTGAATGCATTAAATAGGTTCAAATATGCCATTTAGGCAAGTCACGAGACCGCAAAAAGGACAGGAAATGCGGACAATACACAGCAAATCAAATTGAATCCAAGTAAACATTATGTTGAAGTCAATAAAACCATGAAATGCTATCTGAAAACATGATGTGTGATCATGGGGCCTCATTTTAACAAAATAACGTGAGTGGGTAAGAGTTTAATTTTGACAGGACATTTTTGTGGTCTATTATAAACATAGAAAAAAAATTGCTAAATTGGTTTTGAAAAAGACATTGTCTCGATGGAACTGCATTTAACTTAGTTAAAAACCACGAAGAGACCAAATTAGCCTTGAAAATGTCAAGCGTTAAATAATAACATCTAATTATTTTTTTTGTAACCAAAATAGATGCTTTGGTTACAAAATTACAAAATATAAAAATTGAATGGTTCTTTTTGTATAATGATTGTTTCAAGTTGGCAAAAACCGACAAAATGTTTAATCCAGAATAGTCTTAAAGGAAACGGAAGTAGAACAAACCTTCTTTTGATTTGGTTAAACGTTTGAGTTCTGTAGCTCCGGCAATATCAAAAAAATTGGGCCAAAAAATATTTGGTGCCTTTTTTGATGAAAAAGGGCCAAGTTTTAGAAAAAACATCATGTTTTAAGCTAAAATAGTCGGATCAAAAAAGTCGGCAATTCTCTTTTGAGTCTTTAGGCGAAACTAAGAGCACTATTGTTAACAAAATTTATAAATTCCCACACCTTTCATTTCATATTATCGGTTGATTTGCATTTTTTGGAGGAGAACAGCGTCAATCAGTTATGCCGCAAAATTATTTCGTACCAAGCCAAAAAACTGTCTACTGTTAAACGAAAGAGTAATGGAGCAATGATTTCAATATTAGAGAGAGGGCTAAATACGATGCCATATATTTTTTCGATATTTTTGCGGGTTTTTCACCGTTTGATCATTTGCAAAATCAGTTCCAAAAGGCACAAACCATAGGGCACAAAAATAATAGTAAAAAAGTTGAAAAAAATATATTTTTGTTTCATTAAAATTTTTGAATTACTGAATTAATGAATTGTTCTGCAATTAATTAATTGTTCAACTTCTCGAAGTACGTCCCCCCTATTTACATCTACGTTGCAACCTTTTACTTAATTATTCAGCTTCTCAATACATACATCACGCTATCGTTTACAGTAACCTATAATACATTAATCTATTTCATTTAACCTAATAGTTGGTATTTTTTCGATATTTTTGCGGGTTTTTCACCGTTTGATCATTTGCAAAATCAGTTCCAAAAGGCACAAACCATAGGGCACAAAAATAATAGTAAAAAATTTGAAAAAAATATTTTTGTTTCATTAAAATTTTTCTTTGGGAAGAATTTTTCTCCACTTTTGATAAGATATCGCTGTTGGTATTCTTTTTTAGTTCCTTCAAAGCCCAGTGAATCTAAAATATCCCAAAAAAAAATCTAGATACTGAACCCAAAAATTGGCCTAAAAACTATTTAAAACTTGAACAATGTCAAACGATTGAGCGCGTCAAAAAGCAAAGAAAACAAAAAAACTCTAAGCCTGATTTTAACCTTGAGTAAATACAAAAATGAAATACAAACTGCAACGCAGGATGAACCTCCCCAACAGTGTTTCAAAGGTAACCCTTTGCCCCATTTTTTTAATCTCTTCTCTCCAAAAAAGACATTAGTTGGCCTAACCCTGGTATAGATTTCCTAACTTATTTCATCATTGAGATCTTGAGCAACGTAAGCTTTCTCAAATATGTGAGAGCTTGATGAGAAAATATTAGGAGTAATAAATTGAGTTGAATTGGAGACGACATGCATCATGAACGCCATCATTCTTGCATGATTTCTGAAGAAAAATCAATCATGAGCAAAAATGTGATTGCAACAACTGACTTCAATTTATTTGTAATAGTTATTGATTTCAGCCTTTTAGTTTTTATAAGTTTCTCAAATTAGTTTATTCATTTTCAATTTGTTCTGAAATCTTATAGCATGGAAATGTTGGCTCAACTATTAATAGATCCCTATAGAACTCCAAAAAACTTTTCATTGCCGCTAGAATATTGTTTGTAAAATTTCTCTGACAAACAATTTTGCTATATAATTTACGCGCTACAATTAATGAATTGTTCAACTTCTCGAGTTACGTCCCCCTATTTACATCTACGTTGCAACCTTTTACTTAATTATTCAGCCTCTCAATACATACATCACGCTATCATTTACTCTAACCTATAATACATTAATCTATTTCGTTTAGCCTAATAGTTGGTAACCGTGTATGGAAATTATTTCAAAACTTTCAAAGTAGTCGCTAGTAATCCATGACAAGAACAATATACATAAAAATTATGAAATTTCTAAACACTGGTACTAAAGGAGGGCTCTAATTTGTTGCTGTACGTAATTTATTTTGCAACTCTCCATGCAACAGAACAGATGAAATTTATTGTTAGCTCCAACAGAAAAAAAAAACAAGATTTTGTGCCCTCAAATACAGCAAAAAAGTTGTCTGCCAGGTAAGTTTTTGTTAATTGTTCTTTTAATTAATTGTAAAAAAAAAGAACTGAGATTAGGAAATGTGGGAACATAAAACAAAACCACTAAATTTAATTTCTTAAATAAATTCAACCATTGAATTTGGTCCAATTGAACTTGGTTTAAGTGTTGTCCAAACCTAAGTCACAGAAATGATCAATAAACCTACCAACGATATAATTAAAATGTACTTCAATTATGTTCTTCACCACAATATAGACAATATAAGGTTGTTCGGTCAGAACGTTTTTTGCAGATTTTGGATCGAATCGAATGAGATAGTTCATAGAAAAGAATTAAATACGTTCGTTGAAGTGGGCGTTCTACAAGAAGTCGTTTAGCGGTCACATCATGACTACACTCAATGGCCACAATTTGCTGTCAATCAGTTTTCTACTTATCCTAAACGACATGCTTGTCATAAAACAAATGTATAACTCTGATTCAGCTATTAAGTTTGATGATTATTGGACAATTTTTAAACGGACAGAGCAAAATTGTTCTTCATCAAAAAGATTAATAAAGACAAATTTTGACTGGCCGAGAAGTGATAAACTTTTTGTTTGCTGTGAGAGTAGTTTTTCATGCAGACAAATGACATCTCGACTTTTGGCTGGACATCTCAAGCAATGAAAAACAGTGTCTATTACACTTAAGAGTAGCTATTTAATATTAGGCTTGAGGCAACGCAACAAATGAGACTAGTTTGCTGCACCTTGATATTAGTACTTAAATCAAATTTAAACTCAAGTTAAAGTGTATTCAAAACGACATCAATTTTCGTACAAAACTCTCCTGGCTTATATTTTGCAGAAAAAATCAACCATGAGAAAACAGCCCAACAACGCTGAACAATCAAACAGAACAGATAGCCGATTAGGCACACAGACCACGCTAAAGGCTAAACTGATTCGTGCGGTTGAGTTGAACCAATTGTTTTTTTTTTTACGAAACAGTAGTTTTGCTGATGAACTCGAAGGACAAATCAAAACAAAAAGCCCAATTTTTCTGAAAAAAACATAATAATTGTCACGGCATTTTCAATGTCGTGTTTTTTGGTCAGGGTACCCTCTCTGCGCAACCCAATAGAATCTGTAACTGGGGGGCGAAACAATACGTTTTGGGAATTCCAGTGCGTAAACAATATATGACTGGTGGGTCCAGTGTCCAACCCAAGTTCATGTAAACATCAGTGCGCAGCTAAAGTTGGTTTGATCCAGGCCAATTTTGTTCTGGATTGTCTGGTACTCCCGCATGCGCAACTCAGATTAATCTGTGCAGAGTTGGCTCTAATTGCGCACCTCGGGTGTGAGAAAAACCTGCGCCAACACGTGTGGTCAATTTTTTAAATAAAACTATCAAGTGTGCAGATATTTTGCTTTGAAATGTAGTATTGTTTTAGTTGTAAGAGTCAACTTTGCGCTATTTTATAATGTCAGGTATTTTCGCGAAAAAATTCTGCAAACAACTTTTTGATGAACGAGTTTGAAAAACTATTACAGTTGTTATTCATCCTCATATGAGATGTTTCTAATGTCTTACCTGACATCAATATTAAAACTATTGAGTCAGATTGCAGATTTATAAGAAAGATTTTATTTTCGCGATTGTAGCTGTGACTATAAGGCACTGCTACATCGATACCCCCCCCCCTCTCCCCAAGGACACACATCACTTGGCATTTACATGGCACATTAATAAGATATGGCACGTAATACTATGCACCTACTAAAATCGAGGTGAGATTCCATCTTTCTTTTCAAATTTTTAAAAAATAAATTGGTTCTATCAGTGATATTGTGTGTTGGCTTTGAATGGGAAGTTGAGTTGGCTTTAAAACTAAAATTTGGAAAATTTTTGTTGTAGAATGCGACTGCAAGTTGTCCGAGCATTCTTGTGGGGGGTTAAACGAAATGATAAGGGGTGAAAGAAATAGGGGTGAAAAGCGGGACACTATGTGCAACGTTTCAGGAATTAAAAATTAAAAATACATATGATTTGTAAGAAATAATAAATTAAATTAGCTTGGATACATTTTATATCCCAGGTGTTGCATGTAATGCTGATTTATCTCTCATCTGATAGGCCAATAGCAATCCTTAAATCTAATCAATGAGCTAATAGTATTAGGATCTTCCTCGCACTAATGTAGTTAACGCTAACAAATATCACCCGGAACTCTAGCTGGGCAAAGTAGAGCCTGGAACAATACTTGTTCAATAAAAAATCTACCACCCTTCGATTCGTCGCGCCCTTCTTTTTAAGACTGTTCCTCAAAATGGATTAAATTTGTCACGTTATTCGCATGGACCCATTAAACCCAGACAAGCCTAATGAAAAATGCTTTTAAGTAGGCTGAAGGGCAATTCTGATAAGACGAAGGCATAGATCGATAGCATAGTTGGGTCGTGAATGGTTCCTTTGGGCTGTGAATTATGGCTTTTCATTGCCACTAATTGAATCGGACATTGTTCTTTGAGGCACTTTATCAATTGAGGCAACGTTTTATTGTGTAATCATTGTAAATGCTGTTTTATCTCAGACTTAATCATTCAAGGGCGAAATTAAAAGCACTAAATTGCTCCCAGATTTGAGAGCTAACACTCCAGAGCGATAAAATTCCTCAAATTCAAGTATAGTGTTGTGGTTTGTTATTATGTCGAGGCACTAAACTTTTTTGGAGCAAAATCTAGAAAAAGTTTACTGTTGGTCCGCCTTCACCCCCCCCCCCCCCCCCCCGATCATTTTAAATAAATTAATAATTCAATAATTCAGCAATATTTCTGGCATTTTTTTCCGATAAATTTGCGATCATTACCGATAAACTCCTAAGGGAACTGATCGGGCTTTGTTGAACTGTCCGGCTAAAATTTTATTGTTAAAATCATTTTTTACATGGGATACCATTCAAACATGGAAAAAGTAAGCTTTACAGCGATTTTTTTAATGAAGGTTTGAATTTTAACACATGTTAGGTTAAAATACTCACTTTCATACCACTTAGCAATTCTTTCAATCTTTTAGCCTTTCTAATTCCACTTTTTGTTTAACTCTGCAACATCAATTTAGTAGATTACTTTTCACCAAATTTGTTCACATGCTCCTAAAACGTATAATACTCCAGGCATGTTAAAAGGATATTAAAATAAAGGTGTGGTTATATGCTCTATTACGTAATAATATTGATTGGTTAACCCCGTAACCGAACCTGAGTTAATTCATTTCAGGTTACCGCACTAGAACAGGGAGTAGTTATTTGTACAAACACAGAATCAGTTTACATTTTCTGTACCATCTTTGATAATAAGGAATTTTACCCATAAAACAGCCCTGTATCACATTACCACCATCTGGTATCATTTTTGTCCCGTTTTTAGGTAATCCCTATTTTGGGTTACCAGTTATTTTGATTTATAGCCCAGTTATAAACTGGTGCTTACTATATAAACCTTTGTCGTGTTACATTCTGCATCAATTTATGCAAATTTTTGACGAAATGTGCCAAATTTATGATCTAAAATGGTGAGATGAATGGCCTAAATTGTCGTTTTGATCTCTTATTTTATCACAATTTCATTGACTTAAGTGTTATGCCGCACTGATTTACATCAAAACACTGTTAGATTACTAAAATCACTCCGATTACATTCCTATCTTTGAAGAAATAATGGAAAAAATCCACAAAAATGCCTGCAATTCTAAAAAATCTACCAATTCCGATAAAATTATGAAATCAAATAAAAGGTTATCAAACTCAGATGGAATTGCTACCTGCAGTTTTTGCTTGAAAGTATTACCCGCTGGTTATGAACAAAGTGGTTTAAGTTATGATCAGTTTGGTTACGACCAATTTACTGTCATAGTTGCTCAGTTATTACCCAGTATTGGATCAAAATTGAAATTGGAGAGCAAGAAACGGCAGGAGGCGCCTTTGTTTTGCAGAGGCTGCGTTGATCGTTTGTATGAGCTGCAGATATTGGCTTCTCTCAGGTAACTTCACTTTTCTTACTGGCCTCGTATAATAATACCCAAATCCTCACGGGCAAATCTGCCCTATCTTTAGCAAAATTGGCCGAAATTGGAGGGAAATTCGCAAAAGTGTTCAAATTTTAACCGCGGAATTGAGATACAGGATGCGTACCCTATTCGTTGCGCGCTAAGTATAACAATTCTGCTCGATTTAGGTATCTTTATTCCAGACAGAACGTATCTATAATCCGCAATTGTGCCTAACGAAAGGTACTAATGAAGTTGTTAAAAGTGGGTTAAAGGTTAATAACATACCACATAGGGCAACAACTTGCCAAATGTTTGTAATTGATTTGAATGGTAGGTCGGGCAAGGGAATTGGTATCACCATGCACCCAAAAAAGCTTTTTTTTAGGTCTGAGAAATTTTTCAGAGAGAAATGAATTCATCGACTAAAATTTCATATTATTTTGATACGAAGAAGGTTATTAAAGTCCCATATAGTGCTCAAATCTACCATAAATTTGTTATTTGTTTTGAATTGTATTTCGTAAAATGCATTGACATTACCACGCATTCCCGAAACTTTTTTTGTTCTGAGGGAATTTTCAGAAAAAGGTCATTTATATTGGCTGAGATTTGATACGATTTTTATACGACAAAAGTTAAAAGGGTGAAATCTACTACAACGTTTTTATTTGTTTTGAATAGTAGGTAGGGAGTCACCTTAGGGATATTTCAGAAAAAGTTTATTTTACTAGATAAAACTTAAAATTTGATACGATAAAATGAATAATGTTGTTTTGAAATGACGTGATTTGCTCTGTTCGCTTGCAGAAATAATAAAAAAACTCAGAGAGATCGACAAATTAAAGTCTAAAAGTATGATACACAAAAAGGAAACAAAATTTTTATAATGGAAACAAGCAGAATAAAATATTGGACCAGGTTTGTTAACAATGATTGAAACAAAAAAAATTGTTTTATTAATTTCTACGCATTGTTGAACAGGTGGGTAAATTTATCTAAGCCCTGTATGCTATATTATTATTAACTTTTTTATGCTCAATTAATAAAGCTTGAAGTTACTTTGCATGCTCAAAAGCGCGCATTAAATTAGACACCAATGCGGATTACAGTTTTGTTTAATGCGGGAAATCGATACCGAAACTGAGCAAAATTGTACTACTGACTTGTCAGCTAATTTACAACTTGAAAGTATCCGGAAATTTTGCAAAACCGGTGGAACCACTTTTGCGAAAAATAGCTGCTAAGCGTGTCTTCTAATTTTGCTCATTTTTTTCATCTACTTTTGGAGCGATTTTTACTAAGGCGGAAATGTTGGGGTAAATCTTTGCGTAATGTTAATATAATTGCCATCATCAACTGGATAGCTACATCATCCACTAACACGCAAGTTAATTTTTGCTAATTTTACATTAATTGCAGTTCCAAACCTACTCAAATATTGTACTGGAGCTAAATCATGCTGACAGCTATTTTTCTTATAGAGTAATGAATATTGACGAGTTGAAGAGATGAAAAATGAAAATGTTCAATTCATGTGGTTAAATAATGTGGTTAATCGTGGTTTGATTTAAGTCCATTATTTGGTCATTGATTTTAACGTAATTCCCAGTTAACTTGTTCAAGTGTTCATTGCTAGTTCCACGACCTTATTTTCTTCATTTATCACTCACATTGGGTGAGTTTTTAACAATTCAACACCTATCAGATTGGTGAGTAGTTAACACTTTGCTGATGAACAACTGTTTTTCTGATGAACTCTTTTTGTGAGACAAATATCCAGAACTCCTGATAATTCTGCCATCAAATAGATTTTTGTATCTGAAAATGGTTACTAATGTGATTACTTATTGTCGAGTCGTTTTTAGATTCAGTCAATCAAACAGCCCTCACTAATTGGGAGACAAATGATCATCTGCTTCAATCGATATTACTTGTCTGTATTTTTTTAAAAAATCTCAATGGACTTTTTATCTCTAATGATTTTTATAGAGATGTTAAATGCAAATGGACTGCTTCTGCAATGATACCAACAAAAAATCACACCTTTCGTATACTAAGTTTTCTGATGATTGTATTGCCCAGAGGTCCTGTTAAAGACATGGCTGCAAAATGTTTACCTTAAATAAATACGGTTATTTTTACCTGTTGTTTGATTTTTTTAAAAAAAGATCGCCATAATGCAGCCCATACTACGTCTTTTAAAAAATTATGTTATATCTATTTCATTTAAGTAAGATATGAATACCGTTATTGTATCGGCCGCAAAAAGCTAAAAAATAACTATGTTAATGAGTTTAACCAGGCTGTTTGCCCAACCTGGTATACTCCAATTTGGGGTGGGTTAGCTTTTGTTTTAGTATTTTTCAGTTCTCAAACAATATCCTTCCAGAGGGGCATAAAATGTATCTGAATTTGACTTGTGGTTTTTCTTCAAAAATTTTTGCAGCTGACTATTGAATTCGGTTCTGTTATCGAAGAAGTCTTGCCTCTTAGAGAGTGAATAATTATACTTTTCAACATGGTTGAAGAGGTTGCATTGAGAACTCGTTTGTCTAAACATTTTCTCAAGAAGCAATTGGTCAGAAAATCTGGTTCCTGGATCTCTTTCTGTAATTTCCGAGAAATCGGTACCTTAAACGGGAATTCAAACAGTCTGAACTTTCGTCAATAATACAAGATCATCACATACCAGAATATTCAAAGTCCGTATACAATCAGTGTACTCTTGACCGGTGAAATATATTTTTGAACATAACTAACCATTTAGGTCACATGCGCTGTATATATTCCGTTTTGCTTAAAAGAATTTTCCCGGGAAGCCACATATTTGACCCGTAGAAACCATTTGATAAAATGTAATTTTCAATTATGTTGGCTATAACTGTCCTTTTTGTTCTACTTATTATCGACCTTGGTAGATGGGATAATTTATGATTTCCTTTTTTCTGTTACTGCGTCAAGGTTTAAGTCCCATGATAGACTATCCGAGAACAAAACTCCAACATCTTTCACAGTTTTCTCCTGATTTATAACGTTTTGTCCTTGAAAAAACAGCTTGCATTAAACTTCGCTGCTTTTTTCGAGAAAAACTAAAATCTGGAATTTATCGTAGTTGTAGTTCATCTTGTTTTCACTCATCCGTTGAATTGCGTTTTCAATGTCTTGTTGCAATTGTTCGCTGTTACATAGAGGTCCCTAAAATTTTTTTGTCGTCAATGTAAAGAAAACATTCAGTTACTGTAATTTGGGAAAGTCACTTTTATAAACAGAAAATGAAAACAGAAAAATAGAACATTGTTGCCTGAAAATGTTAATTGGATTAAACTGCATTTCTTCAGTGGAGACTATTGCTCTCTGCTGCCTTCCTGTATTTTAGTCACCCCGTATAACGTATGCAGAACAATATTCTAGATAATTGTTCCGACCCTCTTGAGGGGGGAGGAACTATATACTCAACTGGGTTTTTTTTTGTTCCGTGAATTTTCGCCGCTCGATATATTCATCGTAGAGAGTTGAGACTGGTATCATTAGAAAGCTCGTCCAGCGTAGAATATGGAATTAAAAAGATTTTTTTAATTTTCGTTTTCTACAGGGAGTTATCGAGGTTTAAACTTCTGAGAAAAGAAGAGTGAATTCACGTTGTTTTTATTCACATTTTCCGGAATTTTTGCCTAAATTTTCGTCAATTTTGGTAAAATTTGTTATAATTTTTAAGAATAGTGTCGTTGACTTCATTCTTGAAGACGAACAAGCATTGTTGATTGTTTTGATTTAATTTTTTTGGTCAAAAAATCTGGATAAACATTTCAAAATTTAGCCTTTTTCATCAAAAACAGCACGAAATAAGCTACTTTAGTCCACTTTGATTAAATTTGCCGAAAGTACACCCCCAAACAACACTCATACAATCTTTTTAGACTCAGAGGGGGTCTATTTCTACTTCAGAGTCCGCTGAGAGTGCACTAAAGTTAAAACTTTGCCGTTTTTTGCTAACTTTACTCGCTGATTATCAATAATGCAGAATTTATTTTGAGTTTTCAACTAACAAATTATCTATATCTACAAAATTCGAAAAATCAATTGTTCCTAACGGACAATAAATATTAGCAGGGCGAGTTTTGGGTCATTCTTGGACTGTTACAATCCAAAAGAAATCGGGTTGTAATCAGTTGGTCTTTTTTTTAAAAAAAGACTTTTTTTTAATAATAAAGAACAGAACATATCAAATCAAAGCTCAGGAGTGATAGGTCCAACCAATTCGCTTGCTAAGAACCTCCAAGCTAATGCATTTAGTTTTTTAATTGAAAGTTTATGGTCGTTTCTTTTTTTAAAAATAATTGACTTTTCAATAAGTAATGGCTTAATTAACTTTTCCTCTATTTTTTTCTTAATTTGCTCAACTTCCAGCTTAGTGTCAGCAAAGAAAGACTGCTTCTTCTTTCTACTGAGTTAACATTTATTCTCGGTTGCAGTTTTAAGCCTGAAGTTATTGTTTTCTGGTTTTGATACTACAAGATTTCAGATTTTTGTTTGTTTTGATATTTGCCAGTTTTTCTCGTTTTCTAATTTTGTCACATTATCACATTATTGACAGTTCCATGTCACCTTATTAGCATTGAGAATAAGACACAATTGAAGATATTAAAATCTTGAAAGATATACATCATCGTTTTAAAGGCCTCGACGCCTCTTTCTTGAAGAAATCAATTGAATTTTTTAATTTTGTCTCTAACTGTCATTTATACTTTGTCGTTTCGGTCGTATGAAATTTCCTGTAGAGTGATAGCTTTCATTGGCTTTTCATGGAAGAAAAGAAGAACCGATATTCTGATATTAGTTGATAGCTGATGGCTTTCATGACTTTGAAAACAATCGTTTTCCAAAATTAAAAAAAAAAACATTTTAATTTCGCAATTTTGTTCTTTTTGTGTTTCTTTTTGTTACCTAATCTCGTTAGTTAATTACTGGTCAAAAATGACATTATGGGTGTCAAGGGAACAAAACGGATTGGTGTCCCAAAGTCTTTTTTTAAAGAATTTGTTATGACCTTACTGGCTTCGACACCGGTTTTTCACAAAAAAAAAGTAAATTAATTTGATTTTGTCATAATTGACGTTATTTTTGTAGATGCAAGAAATATTCTGGATAATTACAGGTCTTGAGGCCTTCCTTTTCATGAATAAACGACCCTAATTAAATAGCTGTTTTTGTACTTAATGCCTTTCCTGACATTGAATGTAATTTTGTTTCGAAAAAGAAATTAAAAGTATTACATACTTTAGCACTTCGCTTTTTTGTCTACTTGTTACCTAGTCTTACAATTGAATGGCCACGTACTACATTATAGCTGTTTGAAGAAGGCACATTCAAATATATTTTGAGTGCCAAAATCTGGCTTCACGGTTTTGACAGCGTTTTCTGACAAGTTTCAATTGAAATTTTGTTTTTCTTTGTTGTTCTTTTTAGCCGCTTTAAAAAATGAACAAGGACAAGTCCTAATGCCCTCCTATAGGAGCAGTGTTAATCGTAAATTTGTTGTAATACTAATTGATTCCTGATGGTATTTATTACTTTGAAGTTAACTGTTTCAAAAAAATAAGTTAACATTTTTACTTTACTGTTTTTGTTCTTTTTTGTATAATTGTTACCAAACCTTTTTATGGACTGGTCGCATATGTTTTCTGGTGATTTATATGTAATTTTTGTTTAGTTTTAATTTTATCTGACGGTATGTTGACTTTCTATTAAATTTAGTTTTTAAGAGGGACATAAATTTTTTGATGTAACTAATGTTTGTTGTTGTTTGATTTTGCTGTTCGTCTTGACTCGCT